>NC_143014.1:251730487-252037987 GCF_055824585.1 Amblyomma mixtum | reverse complement strand
GTAGCATTCCGACTGCTGCAGTGTGGAAGGATGGCGTCCCGGTGGGTGGAAGAAAAGGGAGAATTCCTTAGCGTAAAAAATGTGAGGACTTGGTTATAGCGTGGTCGCAGGCGATGTATACTGAGTGTGTACGGCTGAAGCGCTCAGTGGTACCAGTTAGTGTGCAGGCGGTAAGCAGTAGTGGTGCGGCGGACAATCTGTATTTGATGAGGGGCGCTTCGATTACTTCAGACAAGAACACTCGCCCTCTGCGGCTGAGAAGTTCCGCTGGCTCGCCGTAACGGAATACCAGGTGTTGCAGAATGCGCGACGCCGCGTAATAGGCCGCGGCTGCCGGCAGCACTGCGGCTTCGACATAACTGTTAGGCATAACCACTCAGGTCGTCAACAGCCACAATTATTAAGCGACTGCCGGCGGCAATGAAGGGAAGTGGTCCATACAATACGATACCGAAGCGATCAAAAGGACGGGCAGGATAAAAGGGGTCGCTGTAATGGACAAACACAGCGCGGAGAAAACTTGAGCTGCTGGCAATTTTCACAGGTCCCTCCAATATGAACGGGATATTTCCAATATGAACGGGATAGTTCTTCAGTAGACTGCCTATCCATTAACACAAAAAATTTAGGTGTAAGTATGAACTTGCACACGTATTTATGTGATCATACGGGACAATTGACTCGTGCACGCACGAACGCACGCGCACACACACACACACGCAACACGCACACACACACGCACGCACGCGCACACACACGCACGCACACGCACACACGCACGCACGCGCACGCACACACACACACACACACACACACGCACGCACGCGCACGCACACATACACCCACACACAGCCGCCGCGGTGGCTCAGTGGCTATGGTGCTCGGCTGCTGGCCCGAAAGACGCGGGTTCGATCCCGGCCGCGGCGGCTGAATTTCTTTGGTGGAGAAATTCGAGGCCCGTGTACTGTGCGAAGGTGAGAAGGTCATCTTTCGTGCGTTCGATGAACTCCTTGACGCGCTCCTTCTTCATCCTCTCGTACACTTCAAGCTGCTGCTTCAGCGCTGATATGGTGCCGAGAGTGATGCCGGTATGCGAGCGCTTGAATTGCTCCTGCTCATGCTGCGGTATGTCGAGCCTCTCCCAAAACAAGGCTACCCGCTCCATGAGTGCGGCGTGCTCATTGATACGGTCCGCTTCGAGGATCTTCACCCGCTGCAGATATGCTTCCAGGAACTCCATGTTTTCGTCAGACAGCACGAAGTCGTCCGCACTGTCGACGATCTGCCGTTCCAAGCCTTCTTCAGCAGACACGCCCAGAAGATCCAATTTTGAGACTATCTCTCGGCGTATTCCCGAGAGCTTGCAGTTTCGTATGGCCTTTTCCTGCCTGAGCGCAGCCACGCGGAGGCTCAGTTCGAGCAAGTCCCCTTCCGACAGCAGAGAGGTACCCCCACAGGACAGGACGTGGCGTTTTTCCGCCAACCTGCGGCACAGCTCCTCCTCCTCTTCTCTCAATTTGCGAGTCTCTCTTCTTCGTGACTCTTTCTGTTGTCGGAGGTTCGCCACAAGATCTCTAATTTCGATTTCCCTATCCAAAATGGGCATCTCTTCGGGCGGCAGTTTACAATCCTTGCCTAGTTGCTCTGCCAGTGTCAGTGCATCAGCAGTGCATTTCTGTATATTTTCTACAATCCTCCTCTTCATGTCTATTTCTCCATCATACATATCATTTAGAAGATGCAGGACGTGAGACTTCGTTTTCAGAAGCCTGCTCCGGATGGCCTCACTTTTCATTCCCATTTCAAGCCATAGTTTCATCAGTATGTCGATCTTGTCGACGATGTCCGCATTTATATCGTTTTTTATCTCGTCGCATAACGCTTTCACGCCTTTTTGGCGACGTTCTTCGGGTGAATCCATTCCAAACCAAGCAGCAGCGTTCGAAAATTGCCAAATTCGTTTTGACTGTCTTGACGCAAGCAGACGCAAGTTTCTCAAGCGCAGTCTGGCACAGTTTCGCGCTCTGGCGTAGCATTCCGACTGCTGCAGTGTGGAAGGATGGCGTACCGGTGGGTGGAAGAAAAGGGAGAATTCCTTAGCGTAAAAAATGTGAGGACTTGGTTATAGCGTGGTCGCAGGCGATGTATACTGAGTGTGTACGGCTGAAGCGCTCAGTGGTACCAGTTAGTGTGCAGGCGGTAAGCAGTAGTGGTGCGGCGGACAATCTGTATTTGATGAGGGGCGCTTCGATTACTTCAGACAAGAACACTCGCCCTCTGCGGCTGAGAAGTTCCGCTGGCTCGCCGTAACGGAATACCAGGTGTTGCAGAATGCGCGACGCCGCGTAATAGGCCGCGGCTGCCGGCAGCACTGCGGCTTCGACATAACTGTTAGGCATAACCACTCAGGTCGCCAACAGCCACAATTATTAAGCGACTGCCGGCGGCAATGAAGGGAAGTGGTCCATACAATACGATACCGAAGCGATCAAAAGGACGGGCAGGATAAAAGGGGTCGCTGTAATGGACAAACACAGCGCGGAGAAAACTTGAGCTGCTGGCAATTTTCACAGGTCCCTCCAATATGAACGGGATATCCAGCACGGAGAGAAAGTCGTATCATTTCATTATTTCTCCACCAAAGTTCAAAATTACTCTTGCACATTTAAAACAAGAGCAAAACAAGTTACGAAACCTAGAATTTGTTTGTCGCCCATTATTACGGAGTAACAAATAATGGAATGCTCAAACTTTGTTTACTTTCATATCTGAGGGTCCTGTACAGGCGTTAGCAAAAAAGGAGACCACGGGAACGGTGAAAGAACTGCATGTCAGTGCTATCTAACGGGGCGCGTGTTGTCGGGATTAGTTCTTATATGAGCAGGGCCCACCCTATAATATGCTGGCCAGTCCGCCCACGAGCACGGTGTAAGAATATATTTAGGTGCTGACACTGCGCCCGGCGGCGCGACCAGACTGTGTTCGCTCTTCCTTGCGCTTCTCTCGAATGCGGACAGATGGCACCAGGCGATGGGGTCTTGTCTGGTCGCCAAGTTGCGGCGGCGGTAATGCCGGTGTTACGCGATAGTTCGGTGCCGCGGCCTGTATATGGGCATTGTTAAGTTCGGCAAAGCGCAGGAGGATCGAAAATGCAGCCGACACTGAATAATTTTAGGCTACTTCGTGTTTTACTTGGTGGGACTGCATGAATGGATGGAACAGCAGCGAGGACGCGGCCCTGCGATCCTTCCAAGCTCGTCATCGAAATGCGTTCATTGCAAAGTTTTTTTCGTTCATCCGCAAGTATGCTGAGAGCGTAGTTAACTATACTGACTCCTAAAGGGACTCTGAAATGGTTTCTTCAATCATATTTTATTGGAACAACTCTGCAGAGGTAGTCTCAGCGAGTATTCTAATCTGATTCAGAAAGCTGCGCGTGGAACCAATAATTTACAAACAATTTTTCAAACTTGCCGCTCACAGCCGATTAGGGCGACACCTCACCGCGCGTTTTTAGCCGCCCCTACCACATGACGTAAACTGGGCAGCCTTGGCCATGGACTGGGCGACCCTTATCATTGGCTCTGCCCAATGACGTCACGCGCAATTTTTGCAATAATTCATTTGAAACTGAGCACTGATGCTCCTTGAAATACTATTTTATTGATTGCTTACTATTTTTTAAAACACACGTATACAGAGGTAAGAATCAAGCGCATTTCTTGAAATTAATGTAGTACTTCCGGTGGAGAAGAAAATCCGTCTGCTTACAAAAGCACATGTTCTCGTCAAATCTTTTCGCCCGCCTTTGCGAGTTTCCTAGCTGCGCCGATGAGTCGTTGCCTTGTGGGTCTCGGTATGGCGTGTACTGAAAGGCTCGAAGCCCATCTCAGCGGTGGCTGCACGCAGCCGCGCTTCGAGCTCCGGATCCATGCCGTTCGAGCAGCAAGCAGGAGACACATATGTGCGAAAACTTGGCCGGCGCGCCGCACCGATCGTCATCAGAAAGACTGCCGGCTATACTCGAGCAGCGACAAAGCATGCCTGCTTATGTTGGGAGCTTTCGGCAACGACACCGCTCGCGGGCTCTCCGAGCGACTGACTGAAAACTTTATGTATAAAATATGTACAGGGAGTGAGGGGATCGGTCCTTAAGGGTCAGTCCCTAACAAACGGTAGGTGGGCTGCTCATTACAGGAGCCCATTGGCTGTAGCTGCTGCTTGGGCGCGCCCGACCAGGGCCTTTTGGCTCGCCAGGTCAGAGCAGCCGAGCAGGGCCGCCTTCCAGTCCTCCCGGGTAGGGTTGGGGATAGGGGGAAGGTGCGGGGTTGATTGGCATGCCCACACCATGTCGTAAAGGTCCAAAGACTTTTTCCCTACAGTGCGGGCACTCCCCTGTGCACGCAGGGTCGAAATGTTTGATGACTGCCGGGCACAGCAGTGTTTTAGTATAAAGGCGAAGAAGTAAGCGCTCCTCCGCCTTCGTGAGGCCCTTGATGGGCTTAGGGAAGATTGCATGGCCGAATTGGTAATATTGGATGATTTCCTTGAAGGTAAAAGCCGGATTTGGGTCGTTGTCCGCATCGGGGGGAGGCGAGGGTGATGCCCGGAGAGTGAGCGCGCGGGCAGCGGCGTCGGCTGCTTCGTTGCCCTCGAGACCCGTGTGCGCGGGAGTCCATACTATTGTGCGGGACGCGGGAGCCCCCAGATAATTGCTGTTCTGAAGTATTCGGTATGCCAAATAGGGAATAAAGCCCATTTCGATGTTCCTGCAGGCCCCTCGCGAGTCGATAATGATGACCCGCGAGTCCTGATCGGCCGCGGCGAGCGCGATTGCCACGGATTGCCACGGCGAGCGGATTGTCCCTTCCCGGCGCCGTTCCTCGTTTCATTTTACTCAAGGCCGCCTTCAGGTCGTGGAGCCGGAACGGTTGATCCAGTTCCGCGTTCTCGGAACCTGCATACGAGTACGCTGTCCCTCGGGGGCCCTGTTGGATGCAGAGGTATTGATCGCGTAATTTGCATGCTAATTTTGAGGTATCTCCGCTGAAGCTATGGATAGCCTGTTGAAGATGTTTTTGTGTCTCGGCTCTGGTTTTAGTCGGAGCGATCAAGGCTCGAAAGAGACGCCAAGTGCTGCGGCTAGACATCTGTCTAGCGGCCGTACTGCAGCGGTCCACCCAATTCGAGTCGGCGAGCTGGGCCGCATAATCAGCCGCTCGCTGGGTGAGCTCGGCGATGCGAATTTTGAGTTTTCGATTATGTTTTTGGCGGCGCCATCTGCGGACGAGGCTGTGCCGCGCCTCCCAGAGGTGCATGAGGTGGTTGTCCACCTCCAGCGTGGCCTCTAATAGTTGAACTTGAGGTTCTACCGAATGAAGATGTGTAACCAATTCTTGTGACCACGCGTGGTAGCCTTGTTCGTGAATAGGGGCCGAATTAGTGTAGGTGTGCCGGAACTTTGTCCAGTCAGGCAGGCGGGCTTGGGCGTGAGATTTTGCGACTGGTTTGGTTCTGACGCTGGTGTTGAGTATACAGTGGTCACTGCCGAGGGTTTCCTCGGTGTTGGTCCATTCTGCGTGTCTTATGTTTTTGGTGAAGGTAAGGTCCGGACACGTGTCCCGAGTCACGGAGTTACCCACCCGCGTTGGGTGTGCAGGGTCGGTGTGAATGGTCAGGCCCAGCGTGGACGCAAGTTCCGCTAGCTTGCGTCCGCGCTTCTCTTCACGCACGTACCCCCAGAGTCTGCAATGAGCGTTGAAGTCACCCACGATCACCAGGGGGTCCCTGCCCGCAGCTTTCAGGGCGCGAGTGTAGAGGGCTGCGAAAGTAACACTTTTATCTTGGGTGAAGAATAGATGTTAAGTATATGTAAGGGTGCGTTTTTTTTCTTAAGCGGAATAAGAGTGACCATCACATAGGAGTATGCAATACTGAGGTCCAAATCAACCAAGTTGGCTGTGTAATTTTTGTGCACGCAGATACAGGTAGAGGGGTCTTGCTGGAACGTAACAATTTGTAAGAGTTGCGCCGCTCCCTGGCTCCTGTAGGGCAACCACAGCAGGAAGTGAATCGAATGTTGACAGGAAGAGCCGGAGGTTCGCCCGCTTGGCGCGGGAACGGAATCCCCGGCAGTTCCACTGGGTAATTTGGATGGGGGTGTCCGAATTGGTATGAGGAGAGCGCCTAATTTGAGGCCTGTGCGCCATGGTCAGTTAAATGAGAGGGCGACTGTAGGGACGCTTCTCCAGAGCCCATACTCGCGGTGAGGGGGCCATCCTCTATTCCAGAGAGCGAGGAGCCGTCATCGTCTTCTGCCAAAGTTTCCATGGCGCGACGCGAGGTTTTGGGATAGCGGCCAGACACGTCTTTGATTAGACCGCCGACTCGTCGGACGCCTCGCGAAGATTGTGCGATGTGCTGTGCGACGATTGTGGGTACAATTTCTGTAATTTTTGCGATTGCGGAGGTGACTGCTGCGGAAATTTCACTTTCTATGGCATTGAAACGGGCGTTCATGCGGGCCTCTAGACGGACCTCAAGTGCAGCTTCCGCGTTCAGTGCTGCGTTCGATGCCGCGGGCTCACTCTCCATTGTCTCGGTAGCGGGTTGCGAGGGGGGAGCGATAAGCTGTTTTGATTGCGATTCTAGGAGCGAAATTTTCTGGAGCAGCATCTCAATTTTGCCCTCAAGAGCTGCTATTTTGATTTGCTCGGCACTGCATGCCGCAGGGGGGCAGGTGGGAGGGGAGGAGGAGGCAGCCCTGTCCGTACCGCTCACCTGCGTTCCATATTTCACGGCGTTGACCCAGGCGCCGGGCTTGTTGTGGGGTGGCGCTGTCGGCTGCTTTACAGTGTCGCCGTGTAGTGGCGGCTGCGTCGACGGGCTGCGTCTTTTTGTTTTTTTTTGTTGCGCCAACATTACCTCCGGCGTTCGTGCCAATGCAAAGAGTTCCTTGTGTTTTACGGAGGCCAGGTTCACAAAGCCCTTCGTCATGAGGCGGTCATTCAGGTGGTACATGCTCACAACACAAGGTCTATCAATGCAGTTTGAGGAGAGAATGTCAACATTCACTTCGTCATTTGAAGTCTTCCAAGACTTGGTATCTGGGGGTGGTGCAGGATTTTGTTTCTTTCCCTGTCGCCGGCGCTTGCGTGATCTGTACTCCCGCTGAACGGACGCCCTTTGTGAAGTTCGCTTGCGGCTTTGTTTCGTCTTCCCGCGCACCTGGGTTGTGGGGACCCAATCCTCGCTGCAGCAGCTTGAAGTGGAAGGAGAAGAGGAAGAGGTGTCAAACCCCGTTTTCTTAAGCGGCTGGACTTGGATGACCTGGTTGGATGACCTCGAGGAGCACTTCGGGTTCCAAGATCCTCGCCGTGTCGTCATCACACGCGGCAGGGTACAGCGGCCTTTGCGGAGAATCTTGGGGCATTTTGACCGAGCCCCTCAAGCGTTGTGGAAACTGGCATACGAACCCCGAGGCTTCAGGTCACGGGACTCTGGGTTCACATGCACCACGCGCGAAACTGTCACAGGCACACAGGAAATCTCTGCCACGGTCGGCATGGACTTCACAGGTTGTGGTTGGAGAGTGAAGCTCTTAGTGGTTGTCTGCCTCAGCGAACCTGAGGAAACCCCAGGAACAGCGGGAGACGTCAAGGAGGTGGCTGACTTTTGAACAGGTACCGGCTTTGTGACAACGGGTGCCACAACAGGTACTACCTGTTGTCCTGGTTTCAGGGCTTTCTCGACGACTTGACCTGTTTTATTAATGTACCGAATTGCACGTGGCATGAAACACAGCTGCTTTTCTGCTGAAATGCTGCCTTTAGTGGTTGGCGCTGGTCCCAATGGCGCCAAGATGACCTTGTCACTATCTGTGACACATTTTACTCTGATCGCCCTGTAGCTACATGGCATTGTTGGCCCACTAATGGAAACCTTAAGCTGTTCTGGAAGTGTGTCGGGCTTCGAAGGTGTGGCACCAGAACCAGTTTGTCCACCTGTCAGGACTGTGGCAGTGCCAGATGATTCGTTACTGGCACTGGTGGTAGGAGGTGTAAGTTGTTTGTTGCATCGAAGGATGTTAGGCTTGATTTTTTGAGGAACAGGCACATCCGGCGGTGGGTGTGGTGATAGTGATCTATCACTGTCTGCATCCCGGTAATGAAGCGTGCTTATATCTCTTCCATCCCAATGTAGTTTGATGACCTCGTCTACGGCAAAATTGCTTGAGATGTCGTTCTCAACCAAGAATGTTTCAATTCCAGCCTTCACTTGGTCAGAAGTAATCATCGGAACCTCGTCTGACGTTGTGACAATGCGACGAACTGGTCTCTGTTCTGGTTTTGCAGCCATTCTATGGAACAAAGTTAATACTACAAGTATGCCCTTTCTGAGAGATATGATTGCGTATTTTCACTAGATTATGCACAAAACACAATTAATCAACTCGCTGGGCTACTTTTGTGTAGTCTAGAGGCAAGACCATGACAGCAATCTTGATCACAACAACCGTCTATTTGGACGATGCACTGAGTAATGAAACCTCCACCATCTAGGCTGAACACGGCTTGGCCTGTTTCTTCTTTTCTTGAGATAATGATGATATCAACTTTATTTTCCGCCAGATAAGGAAGCCCCCTACTCCCCGTCTCCGGCACGCAGGCCTTGGTGACGGGGGCTGGGACCTCCGCGATTAGAAGCAGGCGAAGGGGTCTTGATTCCTCGCGGCTTCTTGCGCCAGGCGGATGCCTTGTTGCTGTGAAGCAGGGGCCTCGCTCCGCAGCAGGGCTTCCCAGGTTTCTCTACAATTTATGTTTTCGTTAGCCCCTGGGGAGCTAGCGCATTCCCAGATTATGTGGTCGAGGGTCCCTCTCGCCCCACAGTGCTTGCACTTATCGCTTTCTTTGTTATCTCTATGAACATGATTTGCCCAGAACGGGTTTATGAAGTTCCCAGCTTGGAGGCGTCGCCATGCGATTGCCTCCCTATTGTTTAGACTTTTATCCGGTGGTGGCACCAGTCTCCTCTATAACCTATAATTTTCAACAACTTCCGTATAATTTTGCAGACGCTCGTCCATGTTCCGGCAGTCGGGCGGCTCCACAGCTACCCGGAAGCAGAGAGCTCGGGCTAACTCGTCGGCCGCGTCGTTGCCAGGAATGGACGCGTGTGCGGGAGTCCAAATTAGGCTAACTTTTCTGTTTAGCTGTCTACTGGCCAGAATCTTGCCGTTTCCGGCGAGATCCTACCCTTTCCAAAATTATAGATGGCCGTTTTGCTATTGCTAATTATAAAATTGGCTTCCGTTCCAACGCAAGCGAGCGCTATCGCAACTTCTCCAGCTGTTTCCGCGTTGCGGCTTCTAATGGTGGCTGCCGATACGGGGGCACCTCGGCCGTCGACCACTGAGGCGACCGCCGCACCCGACTTGCCACTTGCTGCGTTCACTTACGCAACGGACTTGCTGTCCATCAGATCGAAGCGTCTGATTAGTGCTTCTGCTCTTTTCTCCGTCCTTTAAGTGATGAATATGGGATACATGTTACGAGGGAGTGGGGGAATGATTAGATTTTCTCGGCAGTCCTGGGGAATGCTCGATTTGACTTGTAGTCCCCTATCTGTTTGCAGGCATTGAGAGTGCTGATGCTGACGTAACAGTGGAGATGTGCGATTACTTCTTCCTTGTGATCAGTACATCGTAAAGTCACCGTGTAGGTATCAATCACCGCGTCTATGGTGTCCCAGTACACCGTGTTGCAGTCTGCATATTAAACAAAAAAACGCTCTGTTTGCTTCAGAAGATAAAATGTGTTCAGGTTAGGATGAGCAAGACGTCCTCCGGTCTTCACATTTGTGTAAGCTGCTTCAGTAAGAGATATTTTTGAATATGAAGGCCGATGAGCAAATAGAGCAACTGGCTACTTTTCAGATTCTTTTTGCACAAAAAACCGGTGACATAGTAAAGAATGCAGTCCGCAACTTGCCCTCCGTCCGATTTGGAACAGAAAACACTGAAAAATTTAGCCTAAAAAGGCACTGAATGAGGGGCTTTACCCAACCCTGCTCCGCAGCGCCCCGCGCCGCTCTCCGCCGCGGCGGGCGGTCAGTGTCAACATCTAAATTATTCTTACACCGTACCCACGAGTATCCGTTGGACACAAGCCGCAAGGGACCACTCTTCACTTTCCCGGCGGCAGGCTATCCGGCAAAATCTCGCACGCACTCAAGAAATTCCATTCGATGTTTTGCAGCGTAAGTGCAGTTATGAACAAAATTTTGCGAGACGCCTGAGCGGCGTTTTGAAGCTGCCTCTGCGCCCTTAAGAGGCGCAGTGGCCAGGTCGACGCTGCGCTGGCCGATCACTAGGCGAATGCGCGTCCTATGTTGGTCCCCTTGCCTGTCTGCTAGCTCGATTGGCTTGAGAAGGTGCTCTTTGCGAGCTTGGCCGCGGTCGGCCGTTTTTCGCTGCTCGCGCTCGTCAGCAGCCATATGGCCGCCATATACAGGGTGTCCCAACTATCTTGGACCAAGGTTCATAAAAAAACTAAGCGTTCTTCAGAAATGAAATCGCGTGGATGTTGTTGAGGTTTATCTAAAGTTACAGTACCATTTTTTCGGTTCTCCTATTTGAATAATTAGTCGAGATAAATAAATTAACTTTTTAAATATAGCTTGAAACGTTCAGGCGTCAATAGGAAAGTTGTGGAGCTCCACAAATAACGTCCAACCCAGGCACTTCCAACGAGATAGACTTAGCGTGGCCGTTTTTCGGGAAAAACGAAAGCCCGCGGAGTTTAAGAAATACCACGTGACAGAGCGCTCCGTGCGCCCGGATGCGCCGCGATTACAGCGCTCTTATCCGTGCTTTGTAAGAAACATCACCCGCTTCGGCTCTTTCGTGCTGCCCAAGACAGGGCTTCGCGATGTGCTTGGTTCCAAGATAAGCGCCAGTGGGTTCGGGCGGGAGTTGAAAGGAAGCGCGGCTTCCGTTTCTGAGGGCAATAACTGCACACTCACGTTAACAGAATGCATGCGGAAGAACGATGACAATCTCAAGAGTTTGAATTTGGGAGCAAGATCCCAACAAGCAAACACGCATATAACAAGCCTGATAACGTCTTGTGAATTACGCTGAAAAACAGGAGCCGCGCTTTCATTCCATTGCCGCCCGTACCCACCGGCGCTTATCTTGGAACCAAGCACATCGTGAAGCCCTGTCTTGGGCAGCACGAAAGGGCCGAAGCGGGTGATGCTTCTTACAAAGCACGGATGAGAGCGCTGTAATCGCGGCGCATCCGGGCGCACGGAGCGCGCTGTCACGTGGTTTTTTTTAAACTCCGCGGGCTTTCGTTTTTCCCGAATAAAAACGGCCACGCTAAGTCTATCTCGCTGGAAGTACCTGGGTTGGACGATATTTGCGGAGCTCCACAACCTTCCTATTGACGCCTGAACGTTTCAAGCTATATTTAAAAAGTTAATTTATTTATCTCGACTAATTATTCAAATAGGAGGAGCGAAAAAATGGTACTGTAACTTTAGATAAACCTCAATAACATCCACGCGATTTCAGTTCTCAAGAACGCTTAGATTTTTTTATAAATCTTGGTCCAAGTTAGCTGGGACATCCTGTATACTCGGCGCGTGTCCCGGATACTGCGATGGCGGCGTACGTACACGGCAGCCGTCGCGTTTACAACGCTTTTTTAGAGACAAATGAAGCGCTGTATTGTTTCGCTAATCATTTGTAACTTCTCGCCTACGGTGGATGACGGGTTTGTGCTACTGCTTGCCAAAACCACTTCTTGATGCCCCTCAACAGCGAGCGCGCACAGTAACCTCTTCATAAATATTGTGCCGCCGTGAAGTGTAAAGAAACGAAGGAATTCTTAGGCAACAAATTTATTCCAGTGAAACAAGCACAAAAAACAGAAAGTGGTCTTTTCCAGTGCCGCCTGGACTGTTTTTAATACTTGGAGAATCCTCAGTTAGCAGCAACCACGCTTGGCAAACGGCGCGGCATACACTCACAGAGGGAAAGGGTGACATCTGTGTCATCGCGAAGCCTGTCCCACTCGGTCTTGATGGCTGCCCACAAAACATCCGCGTTGGCATTCCCAATGTGGGACCTCGTGTGTTTGGCTTTCATAATGACCCACACGTTCGCCAAGGGGTTCATGTCTGCCCCCTTCGGTGGCCACGGTAGCCGTCGCACACCACGTGCTTCGAGCACAGCACTCACTCTTCGCGATGTGTGCACAGGACTCCTGTCCTGCTGCAACAAATAGCATTCATCTGTGAAAGGCCCGTCAAGAATGTAGGGCAGGAACACGTTGTCAATAATGTCCACATAAGAATTCGAGGCCAAGAGGCCGTCGATCCTCAGTAGTCGTCCGGGGCCATTCGTTGTCATGACGCCCCAGACAGCCACAGAGCAGCGACCGCTGGGAAACACACTTTGCATGTATGGTGCGACATGCCTGAGCAGGTGAACAAAATGGCTCCGCGCCATAGTTAAACACAGCTGCGACAATTCCTTTAGGATCAAAAGATGTTTTCAGTGAAGAGTACTTTAGCCCTAGTGTTAAACGGCTCTGAATTGTATTAACCATGCCTTTAAGAAACCATAGTTATATAGAGCAGTTAATTTTAAAGAACTTGTAGCTTCACCCCTAGGCAGGCTGAGCAGATTGAAGTCACTCTTGCAGGGGGTGGTTCTACAACCATGTCTTCAATATGGCATGCAAAATAAGTGGTAGCCACTATGACTTCCTATGTAATATTTACCCTTTAGGGGCCGGGAGGATACCTTCCTCTGCTAACTGGACCCCTGCTCATATTCGTACAAAAAGATCAGCGCGCTCCATTCCGGCCGCGGCGGCAGAATTTCGATGGAGGCGGACTGGTACAAGAGTCCCGTGTGCCGTGCGATGTACATTAAAGATCCCCAGGTGCTCCAAATTTTTCGGGAGCTCCCCACTACGGCGTCCCTCATAGCCTGAGGCGCTTCGGGACGTTAAGCACCAAAAACTCAATCACACCTAAACGATCTATATTACATTACAACGAAAAAAAATTTTCTGGTCGCCAAACTCAGAACTTCCGACACCAACGGATAAAAAATGTGGACTCGTCCTCGAACATGACTTCGGCCCAATCGTCGACGGTCCAGTCTTGGAAAGCTTTAGCAAATTCGAGACGTTCATGGCGCTGTTTCTCCGTAGATCAAGCTTCTGGCGACCCGCAAAATCTCAGGCCATTATCTTTCCCCCGTCATCTGATGGTCTTCGAAAATACTCTCAATGCAAGGTCCCTAGGATTTTTTTGGCACTCATGAACGGGTCCGCCACAGCCGCGGCTATGAACAGGAAGTCATCATCCTATCGTGTGGCCCTAGGACGACCTGGGCGCTTGGCGTCGGCAAGGCTTCCTTAATTCCAAAAAAATACAAATGGCACGGGCTACGGCGGATTTGGACCGACCAGTCTGACGGGCTATTTCGTTCTGGGGATTCCCTTCTACGAACAATCGAGCGATCAGTCGCCGTTTCTCGACCGGCACCATCGGAGGCATCTTTGCAAGGGAAAAAAATTCTGGATTAGATTATATATATAGGTTTTGCTGGATACCACTAATCATTCATAAATTGAGGTACATCGATGACAACGCAGAAATATTAGATGCCGTTTAAAACTGGTCAAGTAAGCTAAACTGGGCTAGTCGGAGCAATTGCATCTTCGAAAAACGTAGCGCGAAATACAAGACACAGGTAAGGTGAAGACAGGACACGAGCGCTCTCTAACTTTTCTACGAACAGATTAGTTTGAGCACGTGTGAGCATAATCACGTCGGCGACGGAAAACTGCAAAATGCCCGGTCATCTACCTCTTATAAATTCTGTATCGAATATTTCGGCCTCAATGGGCTGCTCAAAAATTGACAGATCAGTAGTGGAAGCAAGTGCTGAGCGGAAACATGCAAAGCGTGATTGCCAATGGTCGCTGCTGTGCGGCTGTCTGGTCCGCATGTCAAGGAGACGGCTCAGACCTCTGGTTACAGTGGACGGACCGTTTGCCTCGGAGTGTTGCGTGGACAATATTGAGGATGTCTCGTGCCCTACGTCCTTGGAGGACCATTCTGGGATAAACGCTGCCCATTTCAGCGGGACAGAAGTCCTGCGCACAATTCGCGGAGAGTGAGCGCTGTGCCTGGATGTCGCGTCGTGCGGCAGCTAGCACGCTCAGCGAAGGGGCAGACGGGCACCGTAGAAAATGTGCGGGCTTGATAAAAGCTGACCGACTGATGTCGCACTTTGAGAAGGCCAACGCGGATAGCTTATAGGCGGCCATTGAGACAGTAGGAAAGGCTTCGTGCTTTACAGATGGTCTGTCCTTTTGTGAAAATGTGACTCGCTGCGGCGTTTCGCAAGCGTGATTGCTGCTGACGGCGAAAGTGGTTTCTGCGATGGACGCCAGGGCTGCGTTTTTGTTTGTCTACTTTTTTCTTTTGTGGCAATAAATTTGTTGCCTAAGAATTCTGTCGATTCTTTACACTTTCCGGCGGCACGACAGTTACGATGTGGTTACGCTGCACGGTAAAGTTCGCCGTTGAGGGGCACGGATTGAATCCCTTACTCGAGAAGCGGTTTTGATACAGCGGACCGTTTACAAAAACCCGGCCTCATTCCCAGGCAAGAAGTTACAAATGATTAGAGTAAGACAATGAAAGAGAGCACTCTATTTCGCTCCTTAAAAAAAGAGCATAAATGCAACGGGCGCCGTGAACGCGGACGTCATTGCAGTCGCCGGGACGCGCGCCGAGTACGGCGGCCACATGGCGGCTGTCAGACAGGTAAGCGGGCGAATATAGGACTCGCATGCGCGCAGTCATCGTCCATCGCAGCCTTGACGCGGCCACTATGCCGCCTAGTGGCGCAGAGGCAGCTTCAAAACGCTGCTCCAGCATCTCGCAAAATTTTGTCCACGACTGTAGTACAGAGGGCAAAATGCATGTCTAGAACGGCCGAACTGCGTTCTTCCGGCCGCTCAGAGCTACGTGCGCGACGCCTAGCGATATAACGCCTGGTTCGAGACGACGGAGTGTGGGCATGCGTGGCCAAACTGATAGCGCGGCCTGTCTTTTCGGGGCTCGCAGGCGGCCGCGTCTTCCTCTCCTGCTTTTGTCGTTAGTAGCGCTGATTTGCGCTACCGTCTGCGAAATGACATACGCGGCCGGGCGCACACCACTGAATTTTTTTTTTACAGTCTTTTTGTGCGCTTGCAAAGCTCTGGCGAGGAGCAATTCACCGCATCACATACGCGCCGGTGTACTGCATCGTCATCGCGGCTACGAGCCTTAGATAAGGGAGCGAGGTTTGGAATTTTGGCGTTCTTCGGCAAATGCCAAATTAGGCATGTGATTATGAAAGCATACTGGGGCCTCAGGTGAGGTGGCTGTCGTCGCACAAAAAGAAAGTAAAAAGAAAAGAAGTCAGTGGTGTGCGCCCTGCCGCGTATGTCATTTCGCAGACGGTAGCGCAAATCAGCGCTACTAACGACAAAAGCAGGAGGTGAAGACGCGGCCGCCTGCGAGCCCCGAAAAGACAGGCCGCGCTATCAGTTTGGCCACGCATGCCCACACTCCGTCATCTCGAACCAGGCGTTATATCGCTAGGCGTCGCGCACGTAGCTCTGAGCGGCCGGGAGCACGCAGTTCGGCCGTTCTAGACATGCATTTTGCCCTCTGTACATGCATGCAATAGGCGAACTACACAATCAGTGAGAATAGCTAATGCAGACTTCACTGTGCATCTAGGCTATGCGGAAACAACCACCGTCGTGTGGAAGTCGCAAGTTGCTATAGACAGCATGCAGAACGCGCAAGGATGTGCCGCGAGCGCCTTGCAATCGAGATTCCTCGATAAAGCGGGTCGCGCGGGTTAACTCGATCGAACAGACAACGAAGAGCGGCCTCATGCGTCTTTCTCTACAAAACGCCATGTGCTACGGAAATGCGCCAGTAAACAGGCCGGTGAACTGCATATTACCTGCGCATATCTGTACAACTGGCGTGCCGTCATAAGCACTGCCAAGCAGTCCTGTCACTGTGCCCGTGGTCGCTCCGCTTTTGCTGACGCCTGTATACCTACTTCTGAATGAAGGTGTACAGGCACCCACAGAATAATTCGAAACACTGGGCCGCCGAGCACAGGCCGGCGGAAACTACCATCCGCATTCTGTGAATGCGCGAGGACTGACCTGCATACGGTCCACTTTCTCTAGTGGGCCGAGATTACTTGAAAAGTTCTTGCATCGCATTGAATTTACTTGCCTGGAGGGGGCAGCTCTTGCGTCCTCACCGGAGATGCAGGTAACGCACCGGGGCACACTTTCCGCTTCGTTTCTTCGAGTTGATCCCCCACTCACTCAGCGGCACCGCACACACACACACACTCCACCGCTTTCACTCGGCCTGAAATAGGCCTAACGCCAGATCGCTTCGTTCGCTCGTAGTGAGAAGGTCTGCTCAGAAAGAACAAAAAAATGTTGCATCAGATGATGCGCGGGACACTCGTTCACCGACTGCGACAAGCACAGTCTCGAAGGACGATGATTTGAGAGGAACAAACGGCGAATAACAGCGCACCAGCGCGGCGAGACACAGCGGTACTCCGGCATGATTCGTTGTTCCCTAGGTGCGGTTGGAATTTCCCCGTCCAACCCAACGACGCGACGCAACCAACGCTGCGACGGCGCCGTGACGCATATCACCCCCCTTTCTCGCTCATGCATGTTGCCCGTGCCTTGCTCCCCTAGATGGTTTTACGCGCGTTGCTAGCCGTTCGCAGAAATTCTGGCGACTCATCTTTCGTGCGAGCTTGGCGCCTGTATCCATGAGCTGTGCAGTCTGGCTAGCTTGGTTGGGAGTGCATTGCTCGCCTCTTAAAACCCTTCGCTATAGTATGCAGCCCATTAATGTGGTGCGAGGCTTTGAAAATGAGTTTCAAAAGTTGGCTGTACAGCAGCTATAGTTAAAAGCGATGTGTATAAAATATGCAAGGATTCTTGTAGAAGCAGGTTAGATTGCAGCTCAAAAGTAGTTATTTTTTTTCCCACTAATGTACTTTTTTTATGAAAATCTGCTATCCACTCAGTGTTGCAATTATGCATGAAAGTAGCAACAAATGCTTTACACAAGAACTTATGTTATGCGCTTGCAACAAAAACTAGAATTATGTTTTTTTTTATCTTTGTCAATGCAATACAGTTGCATGTTATGAATGTCTTTTTAGTCATAAAAATACAAATGCACTTAGGCTAATCATTCTAGCGCCAGTTATTTAAAATTCATTAAGTAACATCTCTGAAAATTCTGGCTTGCTTTTGACTTACACAAATCTACACAAGTACAAATTACACAAGTACACAAATTTCTAAAAATGTTGTTTGAGAAAAACGCCAGTAAAGTCTCTGAAGACCGTTTTATTCATCAAAACTTTCCTGAACAGAAGAGCTACAGGAGAAGCCCTTGTGTGTGAAAAAGTGTACTATGAAGAAGGCCAAATTCAAAAGCTTTCGGAAACCAAAGCCTGAGTTTAATTAAAAGCTTCAGAGAATTCAATTTTTGTAAGTATCCGAAACGAACAGACCACATCGACGTGCACCCACTTTTCCGGTCGACGTGGAGAAGAAAAAGGACAAAAAATATTCTGAAATCACTAATACCCAAGTGTAATATATTTTCTGAAAGATAAAGGAATTCTCTATCGGACGACGGCAAAATCTCGAAATGGAGTTTTTTGATAAAACAAAGCCTCACCCCACCTTTTAACTTCTTGCAAAATTCTTTTGGGAGTTCAATGACCTCGTGGATAGGAGCAAGCTTGTGCCGATCTGTATCGGAATAATTGTTTCCCTGCACCCTCAGATGCGAACAGCGTAAGAAGTTCAACATCGAGTCCTCTTGACAATGTGTGCAGGTCTTCAATACAAATGCGAAGTTTGAAAATAAGAAAAGCTGATTCGCCACACGCCCAGGCGGCCCAAGGGTACTCTTTGTACGTGGTCAGACCTGTGTGCAAATTTTTTTAATATTCGCTTTGCGGTCACACGCATTTCGTCAAGTTGTAGAGGGTTGGTTTGGTTTGGTTTATGAGGTTTAACGTCCCAAAGCGACTAAGGCTATGAGAGACGCCGTAGTGGAAGGGCTCCGGAAATTTCGACCAACTGGGGTTCTTTAACGTGCACTGACATCGCACAGTACACGGGCCTCTAGAATTTCTCCGCCAAAGAAATTCCAGCCGCCGCGGCCGGGATCGAACCCGCGTCTTTTGGGTCAGCAGCCGAGCACCATAGCCACTGAGCCACCGCGGCGGCCAAGTTGTAGAGGGGGCATGAAAGAACCGATCCATTTTTTTTTCAGCAACGTAGCGTCTACATGTTTCCTTTTTCCGCATTTTAAACGAAGCCTGCGAAACAACTACGCTCACGCGCTGCCTCCCTCCAGCGCTCAAAACCTTGAACTAAACGTGCGCGCTGACCGTGCCCAGGTGAGTTGCCGCCGCTCAGCTGGACGGGCCACAAAGTGATAAAATAAACGGCGGCTACCCTGAAATACGACGACTTCACTGCTTTCTCTTCCTTTTTTGTTTTGCCTATGCGATGACTCATTACAAGATCGTTTTGAATTGGCTGTCGATGGCTCGCTTATCATTGATCGCAGATCACTGCGCACGCTTTCCACGTTCAGGAAGAATGTACCGACGCACTTCCGAGACAGTGTTGAGAGCGGCGTCGGCCGCTCACTTCGACACGGTGAGCGTGCACTCAGGCCGCGCTTGGTAGTGCTATACAATAATGTAACGCAAGAACGCCATCACAAGTTTTTTTTTTTTCATGTTTGGCACGCTATCTTTAAATGCTGAAAAAAAAGGACCGCGTAGAAGATACGTTGCAACACATAGCTGGATAGGTTTTTTGGTAACAGCCTCTACAACTTAACGAAACACGCGTGGCCCTAAAGTGAGTGTTAAATTGGGGGGGGGGGGAATAATCTACGCTGTTTAACTAACTAACCAGAATTTAACCAATACTGTGAGTAGCGGCACATAACGGAAAACAGTACGTCGTTGGCTTCGTCCATCTCCAGTGCGCCACTTTTTCTTAATCCTTGGTTCTAGTTATGTGAACCATCCTATGTTATATTGCAATGTATGTGTCATAAGTGTCTCATATATACGTGATTACTGGGGAAGAAGAGAAATTTCAACTATTTGATAGCTCTCATACAATTTAGGACGGTAAAAAGTAAAAAAAGTAAAAAAGAAATCTCCCGCCAGAATTTCAACCACCATCCTACAGGTCTATACACTATCCACAATAAATAAAAGGTGAAGTACATCAGGGCCGCCTTTTTTTCCTCGGTCAGATAACAACTTTATTTGCATACCTACGTACACGGGTGCCACTCCACTGAGCAGAGAGCACGGAGTGAACACCATGTTAACATCACCTGGGATAACCAGGGAGAGACAGAAAGGGAAATGAACGTGCTAAAGAAATATAGAACTGGAGTACGGGTAAAAGGAGCAGAGAAAGTGTACACTCTGGCCTGGGAACAGCGCAACAAAGTAAAGGGGCAAAGGACCAGTTGGAGGTAAGCAGTTGCTATGGGCAGGGATGCGGCCCACGGTGCGAACTTCAGCGGCATCATAACCGTCTGTACTATCGCCTCTTGAAGAGGCTGGCAGCGCTGCACCCCGCCCCAGCTCCTCTCGCTGGCAGACCAGAGCCAGTCGCCTCCAGCGCACTCCCCGTCCACTGCGTCTTATCCTCAAAGTCCCACCCCGCTGTTTGTGGGCTGCGAGAGCACTCCACCGCATCTGCACGCCACCCTATGTCTGATCTTTCCAGCGTGTGTCTACTCTCCCTCTGTCCGTAGGTTCTATGTGCCCCGGAAAGATAAGAACTAGTGTTTCAAAGCACCAAGTAGCCCTGCTGTTTACGCATAGTGATATCTACATGCGCCCCCCAAAGGGCATGCAGTCTGAGCACCAGCACAGCTTACGAGTACTGGAGCTTTTACAGGGACGTCGAGGCACGGAAAATCTGTCAGCTGATACCCCAGGGTAGGGGTTCTCAAACTTTTTTGCTTGGAGGAACCCCAAAAGCCTTCAATAAGTTCCAGGGACCCCCCCCCCCCCCCTCTGCTTTCACTTACCAGCAATGTTGTCGAGTGCATTTTTGCAAAGAGAGAGTTGCAAAAGTTAAATGTTTATTGCACAGATTAATACAAATACTAATGTGATGGGTGATACTGCTTCCCTTTTAAGACCAAGTCAACGCGTGGCTCAGTAGCACTCAGAGCCAGTCTCATGTCAGCTGCTGGGCCAGGGCCGGTGAGGGTTCTCGCGGAACACAAGAAGACAGCCCGCGGAACCCCTGTGTTCCGCGGAACCCAGTTTGAGAACCCCTGCCCCAGGGCAAGCCGAAAAAACTGCGCATTTCGTACTAGAAGGTGAGCGCCGTTTAACACTCATTGAAGTGTTGGGCTTCCCCTGCCTGCCACCGTTGCGATGAAGGGTCAGTGATTCGTTTCGTCGTCTTAATCCTCTTTGCGCGGTACAGCCCATTTGTGGCCCCTTTTGCCTACTGCTTGCACTCGCGCCGTGGTCGCCTTGCGCTGGTCGCCGATTGCAGTTTGCGGTCCTTAGTAGGAAGCATACCCCGGTTTCCCTGACGCACTTTCACGGGCAGAACACAGGTGTGGAAGCAAAAGAAGCAATCCTTGAAGCCCTTTGGCACAGGGACCCTCCTGACGCGCCCCAAGACATCGCTCTTGCCTACCCTTGTTCAGGGTGGTCATTATATTGTCGCCTGAAGAATCTGCGTCAATAAGTTTCAGTCTAGTTTATCGGCTTTCACTGAGAGCAGATATTCCCAAGAAAAAAAGCGCTTGCAGCTGCGCCGTCACCTCTGAAATTTATTTGTAAAATGCCGTGGCTGTGAGGACGCAGGACATTGGCTGTGTTGTGGCTGGCCACGGGGCCAGCTGTTAACCTTAAGTTCGATGTTCAGGAGGCCCAGTCCACCTGCCTCAGTACTCCAAAAGAAGGTAGTCCGCCGCGTGGGCTTAGCCTTTGCGCGCCATATGAAAACTTGCCATAAGCTTAACCACGGAGCTCTTGTCGATAGTGGCCACCCTGGCTAGGCACAAAACCACCGGGTTAACAGCCGTATTACAGACATAGACTCTCTTGAACATGGCAGTGTGACTCTGTCGGCAAGGTTCAAGCTTTCTTTCAGCGGCAGGTACTTCAGGCTGGCGAATGTTCCTGATCGCTGCTCCATTGTCGAGATTGACGCCCAGGTACCTTTCAGTTCTATCCCTCCACTCTAGTCCGAAGAGTTGACGGAACTTCTCGCTCCATCCTCCCAGCCAGGCACCATAGAATTTTGCCAGTTTCAACTCAACTCAGAAAGTATACGAGACACATACAGCGCTGACTTAAAACTGAACGTTTACAACTGATGCTGCTGTATATTTACCGAAGTGTCTGGAAAAATAAACCTTCAGTTGTAAGTGAGCGCTGTGTGTGTCTCGTCTACTTCCTTGTCCTTGTGTAGTTTGCGCTGTTCTGCCTTGTTAGAAATCAGAACTATATTCCCGCGACGCATGGATGAGGACAGAAGTTTTCGTTTTCTCACACCCTGAAAAACTTCGGGGACGATTTGGTAAAGTTCTTTTGTAAAGCATTGATACAATTGGGCAGTTGTATCGTCTGGGCTGAGTGATTTATTGTTAGGGAGCTTTGCTATGATGTGTTTTATTTCGTCTGCAGTTATTGAGAAGTTGGTTGCCACCATAATCTCTTGAGGAACCTCCGGTAGTTCATTAACAACATGAACTGATAGGCACGTTGATCAGATATGATTGGTAGTGCGGGAGCGCAGTCGCAGGACGCCACAGGGAGAGAAGGGACGAGACACAGCGCCTAGGGCTTCGGGTGGTACGGAATCTGGCGGGGTACTCGGCCGGAACAGAGTGGAGTAATATTCGTTCAACGTTACCCCGATAACATCACTCCCTCAGGCAACGCTGCCGCTTGGAGGGACCTCACGATTTGTCTTATAAAAATAATGAAAGCGGTTTCTATGGCAGCCGTGATTCACACTCACACCACGGCCACCATGGTCACTGATTGCGTTGTTCTGATAAGGAAAGTGTAACTATTTTTGTGCCTGTTCGTTTCTTTCTGTAAAGTATATAAATTGAAGCTGTAGCTAGACATGTTGCCATTGAAGTGCACCGAGCCTTCTTGCAGGCTCTCGGGATATGCGTTTGAGTTCTTCAGTAGACTGCCTATCCATTAACACAAAAAATTTAGGCGTAAGTATGAACTTGCGCACGTATTCATGTGATCATACGGGACAATTGACTCGTGCACGCACGAACGCACGCGCGCACACACACACACACGCAACACGCACACACACGCACGCACACACACACACGCACGCACGCACGCGCGCGCACACACACACACGCACGCACGCACGCGCACGCACGCACACACACACACACACGCACGCACGCACGCACGCACGCACGCACGCGCGCACACACACACACACACACACACACAGCCGCCGCGGTGGCTCAGTGGCTATGGTGCTCGGCTGCTGGCCCGAAAGACGCGGGTTCGATCCCGGCCGCGGCGGCTGAATTTCTTTGGTGGAGAAATTCGAGCCCCGTGTACTGTGCGAAGGTGAGAAGGTCATCTTTCGTGCGTTCGATGAACTCCTTGACGCGCTCCTTCTTCATCCTCTCGTACACTTCAAGCTGCTGCTTCAGCGCTGATATGGTGCCGAGAGTGATGCCGGTATGCGAGCGCTTGAATTGCTCCTGCTCATGCTGCGGTATGTCGAGCCTCTCCCAAAACAAGGCTACCCGCTCCGTGAGTGCGGCGTGCTCATTGATACGGTCCGCTTCGAGGATCTTCACCCGCTGCAGATATGCTTCCAGGAACTCCATGTTTTCGTCAGACAGCACGAAGTCGTCCGCACTGTCGACGATCTGCCGTTCCAAGCCTTCTTCAGCAGACACGCCCAGAAGATCCAATTTTGAGACTATCTCTCGGCGTATTCCCGAGAGCTTGTAGTTTCGATGGCCTTTTCCTGCCTGAGCGCAGCCACGCGGATGCTCAGTTCGAGCAAGTCCCCTTCCGACAGCAGAGAGGTACCCCCACAGGACAGGACGTGGCGTTTTTCCGCCAACCTGCGGCACAGCTCCTCCTCCTCTTCTCTCAATTTGCGAGTCTCTCTTCTTCGTGACTCTTTCTGTTGTCGGAGGTCCGCCACAAGATCTCTAATTTCGATTTCCCTATCCAAAATGGGCATCTCTTCGGGCGGCAGTTTACAATCCTTGTCTAGTTGCTCTGCCAGTGTCAGTGCATCAGCAGTGCATTTCTGTATATTTTCGAAAATCCTCCTCTTCATGTCTATTTCTCCATCATACATATCATTTAGAAGATGCAGGACGTGAGACTTCGTTTTCAGAAGCCTGCTCCGGATGGCCTCACTTTTGATTCCCATTTCAAGCCATAGTTTCATCAGTATGTCGATCTTGTCGACGATGTCCGCATTTATATCGTTTTTTATCTCGTCGCATAACGCTTTCACGCCTTTTTGGCGACGTTCTTCGGGTGAATCCATTCCAAACCAAGCAGCAGCGTTCGAAAATTGCCAAATCCGTTTTGACTGTCTTGACGCAAGCAGACGCAAGTTTCTCACGCGCAGTCTGGCACAGTTTCGCGCTCTGGCGTAGCATTCCGACTGCTGCAGTGTGGAAGGATGGCGTCCCGGTGGGTGGAAGAAAAGGGAGAATTCCTTAGTGTAAAAAATGTGAGGACTTGGTTATAGCGTGGTCGCAGGCGATGTATACTGAGTGTGTACGGCTGAAGCGCTCAGTGGTACAAGTTAGTGTGCAGGCGGTAAGCAGTAGTGGTGCGGCGGACAATCTGTATTTGATGAGGGGCGCTTCGATTACTTCAGACAAAGAACACTCGCCCTCTGCGGCTGAGAAGTTCCGCTGGCTCGCCGTAACGGAATACCAGGTGTTGCAGAATGCGCGACGCCGCGTAATAGGCCGCGGCTGCCGGCAGCACTGCGGCTTCGACATAACTGTTAGGCATAACCACTCAGGTCGTCAACAGCCACAATTATTAAGCGACTGCCGGCGGCAATGAAGGGAAGCGGTCCATACAATACGATACCGAAGCGATCAAAAGGACGGGCAGGATAAAAGGGGTCGCTGTAATGGACAAACACAGCGCGGAGAAAACTTGAGCTGCTGGCAATTTTCACAGGTCCCTCCAATATGAACGGGATATCCAGCACGGAGAGAAAGTCGTATCATTTCATTATTTCTCCACCAAAGTTCAAAATTACTCTTGCACATTTAAAACAAGAGCAAAACAAGTTACGAAACCTAGAATTTGTTTGTCGCCCATTATTACGGAGTAACAAATAATGGAATGCTCAAACTTTGTTTACTTTCATATCTGAGGGTCCTGTACAGGCGTTAGCAAAAAAGGAGACCACGGGAACGGTGAAAGAACTGCATGTCAGTGCTATCTAACGGGGCGCGTGTTGTCGGGATTAGTTCTTATATGAGCAGGGCCCACCCTATAATATGCTGGCCAGTCCGCCCACGAGCACGGTGTAAGAATATATTTAGGTGCTGACACTGCGCCCGGCGGCGCGACCAGACTGTGTTCGCTCTTCCTTGCGCTTCTCTCGAATGCGGACAGATGGCACCAGGCGATGGGGTCTTGTCTGGTCGCCAAGTTGCGGCGGCGGTAATGCCGGTGTTACGCGATAGTTCGGTGCCGCGGCCTGTATATGGGCATTGTTAAGTTCGGCAAAGCGCAGGAGGATCGAAAATGCAGCCGACACTGAATAATTTTAGGCTACTTCGTGTTTTACTTGGTGGGACTGCATGAATGGATGGAACAGCAGCGAGGACGCGGCCCTGCGATCCTTCCAAGCTCGTCATCGAAATGCGTTCATTGCAAAGTTTTTTTCGTTCATCCGCAAGTATGCTGAGAGCGTAGTTAACTATACTGACTCCTAAAGGGACTCTGAAATGGTTTCTTCAATCATATTTTATTGGAACAACTCTGCAGAGGTAGTCTCAGCGAGTATTCTAATCTGATTCAGAAAGCTGCGCGTGGAATCAATAATTTACAAACAATTTTTCAAACTTGCCGCTCACAGCCGATTAGGGCGACACCTCACCGCGCGTTTTTAGCCGCCCCTACCACATGACGTAAACTGGGCAGCCTTGGCCATGGACTGGGCGACCCTTATCATTGGCTCTGCCCAATGACGTCACGCGCAATTTTTGCAATAATTCATTTGAAACTGAGCACTGATGCTCCTTGAAATACTATTTTATTGATTGCTTACTATTTTTTAAAACACACGTATACAGAGGTAAGAATCCAGCGCATTTCTTGAAATTAATGTAGTACTTCCGGTGGAGAAGAAAATCCGTCTGCTTACAAAAGCACATGTTCTCGTCAAATCTTTTCGCCCGCCCTTGCGAGTTTCCTAGCTGCGCCGATGAGTCGCTGCTGTCGTTGCCTTGTGGGTCTCGGTATGGCGTGTACTGAAAGACTCGAAGCCCATCTCAGCGGTGGCTGCACGCAGCCGCGCTTCGAGCTCCGGGTCCATGCCGTTCGAGCAGCAAGCAGGAGACACATATGTGCGAAAACTTGGCCGGCGCGCCGCACCGATCGTCATCAGAAAGACTGCCAGCTATACTCGAGCAGCGACAAAGCATGCCTGCTTATGTTGGGAGCTTTCGGCAACGACACCGCTCGCGGGCTCTCCGAGCGACTGACTGAAAACTTTATGTATAAAATATGTACAGGGAGTGAGGGGATCGGTCCTTAAGGGTCAGTCCCTAACAAACGGTAGGTGGGCTGCTCATTACAGGAGCCCATTGGCTGTAGCTGCTGCTTGGGCGCGCCCGACCAGGGCCTTTTGGCTCGCCAGGTCAGAGCAGCTGAGCAGGGCCGCCTCCCAGTCCTCCCGGGTAGGGTTGGGGATAGGGGGAAGGTGCGGGGTTGATTGGCATGCCCACACCATGTGGTAAAGGTCCAAAGACTTTTCCCTACAGTGCGGGCACTCCCCTGTGCACGCAGGGTCGAAATGTTTGATGACTGCCGGGCACAGCAGTGTTTTAGTATAAAGGCGAAGAAGTAAGCGCTCATCCGCCTTCGTGAGGCCCTTGCAGGGCTTAGGGAAGATTGCATGGCCGAATTGGTAATATTGGATGATTTCCTTGAAGGTAAAAGCCGGATTGGGGTCGTTGTCCGCATCGGGGGGAGGCGAGGGTGATGCCCGGAGAGTGAGCGCGCGGGCAGCGGCGTCGGCTGCTTCGTTGCCCTCGAGACCCGTGTGCACGGGAGTCCATACTATTGTGCGGGACGCGGGAGCCCCGAGATAATTGCTGTTCTGAAGTATTCGGTATGCCAAATAGGGAATAAAGCCCCTTTCGATGTTCCTGCAGGCCCCTCGCGAGTCGATAATGATGACCCGCGAGTCCTGATCGGCGGCGGCGAGCGCGATTGCCACGGATTGCCACGGCGAGCGGATTGTCCCTTCCCTGCGCCGTTCCTCGTTTCATTTTACTCAAGGCCGCCTTCAGGTCGTGGAGCCGGAACGGTTGATCCAGTTCCGCGTTCTCGGAACCTGCATACGAGTACGCTGTCCCTCGGGGGCCCTGTTGGATGCAGAGGTATTGATCGCGTAATTTGCATGCTAATTTTGAGGTATCTCCGCTGAAGCTATGGATAGCCTGTTGGAGATGTTTTTGTGTCTCGGCTCTGGTTTTAGTCGGAGCGATCAAGGCTCGAAAGAGACGCCAAGTGCTGCGGCTAGACATCTGTCTAGCGGCCGTACTGCAGCGGTCCACCCAATTCGAGTCGGCGAGCTGGGCCGCATAATCAGCCGCTCGCTGGGTGAGCTCGGCGATGCGAATTTTGAGTTTTCGATTATGTTTTTGGCGGCGCCATCTGCGGACGAGGCTGTGCCGCGCCTCCCAGAGGTGCATGAGGTGGTTGTCCACCTCCGGCGTGGCCTCTAATAGTTGAACTTGAGGTTCTACCGAATGAAGATGTGTAACCAATTCTTGTGACCACGCGTGGTAGCCTTGTTCGTGAATAGGGGCCGAATTGGTTGGTTGGTTTCTGGGGTTTAACGTCCCAAAGCAACTAAGGCTATGAGAGACACCGTAGTGGAGGGCTCCGGAAATTTCGACCACCTGGGGTTCTTTAACGTGCACTGACAACGCACAGTACACGGGCCTCTAGAATTTCTCCTCCAAAGAAATTCTAGCCGCCGCGGCCGGGATCGAACCCGCGTCTTTCGGGTTAGCAGCCGAGCACCATAACCGCTTAGCCACCGCGGCGGCAATAGGGGCCGAATTAGTGTAGGTGTGCCGGAACTTTGTCCAGTCAGGCAGGAGGGCTTGGGCGTGAGACTTTGCAACTGGTTTGGTTCTGACGCTGGTGTTGAGTATACAGTGGTCACTGCCGAGGGTTTCCTCGGTGTTGGTCCATTCTGCGTGTCTTATGTTCTTGGTGAAGGTAAGGTCCGGACACGTGTCCCGAGTCACGGAGTTACCCACCCGCGTTGGGTGTGCAGGGTCGGTGTGAATGGTCAGGCCCAGCGTGGACGCAAGTTCCGCTAGCTTGCGTCCGCGCTTCTCTTCACGCACGTACCCCCAGAGTGTGCAATGAGCGTTGAAGTCACCCACGATCACCAGGGGGTCCCTGCCCGCAGCTTTCAGGGCGCGAGTGTAGAGGGCTGCGAAAGTAACATTTTTATCTTGGGTGAAGAATAGATGTTAAGTATATGTAAGAGTGCGTTTTTTTTCTTAAGCTGAAGAAGAGTGACCATCACATAGGAGTATGCAATACTGAGGTCCAAATCAACCAAGTTGGCTGTGTAATTTTTGTGCACGCAGATACAGGTAGAGGGGTCCTACTGGAACGTAACATAATTTGTAAGAGTTGCGCCGCTCCCTGGCTCCTGTAGGGCAACCACCGCAGGAAGTGAATCGAATGTTGACAGGAAGAGCCGGAGGTTCGCCCGCTTGGCGCGGGAACGGAATCCCCGGCAGTTCCACTGGGTAATTTGGATGGGGGTGTCCGAATTGGTATGTGGAGAGCGCCTAATTTGAGGCCTGTGCGCCATGGTAAGTTAAATGAGAGGGCGACTGTAGGGACGCTTCTCCAGAGCCCATACTCGCGGTGAGGGGGCCATCCTCTATTCCAGAGAGCGAGGAGCCCTCATCGTCTTCTGCTAAAGTTTCCATGGCGCGACGCGAGGTTTTGGGATAGCGGCCAGACATGTCTTTGATTAGACCGCCGACTCGTCGGACGCCTCGCAAAGATTGTGCGATGTGCTGTGCGACGATTGTGGGTACAATTTCGGTAATTTTTGCGATTGCGGAGGTGACTGCTGCGGAAATTTCACTTTCTATGGCATTGAAACGGGCGTTCACGCGGGCCTCTAGACGGACAAGTGCAGCTTCCGCGTTCAGTGCTGCGTTCGATGCCGCGGGCTCACTCTCCATTGTCTCGGTAGCGGGTTGCGAGGGGGGAGCGATAAGCTGTTTTGATTGCGATTCTAGGAGCGAAATTTTCTGGAGCAGCATCTCAATTTTGCCCTCAAGAGCTGCTATTTTGATTTGCTCGGCACTGCATGCCGCAGGGGGGCAGGTGGGAGGGGAGGAGGAGGCAGCCCTGTCCGTACCGCTCACCTGCTTTCCATATTTCACGGCGTTGACCCAGGCGCCGGGCTTGTTGTGGGGTGGCGCTGTCGGCTGCTTTACAGTGTCGCCGTGTAGTGGCGGCTGCGTCGACGGGCTGCGTCTTTTTGTTTTTTTTTGTTGCGCCAACATTACCTCCGGCGTTCGTGCCAATGCAAAGAGTTCCTTGTGTTTTACGGAGGCCAGGTTCACAAAGCCCTTCGTCATGAGGCGGTCATTCAGGTGGTACATGCTCACAACACAAGGTATATCAATGCAGTTTGAGGAGAGAATGTCAACATTCACTTCGTCATTCGAAGTCTTCCAAGACTTGGTATCTGGGGGTGGTGCAGGATTTTGTTTCTTTCCCTGTCGCCGGCGCTTGCGTGATCTGTACTCCCGCTGAACGGACGCCCTTTGTGAAGTTCGCTTGCGGCTTTGTTTCGTCTTCCCGCGCACCTGGGTTGTGGGGACCCAATCCTCGCTGCAGCAGCTTGAAGTGGAAGGAGAAGAGGAAGAGGTGTCAAACCCCGTTTTCTTAAGCGGCTGGACTTGGATGACCTTGTTGGACACCTCGAGGAGCACTTCGGGTTCCAAGATCCTCGCCGTGTCGTCATCACACGCGGCAGGGTACAGCGGCCTTTGCGGAGAAGTTGGGGCATTTTGACCGAGCCCCTCAAGCGTTGTGGAAACTGGCATACGAACCCCGAGGCTTCAGGTCACGGGACTCTGGGTTCACATGCACCACGCGCGAAACTGTCACAGGCACACAGGAAATCTCTGCCACGGTCGGCATGGACTTCACAGGTTGTGGTTGGAGAGTGAAGCTCTTAGTGGTTGTCTGCCTCAGCGAACCTGAGGAAACCCCAGGAACAGCGGGAGACGTCAAGGAGGTGGCTGACTTTTGAACAGGTACCGGCTTTGTGACAACGGGTGCCACAACAGGTACTACCTGTTGTCCTGCTTTCAGGGCTTTCTCGACGACTTCACCTGTTTTATTAATGTACCAAATTGCACGTGGCATGAAACACAGCTGCTTTTCTGCTGAAATGCTGCCTTTAGTGGTTGGCGCTGGTCCCAATGGCGCCAAGATGACCTTGTCACTATCTGTGACACATTTTACTCTGATCGCCCTGTAGCTACATGGCATTGTTGGCCCACTAATGGAAACCTTAAGCTGTTCTGGAAGTGTGTCGGGCTTCGAAGGTGTGGCACCAGAACCAGTTTGTCCACCTGTCAGGACTGTGGCAGTGCCAGATGATTCGTTACTGGCACTGGTGGTAGGTGTAAGTTGTTTGTTGCATCGAAGGATGTTAGGCTTGATTTTTTGAGGAACAGGCACATCCGGCGGTGGGTGTGGTGATAGTGATCTATCACTGTCTGCATCCCGGTAATGAAGCGTGCTTATATCTCTTCCATCCCAATGTAGTTTGATGACCTCGTCTACGGCAAAATTGCTTGAGATGTTGTTCTCAACCAAGAATGTTTCAATTCCAGCCTTCACTTGGTCAGAAGTAATCATCGGAACCTCGTCTGACGTTATGACAATGCGACGAACTGGTCTCTGTTCTGGTTTTGCAGCCATTCTATGGAACAAAGTTAATACTACAAGTATGCCCTTTCTGAGAGATATGATTGCGTATTTTCACTAGATTATGCACAAAACACAATCAACTCGCTGGGCTACTTTTGTGTAGTCTAGAGGCAAGACCAAGACAGCAATCTTGATCACGACAACCGTCTATTTGGACTATGCACTGAGTAATGAAACCTCCACCATCTAGGCTGAACACGGCTTGGCCTGTTTCTTCTTTTCTTGAGATGATGATGATATCAACTTTATTTTCCGCCGGATAAGGAAGCCCCCTACTCCCCGTCTCCGGCACGCAGGCCTTGGTGACGGGGGCTGGGACCTCCGCGATTAGAAGCAGGCGAAGGGGTCTTGATTCCTCGCGGCTTCTTGCGCCAGGCGGATGGCTTGTTGCTGTGAAGCAGGGGCCTCGCTCCGCAGCAGGGCTTCCCAGGTTTCTCTACAATTTATGTTTTCGTTAGCCCCTGGGGAGCTAGCGCATTCCCAGATTATGTGGTCGAGGGTCCCTCTCGCCCCACAGTGCTTGCACTTATCGCTTTCTTTGTTATCTCTATGAACATGATTTGCCCAGATCGGGTTTATGAAGTTCCCAGCTTGGAGGCGTCGCCATGCGATTGCCTCCCTATTGTTTAGACTTTTATCCGGTGGTGGCACCAGTCTCCTCTATAACCTATAATTTTCAACAACTTCCGTATAATTTTGCAGACGCTCGTCCATGTTCCGGCAGTCGGGCGGCTCCACAGCTACCCGGAAGTAAAGAGCTCGGGCGTTTAACTCGTCGGCCGCGTCGTTGCCAGGAATGGACGCGTGTGCGGGAGTCCAAATTAGGCTAACTTTTCTGTTTAGCTGTCTACTGGCCAGAATCTTGCTGTTTCCGGCGAGATCCTACCCTTTCCAAAATTATAGATGGCCGTTTTGCTATTGCTAATTATAAAATTGGCTTCCGTTCCAACACAAGCGAGCTCTATCGCAACTTCTTCAGCTGTTTCCGCGTTGCGGCTTCTAATGGTGGCTGCCGATACGGGGGCACCTCGGCCGTCGACCACTGAGGCGACCGCCGCACCCGACTTGCCACTTGCTGCGTTCACTTACGCAACGGACTTGCTGTCCATCAGATCGAAGCGTCTGATTAGTGCTTCTGCTCTTTTCTCCGTCCTTTCAGTGATGAATATGGGATACATGTTACGAGGGAGTGGGGGAATGATTAGATTTTCTCGGCAGTCCTGGGGAATGCTCGATTTGACTTGTAGTCCCCTATCTGTTTGCAGGCATTGAGAGTGCTGATGCTGACGTAACAGTGGAGATGTGCGATTACTTCTTCCTTGTGATCAGTACATCGTAAAGTCACCGTGTAGGTATCAATCACCGCGTCTATGGTGTCCCAGTACACCGTGTTGCAGTCTGCATATTAAACAAAAAAACGCTCTGTTTGCTTCAGAAGATAAAATCTGTTCAGGTTAGGATGAGCAAGACGTCCTCCGGTCTTCACATTTGTGTAAGCTGCTTCAGTAAGAGAGATTTTTGAATATGAAGGCCGATGAGCAAATAGAGCAACTGGCTACTTTTCAGATTCTTTTTGCACAAAAAACCGGTGACATAGTAAAGAATGCAGTCCGCAACTTGCCCTCCGTCCGATTTGGAACAGAAAACACTGAAAAATTTAGCCTAAAAAGGCACTGAATGAGGGGCTTTACCCAACCCTGCTCCGCAGCGCCCCCGCGCCGCTCTCCGCCGCGGCGGGCGGTCAGTGTCAACATCTAAATTATTCTTACACCGTACCCACGAGTATCCGTTGGACACAAGCCGCAAGGGACCACTCTTCACTTTCCCGGCGGCAGGCTATCCGGCAAAATCTCGCACGCACTAAAGAAATTCCATTCGATGTTTTGCAGCGTAAGTGCAGTTATGGACAAAATTTTGCGAGACGCCTGAGCGGCGTTTTGAAGCTGCCTCTGCGCCCTTAAGAGGCGCAGTGGCCGGGTCGAGGCTGCGCTGGCCGATCACTAGGCGAATGCGCGTCCTATGTTGGTCCCCTTGCCTGTCTGCTAGCTCCATTGGCTTGAGAAGGTGCTCTTTGCGAGCTTGGCCGCGGTCGGCCGTTTGTCGCTGCTCGCGCTCGTCAGCAGCCATATGGCCGCCACATACAGGGTGTCCCAACTATCTTCGACCAAGGCTTATAAAAAAACTAAGCGTTCTTCAGAAATGAAATCGCGTGGATGTTGTTGAGGTTTATCTAAAGTTACAGTACCATTTTTTCGGTTCTCCTATTTGAATAATTAGTCGAGATAAATAAATTAACTTTTTAAATGTAGCTTGAAACGTTCAGGCGTCAATAGGAAAGTTGTGGAGCTCCACAAATAACGTCCAACCCAGGCACTTCCAACGAGATAGACTTAGCTTGGCCGTTTTTATTCGGGAAAAACGAAAGCCCGCGGAGTTTAAGAAATACCACGTGACAGAGCGCTCCGTGCGCCCGGATGCGCCGCGATTACAGCGCTCTCATCCGTGCTTTGTAAGAAACATCACCCGCTTCAGCTCTTTCGTGCTGCCTAAGACAGGGCTTCGCGATGTGCTTGGTTCCAAGATAAGCGCCAGTGGGTTCGGGCGGGAGTTGAAAGAAAGCGCGGCTTCCGTTTCTGAGGGCAATAACTGCACACTCACGTTAGCTGAATGCATGCGGAAGAACGATGACAATCTCAAGATTTTGAATTTGGGAGCAAGATCCCAACAAGCAAAGACGCATATAACAAGCCTGATAACGTCTTGTGAATTACGCTGAAAAACAGGAGCCGCGCTTTCATTCCATTGCCGCCCGTACCCACCGGCGCTTATCTTGGAACCAAGCACATCGTGAAGCCCTGTCTTGGGCAGCACGAAAGGGCCGAAGCGGGTGATGCTTCTTACAAAGCACGGATGAGAGCGCTGTAATCGCGGCGCATCCGGGCGCACGGAGCGCGCTGTCACGTGGTTTTTTTTAAACTCCGCGGGCTTTCGTTTATCCCGAATAAAAACGGCCACGCTAAGTCTATCTCGCTGGAAGTACCTGGGTTGGACGATATTTGCGGAGCTCCACAACCTTCCTATTGACGCCTGAACGTTTCAAGCTATATTTAAAAAGTTAATTTATTTATCTCGACTAATTATTCAAATAGGAGGAGCGAAAAAATGGTACTGTAACTTTAGATAAACCTCAATAACATCCACGCGATTTCAGTTCTGAAGAACGCTTAGTTTTTTTATAAATCTTGGTCCAAGTTAGCTGGGACATCCTGTATACTCGGCGCGTGTCCCGGATACTGCGATGGCGGCGTACGTACACGGCGGCCGTCGCGTTTACAACGCTTTTTTAGAGACAAATGAAGCGCTGTCTTGTTTCGCTAATCATTTGTAACTTCTCGCCTACGGTGGATGACGGGTTTGTGCTACTGCTTGCCAAAACCACTTCTTGATGCCCCTCAACAGCGAGCGCCCACAGTAACCTCTTCATAAATATTGTGCCGCCGTGAAGTGTAAAGAAACGAAGGAATTCTTAGGCAACAAATTTATTCCAGTGAAACAAGCACAAAAAACAAAGTGGTCTTTTCCAGTGCCGCCTGGACTGTTTTTAATACTTGGAGAATCCTCCGTTAGCAGCAACCACGCTTGCCAAACGGCGCGGCATACACTCACAGAGGGAAAGGGTGACATCTGTGTCATCGCGAAGCCTGTCCCACTCGGTCTTGATGGCTGCCCACAAAACATCCGCGTTGGCATTCCCAATGTGGGACCTCGTGTGTTTGGCTTTCATAATGACCCACACGTTCGCCAAGGGGTTCATGTCTGCCCCCTTCGGTGGCCACGGTAGCCGTCGCACACCACGTGCTTCGAGCACAGCACTCACTCTTCGCGATGTGTGCACAGGACTCCTGTCCTGCTGCAACAAATAGCATTCATCTGTGAAAGGCCCGTCAAGAATGTAGGGCAGGAACACGTTGTCAATAATGTCCACATAAGAATTCGAGGCCAAGAGGCCGTCGATCCTCAGTAGTCGTCCAGGGCCATTCGTTGTCATGACGCCCCAGACAGCCACAGAGCAGCGACCGCTGGGAAACACACTTTGCATGTATGGTGCGACATGCCTGAGCAGGTGAACAAAATAGCTCCGCGCCATAGTTAAACACACCTGCGACAATTGCTTTAGGATCAAAAGATGTTTTCAGTGAAGAGTACTTTAGCCCTAGTGTTAAACGGCTCTGAATTGTATTAACCATGCCTTTAAGAAACCATAGTTATACAGAGCAGTTAATTTTAAAGAACTTGTAGCTTCACCCCTAGGCAGGCTGAGCAGATTCAAGTCACTCTTGCAGGGGGTGGTTCTACAACCATGTCTTCAATATGGCATGCAAAATAAGTGGTAGCCACTATGACTTCCTATGTAATATTTACCCTTTGGGGCCGGGAGGATAACTTCCTCTGCTAACTGGACCCCTGCTCATATTCGTACAAAAAGATCAGCGCGCTCCATTCCGGCCGCGGCTGCAGAATTTCGATGGAGGCGGACTGGTACAAGAGTCCCGTGTGCCGTGCGATGTACATTAAAGATCCCCAGGTGCTCCAAATTTTTCGGGAGCTCCCCACTACGGCGTCCCTCATAGCCTGAGGCGCTTCGGGACGTTAAGCACCAAAAACTCAATCACACCTAAACGATCTATATTACATTACAACGAAAAAAAATTTTCTGGTCGCCAAACTCAGAACTTCCGACACCAACGGATAAAAAATGTGGACTCGTCCTCGAACATGACTTCGGCCCAATCGTCGGCGGTCCAGTCTTGGAAAGCTTTAGCAAATTCGAGACGTTCACGGCGCTGTTTCTCCGTAAATCAGGCTTCTGGCGACCCGCAAAATCTCAGGCCATTATCTTTCCCCCGTCATCTGATGGTCTTCGAAAATACCCTCAATGCAAGCTCCTAGCGGATTTTTTTGGCACTCATGAACGGGTCCGCCACAGCCGCGGCTATGAACAGGAAGTCATCATCCTATCGTGTGGCCCTAGGACGACCTGGGCGCTTGGCGTCGGCAAGGCTTCCTTAATTCCAAAAAAATACAAATGGCACGGGCTACGGCGGATTTGGACCGACCAGTCTGACGGGCTATTTCGCTCTGGGGATTCCCTTCTACGAACAATCGAGCGATCAGTCGCCGTTTCTCGACCGGCACCATCGGAGGCATCTTTGCAAGGGGAAAAAAATTCTGGATTAGATTATATATATAGGTTTTGCTGGATATCACTAATCATTCATAAATTGAGGTACATCGATGACAAGGCAGAAATATTAGATGCCGTTTAAAACTGGTCAAGTAAGCTAAACTGGGCTAGTCGGAGGAATTGCATCTTCGAAAAACGTAGCGCGAAAAACAAGACACAGGTAAGGTGAAGACAGGACACGAGCGCTCTCTAACTTTTCTACGAACAGATTAGTTTGAGCACGTGTGAGCATAATCACGTCGGCGACGGAAAACTGCAAAGTGCCCGGTCATCTACCTCTATAAATTCTGTATCGAATATTTCGGCCTGAATGGGCTGCTCAAAAATTGACAGATCAGTAGTGGAAGCAAGTGCTGAGCGGACACATGCAAAGCGTGATTGCCAATGGTCGCTGCTGTGCGGCTGTCTGGTCCGCATGTCAAGGAGACGGCTCAGACCTCTGGTTACAGTGGACGGACCGTTTGCCTCGGAGTGTTGCGTGGACAATATTGAGGATGTCTCGTGCCCTACGTCCTTGGAGGACCATTCTGGGATAAACGCTGCCCATTTCAGCGGGACAGAAGTCCTGCGCACAATTCGCGGAGAGTGAGCGCTGTGCCTGGATGTCGCGTCGTGCGGCGGCTAGCACGCTCAGCGAAGGGGCAGACGGGCACCGTAGAAAATGTGTGGGCTTGATAAAAGCTGACCGACTGATGTCGCACTTTGAGAAGGCCAACGCGGATAGCTTATAGGCGGCCATTGAGACAGTAGGAAAGGCTTCGTGCTTTACAGATGGTCTGTCCTTTTGTGAAAATGTGACTCGCTGCGGCGTTTCGCAAGCGTGATTGCTGCTGACGGCGAAAGTGGTTTCTGCGATGGACGCCAGGGCTGCGTTTTTGTTTGTCTACTTTTTTCTTTTGTGGCAATAAATTTGTTGCCTAAGAATTCTGTCGATTCTTTACACTTTCCGGCGGCACGACAGTTACGATGTGGTTACGCTGCACGGTAAAGTTCGCCGTTGAGAGGCACGGATTGAATCCCTTACTCGAGAAGCGGTTTTGATACAGCGGACCGTTTACAAAAACCCGGCCTCATTCCCAGGCAAGAAGTTACAAATGATTAGAGTAAGACAATGAAAGAGAGCACTCTATTTCGCTCCTTAAAAAAAGAGCATAAATGCAACGGGCGCCGTGAACGCGGACGTCATTGCAGTCGCCGGGTCGCGCGCCGAGTACGGCGGCCACATGGCGGCTGTCAGACAGGTAAGCGGGCGAATATAGGACTCGCATGCGCGCAGTCATCGTCCATCGCAGCCTTGACGCGGCCACTATGCCACCTAGTGGCGCAGAGGCAGCTTCAAAACGCTGCTCCAGCATCTCGCAAAATTTTGTCCACGACTGTAGTACATGCATGCAATAGGCGAACTACACAATCAGCGAGAATAGCTAATGCAGACTTCACTGTGCATCTAGGCTATGCGGAAACAACCACCGTCGTGTGGAAGTCGCAAGTTGCTATAGACAGCATGCAGAACGCGCAAGGATGTGCCGCGAGTGCCTTGCAATCGAGATTCCTCGATAAAGCGGGTCGCGCGGGTTAACTCGATCGAACAGACAACGAAGAGCGGCCTCATGCGTCTTTCTCTACAAAACGCCATGTGCTACGGAAATGCGTCAGTAAACAGGCCGGTGAACTGCATATTACCTGCGCATATCTGTACAACTGGCGTGCCGTCATAAGCACTGCCAAGCAGTCCTGTCACTGTGCCCGTGGTCGCTCCGCTTTTGCTGACGCCTGTATACCTACTTCTGAATGAAGGTGTACAGGCACCCACAGAATAATTCGAAACACTGGGCCGCCGAGCACAGGCCGGCGGAAACTACCATCCACATTCTGTGAATGCGCGAGGACTGACCTGCATACGGTCCACTTTCTCTAGTGGGCCGAGATTACTTGAAAAGTTCTTGCATCGCATTGAATTTACTTGCCTGGAGGGGGCAGCTCTTGCGTCCTCACCGGAGATGCAGGTAACGCACCGGGGCACACTTTCCGCTTCGTTTCTTCGAGTTGATCCCCCACTCACTCAGCGGCACCGCACACACACACACACTCCACCGCTTTCACTCGGCCTGAAATAGGCCTAACGCCAGATCGCTTCGTTCGCTCGTAGTGAGAAGGTCTGCTCAGAAAGAACAAAAAAATGTTGCATCAGATGATGCGCGGGACACTCGTTCACCGACTGCGACAAGCACAGTCTCGAAGGACGATGATTTGAGAGGAACAAACGGCGAATAACAGCGCACCAGCGCGGCGAGACACAGCGGTACTCCGGCATGATTCGTTGTTCCCTAGGTGCGGTTGGAATTTCCCCGTCCAACCCAACGACGCGACGCAACCAACGCTGCGATGGCGCCGTGACGCATATCACCCCCCTTTCTCGCTCATGCATGTTGCCCGTGCCTTGCTCCCCTAGATGGTTTTACGCGCGTTGCTAGCCGTTCGCAGAAATTCTGGCGACTCATCTTTCGTGCGAGCTTGGCGCCTGTATCCATGAGCTGTGCAGTCTGGCTAGCTTGGCTGGGAGTGCATTGCTCGCCTCTTAAAACCCTTCGCTATAGTATGCAGCCCATTAATGTGGTGCGAGGCTTTGAAAATGAGTTTCAAAAGTTGGCTGTACAGCAGCTATAGTTAAAAGCGATGTGTATAAAATATGCAAGGATTCTTGTAGAAGCAGGTTAGATTGCAGCTCAAAAGTAGTTATTTTTTTTCCCACTAATGTACTTTTTTTTATGAAAATCTGCTATCCACTCAGTGTTGCAATTATGCATGAAAGTAGCAACAAATGCTTTACACAAGAACTTATGTTATGCGCTTGCAACAAAAACTAGAATTATGTTTTTTTTTATCTTTGTCAATGCAATATAGTTGCATGTTATGAATGTCTTTTTAGTCATAAAAATACAAATGTACTTAGGCTAATCATTCTAGCTCCAGTTATTTAAAATTCATTAAGTAACATCTCTGAAAATTCTGGCTTGCTTTTGACTTACACAAATCTACACAAGTACAAATTACACAAGTACACAAATTTCTAAAAATGTTGTTTGAGAAAAACGCCAGTAAAGTCTCTGAAGACCGTTTTATTCATCAAAACTTTCCTGGACAGAAGAGCTACAGGAGAAGCCCTTGTGTGTGAAAAAGTGTACTATGAAGAAGGCCAAATTCAAAAGCTTTCGGAAACCAAAGCCTGAGTTTAATTAAAAGCTTCAGAGCATTCAATTTTTGTAAGTATCCGAAACGAACAGACCACATCGACGTGCACCCACTTTTCCGGTCGACGTGGAGAAGAAAAAGGACAAAAAATATTCTGAAATCACTAATACCCAAGTATAATATATTTTCTGAAAGATAAAGGAATTCTCTATCGGACGACGGCAAAATCTCGAAATGGAGTTTTTTGATAAAACAAAGTCTCACCCCACCTTTTAACTTCTTGCAAAATTCTTTTGGGAGTTCAATGACCTCGTGGATAGGAGCAAGCTTGTGCCGATCTGTATCGGAATAATTGTTTCCCTGCACCCTCAGATGCGAACAGCGTAAGAAGTTCAACATCGAGTCCTCTTGACAATGTGTGCAGGTCTTCAATATAAATGCGAAGTTTGAAAATAAGAAAAGCTGATTCGCCACACGCCCAGGCGGCCCAAGGGTACTCTTTGTACGTGGTCAGACCTGTGTGCAAATTTTTTTAATATTCGCTTTGCGGTCACACGCATTTCGTCAAGTTGTAGAGGGGGCATGAAAGAACCGATCCATTTTTTTTTCAGCAACGTAGCGTCTACATGTTTCCTTTTTCCGCATTTTAAACGAAGCCTGCGAAACAACTACGCTCACGCGCTGCCTCCCTCCAGCGCTCAAAACCTTGAACTAATCGTGCGCGCTGACCGTGCCCAGGTGAGTTGCCGCCGCTCAGCTGGACGGGCCACAAAGTGATATAATAAACGGCGGCTACCCTGAAATACGACGACTTCACTGCTTTCTCTTCCTTTTTTGTTTTGCCTATGCGATGACTCATTACAAGCTCGTTTTGAATTGGCTGTCGATGGCTCGCTTATCATTGATCGCAGATCACTGCGCACGCTTTCCACGTTCAGGAAGAATGTACCAACGCACTTCCGAGACAGTGTTGAGAGCGGCGTCGGCCGCTCACTTCGACACGGTGAGCGTGCACTCAGGCCGCGCTTGGCAGTGCTATACAATAATGTAACGCAAGAACGCCATCACAAGTTTTTTTTTTTTTCATGTTTGGCACGCTATCTTTAAATGCTGTAAAAAAAGGACCGCGTAGAAGATACGTTGCTACACATAGCTGGATAGGTTTTTTGGTAACAGCCTCTACAACCTAACGAAACACGCGTGGCCCTAAAGTGAGTTAAATTGGGGGGGAAAATAATCTACGCTGTTTAACTAACTAACCAGAATTTAACCAATACTGTGAGTAGCGGCACATAACGGAAAACAGTACGTCGTTGGCTTCGTCCATCTCCAGTGCGCCACTTTTTCTTAATCCTTGGTTCTAGTTATGTGAACCATCCTATGTTATATTGCAATGTATGTGTCATAAGTGTCTCATATATACGTGATTATTGGAGAAGAAGAGAAATTTCAACTATTTGATAGCTCTCATACAATTTAGGACGGTAAAAAGTAAAAAAAGTAAAAAAAAATCTCCCGCCAGAATTTCAACCACCATCCTACAGGTCTATACACTATCCACAATAAATAAAAGGTGAAGTACATCAGGGCCGCCTTTTTTTCCTCGGTCAGATAACAACTTTATTTGCATACCTACGTACACGGGTGCCACTCCACTGAGCAGAGAGCACGGAGTGAACACCATGTTAACATCACCTGGGATAACCAGGGAGAGACAGAAAGGGAAATGAACGTGCTAAAGAAATATAGAACTGGAGTACGGGTAAAAGGAGCAGAGAAAGTGTACACTCTGGCCTGGGAACAGCGCAACAAAGTAAAGGGGCAAAGGACCAGTTGGAGGTAAGCAGTTGCTATGGGCAGGGATGCGGCCCACGGTGCCAACTTCAGCGGCATCATAACCGTCTGTACTATCGCCTCTTGAAGAGGCTGGCAGCGCTGCACCCCGCCGCAGCTCCTCTCGCTGGCAGACCAGAGCCAGTCGCCTCCAGCGCACTCCCCGTCCACTGCGTCTTATCCTCAAAGTCCCACCCCGCTGTTTGTGGGCTGCGAGAGCACTCCACCGCATCTGCACGCCACCCTATGTCTGATCTTTCCAGCGTGTGTCTACTCTCCCTCTGTCCGTAGGTTCTATGTGCCCCGGAAAGATAAGAACTAGTGTTTCAAAGCACCAAGTAGCCCTGCTGTTTACGCATAGTGATATCTACATGCGCCCCCCAAAGGGCATGCAGTCTGAGCACCAGCACAGCTTACGAGTACTGGAGCTTTTACAGGGACGTCGAGGCACGGAAAATCTGTCAGCTGATACCCCAGGGTAGGGGTTCTCAAACTTTTTTGCTTGGAGGAACCCCAAAAGCCTTCAATAAGTTCCAGGGAACCCCCCCCCCCCCCCTCTGCTTTCACTTACCAGCAATGTTGTCGAGTGCATTTTTGCAAAGAGAGAGTTGCAAAAGTTAAATGTTTATTGCACAGATTAATACCAATACTAATGTGATGGGTGATACTGCTTCCCTTTTAAGAGCAAGTCAACGCGTGGCTCAGTAGCACTCAGAGCCAGTCTCCTGTCAGCTGCTGGGCCAGGGCCGGTGAGGGTTCTCGCGGAACACAAGAAGACAGCCCGCGGAACCCCTGTGTTCCGCGGAACCCAGTTTGAGAACCCCTGCCCCAGGGCAAGCCGAAAAAACTGCGCATTTCGTACTAGAAGGTGAGCGCCTTTAACCACTCATTGAAGTGTTGGGCTTCCCCTGCCTGCCATCGTTGCGATGAAGGGTCAGTGATTCGTTTCGTCGTCTTAATCCTCTTTGCGCGGTACAGCCCATTTGTGGCCCCCTTTTGCCTACTGCTTGCACTCGCGCCGTGGTCGCCTTGCGCTGGTCGCCGATTGCAGTTTGCGGTCCTTAGTAGGAAGCATACCCCGGTTTCCCTGACGCACTTTCACGGGCAGAACACAGGTGTGGAAGCAAAAGAAGCAATCCTTGAAGCCCTTTGGCACAGGGACCCTCCTGACGCGCCCCAAGACATCGCTCTTGCCTACCCTTGTTCAGGGTGGTCATTATATTGTCGCCTGAAGAATCTGCGTCAATAAGTTTCAGTCTAGTTTATCGGCTTTCACTGAGAGCAGATATTCCCAAGAAAAAAAGCGCTTGCAGCTGCGCCGGCACCTCTGAAATTTATTTGTAAAATGCCGTGGCTGTGAGGACGCAGGACATTGGCTGTGTTGTGGCTGGCCACGGGGCCAGCTGTTAACCTTAAGTTCGATGTTCAGGAGGCCCAGTCCACCTGCCTCAGTACTCCAAAAGAAGGTAGTCCGCCACGTGGGCTTAGCCTTTGCTCGCCATATGAAAACTTGCCATAAGCTTAACCACGGAGCTCTTGTCGATAGTGGCCACCCTGGCTAGGTACAAAACCACCGGGTTAACAGCCGTATTACAGACATAGACTCTCTTGAACATGGCAGTGTGACTCGGTCGGCAAGGTTCAAGCTTTCTTTCAGCGGCAGGTACTTCAGGCTGGCGAATGTTCCTGATCGCTGCTCCATTGTCGAGATTGACGCCCAGGTACCTTTCAGTGCTATCCCTCCACTCTAGTCCGAAGAGTTGACGGAACTTCTCGCTCCATCCTCCCAGCCAGGCACCATAGAATTTTGCCAGTTTCAACTCAACTCAGAAAGTATACGAGACACATACAGCGCTGACTTAAAACTGAACGTTTACAACTGATGCTGCTGTATATTTACCGAAGTGTCTGGAAAAATAAACCTTCAGTTGTAAGTGAGCGCTGTGTGTGTCTCGTCTACTTCCTTGCCCTTGTGTAGTTTGCGCTGTTCTGCCTTGTTAGAAATCAGAACTATATTCCCGCGACGCATGGATGAGGACGGAAGTTTTCGTTTTCTCACACCCTGAAAAACTTCGGCGACGATTTGGTAAAGTTCTTTTGTAAAGCATTGATACAATTGGGCAGTTGTATCGTCTGGGCTGAGTGATTTATTGTTAGGGAGCTTTGCTATGATGTGTTTTATTTTGTCTGCAGTTATTGAGAACTTGGTTGCCACCATAATCTCTTGAGGAACCTCCGGTAGTTCATTAACAACATGAACTGATAGGCACGTTGATCAGATATGATTGGTAGTGCGGGAGCGCAGTGGCAGGACGCCACAGGGAGAGAAGGGACGAGACACAGCGCCTAGGGCTTCGGGTGGTACGGAATCTGGCGGGGTACTCGGCCGGAACAGAGTGGAGTAATATTCGTTCAACGCTACCCCGATCACATCACTCCCTCAGGCAACGCTGCCGCTTGGAGGGACCTCACGATTTGTCTTATAAAAATAATGAAAGCGGTTTCTATGGCAGCCGTGATTCACACTCACACCACGGCCACCATGGTCACTGATTGCGTTGTTCTGATAAGGAAAGTGTAACTATTTTTGTGCCTGTTCGTTTCTTTCTGTCAAGTATATAAATTGAAGCTGTAGCTAGACATGTTGCCATTGAAGTGCACCGAGCCTTCTTGCAGGCTCTCGGGATATGCGTTTGAGTTCTTCAGTAGACTGCCTATCCATTAACACAAAAAATTTAGGCGTAAGTATGAACTTGCGCACGTATTTATGTGATCATACGGGACAATTGACTCGTGCACGCACGAACGCACGCGCGCACACACACACACGCAACACGCACACACACACGCACGCGCACACACACACGCACGCACGCGCACGCACGCGCACGCACGCGCACGCACACACACACACACACACACACACACACGCACGCACGCGCGCGCACACACACACACACACACACACACACACACAGCCGCCGCGGTGGCTCAGTGGCTATGGTGCTCGGCTGCTGGCCCGAAAGACGCGGGTTCGATCCCGGCCGCGGCGGCTGAATTTCTTTGGTGGAGAAATTCGAGGCCCGTGTACTGTGCGAAGGTGAGAAGGTCATCTTTCGTGCGTTCGATGATCTCCTTGACGCGCTCCTTCTTCATCCTCTCGTACACTTCAAGCTGCTGCTTCAGCGCTGATATGGTGCCGAGAGTGATGCCGGTATGCGAGCGCTTGAATTGCTCCTGCTCATGCTGCGGTATGTCGAGCCTCTCCCAAAACAAGGCTACCCGCTCCGTGAGTGCGGCGTGCTCATTGATACGGTCCGCTTCGAGGATCTTCACCCGCTGCAGATATGCTTCCAGGAACTCCATGTTTTCGTCAGACAGCACGAAGTCGTCCGCACTGTCGACGATCTGCCGTTCCAAGCCTTCTTCAGCAGACACGCCCAGAAGATCCAATTTTGAGACTATCTCTCGGCGTATTCCCGAGAGCTTGTAGTTTCGATGGCCTTTTCCTGCCTGAGCGCAGCCACGCGGATGCTCAGTTCGAGCAAGTCCCCTTCCGACAGCAGAGAGGTACCCCCACAGGACAGGACGTGGCGTTTTTCCGCCAACCTGCGGCACAGCTCCTCCTCCTCTTCTCTCAATTTGCGAGTCTCTCTTCTTCGTGACTCTTTCTGTTGTCGGAGGTCCGCCACAAGATCTCTAATTTCGATTTCCCTATCCAAAATGGGCATCTCTTCGGGCGGCAGTTTACAATCCTTGCCTAGTTGCTCTGCCAGTGTCAGTGCATCGGCAGTGCATTTCTGTATATTTTCGAAAATCCTCCTCTTCATGTCTATTTCTCCATCATACATATCATTTAGAAGATGCAGGACGTGAGACTTCGGTTTCAGAAGCCTGCTCCGGATGGCCTCACTTTTGATTCCCATTTCAAGCCATAGTTTCATCAGTATTTCGATCTTGTCGACGATGTCCGCATTTATATCGTTTTTTATCTCGTCGCATAACGCTTTCACGCCTTTTTGGCGACGTTCTTCGGGTGAATCCATTCCAAACCAAGCAGCAGCGTTCGAAAATTGCCAAATCCGTTTTGACTGTCTTGACGCAAGCAGACGCAAGTTTCTCACGCGGCACAGTTTCGCGCTCTGGCGTAGCATTCCGACTGCTGCAGTGTGGAAGGATGGCGTCCCGGTGGGTGGAAGAAAAGGGAGAATTCCTTAGCGTAAAAAATGTGAGGACTTGGTTATACCGTGGTCGCAGGCGATGTATACTGAGTGTGTACGGCTGAAGCGCTCAGTGGTACAAGTTAGTGTGCAGGCGGTAAGCAGTAGTGGTGCGGCGGACAATCTGTATTTGATGAGGGGCGCTTCGATTACTTCAGACAAGAACACTCGCCCTCTGCGGCTGAGAAGTTCCGCTGGCTCGCCGTAACGGAATACCATGTGTTGCAGAATGCGCGACGCCGCGTAATAGGCCGCGGCTGCCGGCAGCACTGCGGCTTCGACATAACTGTTAGGCGTAACCACTCAGGTCGTCAACAGCCACAATTATTAAGCGACTGCCGGCGGCAATGAAGGGAAGTGGTCCATACAATACGATACCGAAGCGATCAAAAGGACGGGCAGGATAAAATGGGTCGCTGTAATGGACAAACACAGCGCGGAGAAAACTTGAGCTGCTGGCAATTTTCACAGGTCCCTCCAATATGAACGGGATATCCAGCACGGAGAGAAAGTCGTATCATTTCATTATTTCTCCACCAAAGTTCAAAATTACTCTTGCACATTTAAAACAAGAGCAAAACAAGTTACGAAACCTAGAATTTGTTTGTCGCCCATTATTACGGAGTAACAAATAATGGAATGCTCAAACTTTGTTTACTTTCATATCTGAGGGTCCTGTACAGGCGTTAGCAAAAAAGGAGACCACGGGAACGGTGAAAGAACTGCATGTCAGTGCTATCTAACGGGGCGCGTGTTGTCGGGATTAGTTCTTATATGAGCAGGGCCCACCCTATAATATGCTGGCCAGTCCGCCCACGAGCACGGTGTAAGAATATATTTAGGTGCTGACACTGCGCCCGGCGGCGCGACCAGACTGTGTTCGCTCTTCCTTGCGCTTCTCTCGAATGCGGACAGATGGCACCAGGCGATGGGGTCTTGTCTGGTCGCCAAGTTGCGGCGGCGGTAATGCCGGTGTTACGCGATAGTTCGGTGCCGCGGCCTGTATATGGGCATTGTTAAGTTCGGCAAAGCGCAGGAGGATCGAAAATGCAGCCGACACTGAATAATTTTAGGCTACTTCGTGTTTTACTTGGTGGGACTGCATGAATGGATGGAACAGCAGCGAGGACGCGGCCCTGCGATCCTTCCAAGCTCGTCATCGAAATGCGTTCATTGCAAAGTTTTTTTCGTTCATCCGCAAGTATGCTGAGAGCGTAGTTAACTATACTGACTCCTAAAGGGACTCTGAAATGGTTTCTTCAATCATATTTTATTGGAACAACTCTGCAGAGGTAGTCTCAGCGAGTATTCTAATCTGATTCAGAAAGCTGCGCGTGGAATCAATAATTTACAAACAATTTTTCAAACTTGCCGCTCACAGCCGATTAGGGCGACACCTCACCGCGCGTTTTTAGCCGCCCCTACCACATGACGTAAACTGGGCAGCCTTGGCCATGGACTGGGCGACCCTTATCATTGGCTCTGCCCAATGACGTCACGCGCAATTTTTGCAATAATTCATTTGAAACTGAGCACTGATGCTCCTTGAAATACTATTTTATTGATTGCTTACTATTTTTTAAAACACACGTATACAGAGGTAAGAATCCAGCGCATTTCTTGAAATTAATGTAGTACTTCCGGTGGAGAAGAAAATCCGTCTGCTTACAAAAGCACATGTTCTCGTCAAATCTTTTCGCCCGCCTTTGCGAGTTTCCTAGCTGCGCCGATGAGTCGCTGCTGTCGTTGCCTTGTGGGTCTCGGTATGGCGTGTACTGAAAGACTCGAAGCCCATCTCAGCGGTGGCTGCACGCAGCCGCGCTTCGAGCTCCGGGTCCATGCCGTTCGAGCAGCAAGCAGGAGACACATATGTGCGAAAACTTGGCCGGCGCGCCGCACCGATCGTCATCAGAAAGACTGCCAGCTATACTCGAGCAGCGACAAAGCATGCCTGCTTATGTCGGGAGCTTTCGGCAACGACACCGCTCGCGGGCTCTCCGAGCGACTGACTGAAAACTTTATGTATAAAATATGTACAGGGAGTGAGGGGATCGGAACTTAAGGGTCAGTCCCTAACAAACGGTAGGTGGGCTGCTCATTACAGGAGCCCATTGGCTGTAGCTGCTGCTTGGGCGCGCCCGACCAGGGCCTTTTGGCTCGCCAGGTCGGAGCAGCCGAGCAGGGCCGCCTCCCAGTCCTCCCGGGTAGGGTTGGGGATAGGGGGAAGGTGCGGGGTTGATTGGCATGCCCACACCATGTGGTAAAGGTCCACAGACTTTTCCCTACAGTGCGGGCACTCCCCTGTGCACGCAGGGTCGAAATGTTTGATGACTGCCGGGCACAGCAGTGTTTTAGTATAAAGGCGAAGAAGTAAGCGCTCCTCCGCCTTCGTGAGGCCCTTGCAGGGCTTAGGGAAGATTGCATGGCCGAATTGGTAATATTGGATGATTTCCTTGAAGGTAAAAGCCGGATTGGGGTCGCTGTCCGCACCGGGGGGAGGCGAGGGTGATGCCCGGAGAGTGAGCGCGCGGGCAGCGGCGTCGGCTGCTTCGTTGCCCTCGAGACCCGTGTGCGCGGGAGTCCATACTATTGTGCGGGACGCGGGAGCCCCGAGATAATTGCAATTTAGGACGGTAAAAAGTAAAAAAAGTAAAAAAAAATCTCCCGCCAGAATTTCAACCACCATCCTACAGGTCTATACACTATCCACAATAAATAAAAGGTGAAGTACATCAGGGCCGCCTTTTTTTCCTCGGTCAGATAACAACTTTATTGCATACCTACGCACACGGGTGCCACTCCACTGAGCAGAGAGCACGGAGTGAACACCATGCTAACATCACCTGGGATAACCAGGGAGAGACAGAAAGGGAAATGAACGTGCTAAAGAAATATAGAACTGGAGTACGGGTAAAAGGAGCAGAGAAAGTGTACACTCTGGCCTGGGAACAGCGCAACAAAGTAAAGGGGCAAAGGATCAGTTGGAGGTAAGCAGTTGCTATGGGCAGGGATGCGGCCCACGGTGCCAGCTTCAGCGGCATCATAACCGTCTGTACTATCGCCTCTTGAAGAGGCTGGCAGCGCTGCACCCCGCCGCAGCTCCTCTCGCTGGCAGACCAGAGCCAGTCGCCTCCAGCGCACTCCCCGTCCACTGCGTCTTATCCTCAAAGTCCCACCCCGCTGTTTGTGGGCTGCGAGAGCACTCCACCGCATCTGCACGCGACCCTATGTCTGATCTTTCCAGCGTGTGTCTACTCTCCCTCTGTCCGTAGGTTGTATGTGCCCCGGAAAGATAAGAACTAGTGTTTCAAAGCACCAAGTAGCCCTGCTGTTTACGCATAGTGATATCTACATGCGCCCCCCAAAGGGCATGCAGTCTGAGCACCAGCACAGCTTACGAGTACTGGAGCTTTTACAGGGACGTCGAGGCACGGAAAATCTGTCAGCTGATACCCCAGGGTAGGGGTTCTCAAACTTTTTTGCTTGGAGGAACCCCAAAAGCCTTCAGTAAGTTCCAGGGAACCCCCCCCCCCCCCTCTGCTTTCACTTACCAGCAATGTTGTCGAGTGCATTTTTGCAAAGAGAGAGTTGCAAAAGTTAAATGTTTATTGCACAGATTAATACAAATACTAATGTGATGGGTGATACTGCTTCCCTTTTAAGAGCAAGTCAACGCGTGGCGCAGTAGCACTCAGACCCAGTCTCAGATCAGCTGCTGGGCCAGGGCCGGTGAGGGTTCTCGCGGAACACAAGAAGACAGCCCGCGGAACCCCTGTGTTCCGCGGAACCCAGTTTGAGAACCCCTGCCCCAGGGCAAGCCGAAAAAACTGCGCATTTCGTACTAGAAGGTGAGCGCCGTTTAACACTCATTGAAGTGTTGGGCTTCCCCTGCCTGCCACCGTTGCGATGAAGGGTCAGTGATTCATTTCGTCGTCTTCATCCTCTTTGCGCGGTACAGCCCATTTGTGGCCCCTTTTGCCTACTGCTTGCACTCGCGCCGTGGTCGCCTTGCGCTGGTCGCCGATTGCAGTTTGCGGTCCTTAGTAGGAAGCATACCCCGGTTTCCCTGACGCACTTTCACGGGCAGAACACAGGTGTGGAAGCAAAAGAAGCAATCCTTGAAGCCCTTTGGCACAGGGACCCTCCTGACGCGCCCCAAGACATCGCTCTTGCCTACCCTTGTTCAGGGTGGTCATTATATTGGCGCCTGAAGAATCTGCGTCAATAAGTTTCAGTCTAGTTTATCGGCTTTCACTGAGAGCAGATATTCCCAAGAAAAAAAGCGCTTGCAGCTGCGCCGTCACCTCTGAAATTTATTTGTAAAATGCCGTGGCTGTGAGGACGCAGGACATTGGCTGTGTTGTGGCTGGCCACGGGGCCAGCTGTTAACCTTAAGTTCGATGTTCAGGAGGCCCAGTCCACCTGCCTCAGTACTCCAAAAGAAGGTGGTCCGCCACGTGGGCTTAGCCTTTGCGCGCCATATGAAAACTTGCCATAAGCTTAACCACGGAGCTCTTGTCGATAGTGGCCACCCTGGCTAGGTACAAAACCACCGGGTTAACAGCCGTATTACAGACATAGACTCTCTTGAACATGGCAGTGTGACTCGGTCGGCAAGGTTCAAGCTTTCTTTCAGCGGCAGGTACTTCAGGCTGGCGAATGTTCCTGATCGCTGCTCCATTGTCGAGATTGACGCCCAGGTACCTTACAGTTCTATCCCTCCACTCTAGTCCGAAGAGTTGACGGAACTTCTCGCTTCATCCTCCCAGCCAGGCACCATGGAATTTTGCCAGTTTCAACTCAACTCAGAAAGTATACGAGACACACACAGCGCTGACTTAAAACTGAACGTTTACAACTGATGCTGCTGTATATTTACCGAAGTGTCTGGAAAAATAAACCTTCAGTTGTGAGCGCTGTGTGTGTCTCGTCTACTTCCTTGTCCTTGTGTAGTTTGCGCTGTTCTGCCTTGTTAGAAATCAGAACTATATTCCCGCGACGCATGGATGAGGACAGAAGTTTTCGTTTTCCCACACCCTGAAAAACTTCGGCGAGGATTTGGTTAAGTTCTTTTGTAAAGCATTGATACAATTGGGCAGTTGTATCGTCTGGGCTGACTGATTTATTGTTAGGGAGCTTTGCTATGATGTGTTTTATTTCGTCTGCAGTTATTGAGAAGTTGGTCGCCTCCATAATCTCTTGAGGAACCTCCGGTAGTTCATGAACAACATGAACTGATGGGCACGTTGATCAGATATGATTGGTAGTGCGGGAGCGCAGCGGCAGGACGCCACAGGGAGAGAAGGGACGAGACACAGCGCCTAGGGCTTCGGGTGGTACGGAATCTGGCGGGGTACTCGGCCGGAATAGAGTGGAGTAATATTCGTTCAACGCTACCCCGATCACATCACTCCCTCAGGCAACGCTGCCGCTTGGAGGGACCTCACGATTTGTCTTATAAAAATAATGAAATCGGTTTCTATGGCAGCCGTGATTCACACCCACACCACGGCCACCATGGTCACTGATTGCGTTGTTCTGATAAGGAAAGTGTAACTATTTTTGTGGCTGTTCGTTTCTTTCTGTCAAGTATATAAATTGTAGCTGTAGCTAGACATGTGTCCATTGAAGTGCACCGAGCCTTCTTGCAGGCTCTCGGGATATGCGTTTGAGTTCTTCAGTAGACTGCCTATCCATTAACACAAAAAATTTAGGTGTAAGTATGAACTTGCGCACGTATTTATGTGATCATACGGGACAATTGACTCGTGCACGCACGAACGCACGCGCGCACACACACACACACACACACACACACACACACACACACACACACACACACACACACACACACACACACACACACACACACACACACACACACACACACACACACAACACGCACACACACACGCAACGCGCACACGCACACGCACACACACACACACGCACGCACGCACACACACACACACACGCACGCACGCACGCGCACGCACACACACACACACGCACGCACGCACGCGCACGCACACACACACGCACACACACACACACACACACACACACACAGCCGCCGCGGTGGCTCAGTGGCTATGGTGCTCGGCTGCTGGCCCGAAAGACGCGGGTTCGATCCCGGCCGCGGCGGCTGAATTTCTTTGGTGGAGAAATTCTAGGCCCGTGTACTGTGGGATGTCAGTGCACGTTAAAGAACCCCAGGTGGTCGAAATTTCCGGAGCCCATAAACCTGCATAAATATGAACCTGCACCAGGGCGTTGGCTAGCTGGGTGAAGGTGAAACTGTTCTCGACAGCGAGTGTGGCGTCGAGGGGCTTATATTCGTAAATGATGGAGGCGGGCTTTTGTATCGATTTCGGAAACAAATAGTTTGCATTTCTGCTCTTCAATGCTCATGCATGGTTCCCGGGTTCAAGAGGACAATTTGTAGCGTGATAGTGCGTGGAAGGTTCTCCATAGCTTCCAGGGACCCGTGTTCTTTGAAAGTGATGCACTCTTCTTTCCACCACTGTCTGATGGGGAGCTAGAAGTGGCGTATGATCTGCGTCTGTTTCCTGATATGAAAGAGGTCGGTGAGCGTGCAGCCTGGGTTGGTGTACGTGGCATGGAGCTGCCCGCGGATAATCTGCAGAATAATAAGGAGGTGGTATGGAGCACGGGCGTCCGCCTCCACCTCTGCCGCCCACGATATGCCTCTGACCTCTAAACCGATGAACTCAGTTGGGGGGGGGGGGTGCCTTCAGGTTGGCACGTATACAATGTAACAATCATATGCTAGTTACATGTATGTGAACACTGTGCATAACTACTAATAGTACTTCGTCACCAGCGCTCATTTTAGCGGAAGTGCAACTGACTTGTGGAAAGAAGAAAATTGTCGGAGACTTGAATCAAGCAGTTTCACCGTGACCGCACTTTAAGCAGACTGCGGATGGTATTTCATTCAATGTCAATGTCATGCATAGTTCATGCAGGGGTGGATACAGTCTGTTTTTCGGGAACGTAGAGGGCATTCGAAGGCATGAGTCGCGAGTCATGGGTGGTGATGACGGGCCCACATTACGCCTCAGTGCAGGGTTCTTGTCCACTGATCGCTGTCAGGAGTGGCAGAGATTCGCGCCATTCGTCCCTAGATTAGTATATGTCATGCTGTTTTCGTCATATTACGCGTCATAGTGCAAAAGGCGCGTTCTAGATGGTCTCCAAAGCCATGAATTTAGGAAAAATCCTGAATTCAATAAAAATTCGTCACAAGAAGGCGGATCTATGAGTTTTTTTAATCATAGTCCGGGAATGACTTGCGTCCCTAAAGCAGAATGCGTTATGCTGTTGTGTACGATAAATGGTGGGTTCCAGACGGTATCCAAATTTCTGAATTTTGGAAAAATCGAATGGAATAGGAATTTGTCACAGCATGGCGGTTCTATTAGTTTGTTGATCACAGTCTGGGTTTTACTCACATTTTGCTCTATCGAAGTTGTGAAACTTTTGCTTGAATGTTTCCGCTCAGTTTCTGTACTTCATTAGCAGTTTTGTCTTTACAATGCCATAATTGTCTGCATCCTGTTTAGTCAAGCGGGAATCACATCAGCGTCCTGACATCGCAGTAGGGTCCGCAGGCACTGTGGCCACGTTACTGTGCTAAACCATATCTTCTCTGATGCGCGCTAAGCGGCTAGCAAGATAGATCTATGTCCTCTCCTGTGCGAGAGGACCTCATAACGATCTTCATTCTGAATGATGCGTTTCCTTCACTAGAAGCTACGCTACCCTCACTACTACTTCGACCTTGTGCATCCTAAGGTTCAATGCGATGCGTCTCGAGATTATGCTGCTTGCACTTAATCTAATTACTACGATGACGTGGGAGTTTCTGCGACACGAGCTCCCTAACGCGATAGCGATTAAAGGGTATTGTAGCGATGACCAAGTAGTTTTAATGCAGGATGTGCGGGGTTGGATCCCCAGCACCACCGGGTAGCCACCGGTGATATAATTTATACAATCTTTCCCCCTGGCGCGGTGCTCAGCTTCTTTCTGGTGAATTGCGTGGGAGATTGGTCCCTGACCACGCCTTGAGTAGAGGATAACACCTCATCTGTCGCGCTTTGGCCACAGATGCGCTTGCGGCAAAAAAATTTATCATCATTATCAAAACAGTACCCTAACACTGACAAGAAGGCGCCGTAGCCAAGCACAGTGGGAGTCAACACCTCGCCATCTTGCTCGTGGCAGTACTCAGCTAGCCTAGTTTTAATACACAGCCTATCATAATCCTCTCCAATTTTACACAATACAACAAAAAGGTAAATATACATTTCTCTGGCGCTGTGCTGTATTCGTCACTCTTGCGCCCATAAACTCCTTACCGAAGATCGGAGGAAGGCTGGCTATACGGCTCACTCTCCATACGCCCATCAGCTCCGAATGGCTCGGAACGGCCCCGAGCGCTTTCTGACGGGCTGTTATTATGCTCCGGATGGTTTCGAATACTGGCGTTTTGTAACGTCTTACCTCAGCACTGTCTGCAAGTTCAGATTTAGGTCTTTTTCAATTAACAATAATTGCTTTTGTGTCCATATCCACTGCTAAGGTATTCACAGTCTTCTTTTTGAAGACACAATTTTATATCATCCGGTGTGAAATAATAATATTTCGTGAAACTGTGTGGTGGTGTGACATCGAAAGCGTTTGTTGGCTTTCGGTTTCCTGTTGCAGGGGTCACGTTGCAGACGCCGCATTAGCAAGTGCACCTTTCAGTTTCTTCTTAGTGCAGTCCAGCAATGTTGGAAGCAGAGTGAGCTGTGTCAATATATAGTACTCTCGATGCTATCGCCTCCACTGCACCCTCGCGCTTCGCATGTTTGTTATCAGGCTTGCGCTGTCAAAGCTTCCGGTCTATGTGGCGCTTCCATTGCATACGTTCATCGTCTTTCGCCCTCGCTGTGGAGTCACACTGCTAGCTCCCGTTCATGTAGCACTGGATTCTGACAGCACCATCGCTTCCGTTCAGCAGCCGCCGCACGCTTCTTCCTCGGGACGTAGTTGGCGTTGTTTTCGTGAGGCATCCGGACGCACCAAAGATGGACGGCGGATTGGCTACACTGGTCACTCTCTACACGCTCACCGGTTCCTTGTGGCTCGGATTGGCTCCAAGCGGTCCTTGACTGGCTCTGAGTATGCTCCGGGCAGCTTTGAATGATGACGTTTTGTGACGTCACCCCTCAAGACCATCTGCACTTGCAGATATAGGCCTTTTCTAATAAACGATAATAGCTTTCTTGTCCATATGCTCTCTTAGGATACATTTTCGCAGTCTGCTTCTTGAAGATACAATTTTATGCCATTCGCCTTTAGGTGTGTCATATTTTATGAAACTATGTGGTGGTGTGATGCTGGAAGGGTTTATCGGGTGCTGGTTTCCTGATGCCGGGGGCTGGTGAGGCCCTGAAGCTGCTCACAATAGGATAATATTTCTGTGGTCGGCACTGCGCAATATTTCACCTGCTGCCAGTGTTTGGGGAACCCTCTTAGCTCTGATAGTCGTTCGTCTGGTGTTACATTTGTTCTTTTCCGTAATGAAAGGATGAGCCGAATCCATGAAACAGTTCGTTTTGGAACCGGTTCGCTTTGCCACTGCGTCCTTTTGGCGTAGACATGGGTGGGCGAACTTGGTGGGAGGGCGCGTGGAGACCGCAGCCAATCGGTGACGATGGAAGCTCTTTTTCCGTTCTCGAGAGGGTGCCACTCATTTTTGAACTTCGAAGGAAGTTTTGGCATTGCAGAACTTTCGTTGCTGACGTATTGATGCGATCCAGTGAGAGTGCCATCACGCAGAGGCTGCCGTCTTGGTCTGCATAACTCACTCGCCAGCGTGAGCTACTTGAGCTCTAAGAGCAGTACAGTTGAAGTTGGATTAATTGGTGAGCATGCAATGCAGAAGCGGGACGAGGTGATGCGATGACTAATAAATAATAGGATGGTTTATGGGCGTCGGGTGTTTAATGTCCCAAAGCGACTCAGACTACGAGGGACGACACAGTGAAGGGCTCCGGAAATTTCGATCACCAGGGGTTCTTCAGCAAGCACTGACATCGCACAGTACACGGGCCTCCAGAATTTCGCCTCCATAGAAATTCGACCACTAGGGCTTGGTAAATATTGCCACGGATGAGCGAAGATGAAGGAGTTGAAGTGCAAACCTAGTGGATGTGGAGTTGGTTGACCGTTATCGTGAGCTGACTTGGTGCGCCTGGCGGGAAACGATCTAGAGCAAAGCTTTCGAATCTGTAATAACTTGGTGAAGGTGCTTGGCACTTTGGTGATGAAGAACGCTCTTCATTTTAAATGGCCTGGAGCTGTGGAGGCCATAGTGACCCTTCATTTTCAGCCTTTTGTGGGGTGCACAGAAGCACTTTAGCTTGTTCCCCAGACATCTGCTTATGAGCTGCAGATGTGGTGGTGGTTCTTCTTTCTTTGAACTGGGGCAGGACTGCCTTTCAATTATCTGCTGATAAAAGATCTCCATTCGAGCGCTGAGGTACAGCTCGAAGGTGTCATTATTACCAGTCTGAGTGTTCCTCACTGTTGTTGACTATTGCCACTGCATGCCCAGCAGTTGAGTCTGCCAATGTTCCTGCCTCCAGGCTGTCTACAAAACATTTTTTCACATTTCCAGGCAGTTTTCAAATGCACTGTTCGCAGTCTTGAAGCTGTCTTCCACTGTGACTTTTGTTGTGGCTTCTAAATCAGGAGCATTAGAGGCGAATGTTTCTCTGCGGATCGCCTCTATGCGGGTTGCTACTTCTAGAGGATCGAGGCCTCCACATTTATTGAGCGCAGGCGCCTGAAAAGGTTCCTCCACTTAGCAGGAATTGAGCGTCGGCAGCAGTGAAAGGATCAGTGGGTATAAATGCAGGTAACAGGCTGCTCGTGGGACGGTTGGAAGTGACATTCTTTTTCTCCAAGACGCGAAACCTTTAGGTAGAATGACTCTGACTGGAGGCAGTGCTTTTTTGCATGGTTTTGGCACAGCTGAGGCTGCTTCGTGTACACCTTTGCAGATGTAGAAGCTTTTTGAAGTCAGGTTCTGACGACCAGAATTCTTGTTTGCAGATGATTTAAACTCCTTTGGGATAGTCAATCTGATAGGAGGCATTGCTTTTTTGCATACTTGTTCAGGAGCTGAAATCTTCTTTGGTGTTTGCTCAACGGTTTCACCTCTTGAGCTCAGGTTTGGCTTCTGTGGAATAGTCAAAATGCTTGACTTGACTGGGTTGTTACGAGGTGGTTTCAGTGGCTTCAGTTTTTCGCGGACGGTTCCCAGTAGGAAGTAGCAGCCCTTGTAGCCCTTCTCTGTTGAAACCGAAACAGTCCGTCTGCTCGACGTCTCGCTGCCATTGGGCTTCTAGATGAACGATGCGAGCTGGCTGTGTCTGGGTAGAAGCCTAAATACCTTTGGGTCTGCTTTGAATTCCGTTGTCTGCATCGTATCACTGAGTGTCATCATGTGGACCTTCAGCTGGCGCACTGCCTCACGGCCCACCGGAATCTGTTCGAAAGTGAACTGCGGCGGCTTGCTGACTGGCTGCAATAGCTGGATGTGCACCTCGGCTTCCCCGGCTCAGACGGTGAGAAAACTAGCAGCTTCCCGGCCATGTTTTTCTGCGCTAATCAAAAACTTTTGCAGAAAAGACAAGGCGCCACAGCCCCATTCAACGTATGGCAGGAATTATGAATATCACAGAATATTTACATGCCACCTATTGAAGAAAGATACAGACAGGCAAGAGACAGCACCAAAAGTAATGCGCCAAAATAGCTCACGTAGCATCTCCGAATCGCAGCTCGATGTCTACTACGGATGGCTGGCGCGACTAAGCCGCCTATGTGGCACAGTGATTATGGTGCTCGACTACTGACCCGAAAGACGTGGGTGCGATACCAACCGCGGCAATCCCATTTAGATGGAGGCAAAATGTTAGTGACCTGTGTACTTTGTGATGTCAATAACCCCAGGCAGTCAAAATTATCCGGAGCCCTCCACTACAATATGTCCCTCATTGCCTGAGTCGCTTTGTGACGTTCCCCCACCAAAAAAAAACAGACCAAGCATTCGGTACTCACTTTTTCTGATGATATATGCCTTTTATCAGCCAGTAAATAAAACTTATCTTTACAATAATGCAAAATGCTAGATTTAGCACGAAGCACGGAATCACCTTTTACGGAGTGCTGAGACGAATATTAGGACAAAGTTCACTGGAAGAAATTGGGAGCTTCTTTACAACCATGCACACGCAGAGTACCTGTACCATGTCTCATGGCATATATGCTCATGGTTAACTTGGTAAAGTAAGGGGTATACAGCTCAGTGAAAAGCAGGAGCATTACATGGTAAAGGCATCAACTGGACTCAACCAGCTCGCCAAGGAGGCACCGCTTCGGCAAGGCACCACCGATATGTGCAATGCTGTGTACTCTTCTGCTATTGCCACAGCCAAACAGCAAAAGTTCTTGAAGAAAACCTCTAGCGCGTACCATAACGAAGCGTTTGTAATGATGCAGAGCTCAATGACAGCGTTTCCTTATCCGTTCTTCCCTCAGCAAGCACGGGTGGCGACAATCGGAGGGGCACAGACAGATTGTCAACAGCACCTTCTCCTCCAATTTCTGCATGTAATGTATCACAGGTATAAGCCGGTCGTCAGCATGCTCACATTGAGCAGCGCCTGGTGTTCTCCTGCTAACGTCCATTGGGAAGCCTAGGATAAAAAAAACGAAGCGTGCAGATGTCATTTCCCTCTCATCATAGCCCGAGTTGGTCCTGTAGTTCGGCGGACCGCGGGTGTACTACACCCTTTCAAAGCATGAAATGCCACATAAAAGCATCATCAGGCATGTCGAGCGGTCGTGCGTGCAGCCGCCGATAACGATCAATCAACAGCGCACACATCAAAGAGGCAAACGGAGCAACCACCATGTTTACATTGAAGCGAATGCCATGAAGCGAATGCCAACGTGTCAGTTCCTTGGGCGGCTCTCCGGTTCGCTTTCACTAGATTGACAGCTCATGTGAAGTCTACAAAAACCTCGGTCCCGCCTGCGCGAGATGTCACGCCGGTGTTGACGACACGCAGCCAATCTAGCACGGCGGCATACAGCGGCTGGTTGGGAAGCGAGCTGGTTTTAAAGTGAACGTCTCATGAATTCGGCCACTTGTCAGCATATTTAATGTAACGAAAGCATGCAACATATCTATTGCCTTTACAATCAAGTCGTCAACTGCACACGCTAGAGGCCCGTGTGCTGTGCGATGTCAGTGCACGTTGAACCCCAGGTGGTCGAAATTTCCGGAGCCCTTCACTACGGCGTCTCTCATAGCCTTAGTCGCTTTGGGACGTTAAACCCCACAAAACCAAAACCAAACCAAGCACACGCTATGATCAGTGTCTACATATCCGTAATTGCGGTCGTTCTATGTTTTCTGCCCTACTCAAGAGCCAAGCTCGATAAACTGATTACGGCTATGGCCTGAGTATGTCATACAAATTGCTTCACATAATGTGCATAATGCAGCAGGGAAGAAATGCACCAGACTGGTACACTTCCAAGGCGTAACTTGTACCAACATACTGACCGCATCAGTGTTTGCGCAGGTGCTGGTCTCCAAGAAATCTGACACGTGTTGCATGCGTTACGATGAGGAAATTCTCACACACGGACATGTGACACTTTCCAGTAGCACAAACGGGGCTCGGAATTGCGGGCCCTCGTGGGCCCGACACGGGCAGCCCATGGGGGCCCGATGTGGGATGTGTGCGGCATTTGCAACTCGGCATCGCGTGGGACCCTCAGGGGCAGCCCAGTGGGCTTGCTACATAGGACCAGCAGGGGACCCCTATGGTCTGCATGCATGAAAACAATAAAGGGGACTTTCCTCGGTCCTTTGTAGGACCCATAGGGGCAGTAATGGGCTTCTCAGAGGGGACCTCGAGGGGGGCTTAGGCGGCTGTGCAGCGGGGACCCACATGGGCTAACCCATGCTCGGCCAACATGGGCAAGCCCAAGTCCAGCCCACATGGGCTAGCCTAAGTCCGGCCCACAGGCAAACACACATAGACCAAGGAAGAGACAGGACACACACCAGCGCTGAATTCAGCGCTGGTGTGTGTTCTTCTCTCTTTCTTGATCTTGGTGTTTTTGCGCTGTTGAACCACCATTATGAATCTACACTACTTAGCCCAATCTGGACTTCTTCCACAGGCAAAACAGTCCACATTCGCTTCTCAACCGCTTTTCCTTGGGACGATCGGTCCCCAGCCCCATTTCTTCTCCTTGTTAGAGACATCTCGGTGCGCGCTATCTTTTGCCCATCGAACCAGAAACACGAGCTGTGATGCATTCCGGGAAATGATCAATTGGACAGTCGCAGGTATTAAGCGACAGCGTAAGGAGCTCGTTCAGGTGAAATCCCGGCTCCGGCCATCGTCAGTCGGAAAAAAACCCCAATTCCTGTAAATAGAAAAAGAAAATAGCTTCACTGCGCCAGGTGGGCAAGTAACGCGTATGCCACGAAGGTTTTTTTGTTTGTTCTTTATTCCCCGTAGGCCACGAAGGGTAATTGCTTCAGGCTTGTTTGAGGGACACCCATTGAACGCATGGTCGGGTGTATGGCTTAGTAACCTGTGTCTGGGATGTGTTCTGGTCTGACAGTAATGAAAAAAAAAACAAATATTGGTGTGGTGTATGGGGGCTTAACGTCCCAAAGCGACTCAGGCTATGAGGGACGATGTAGTGAAGGGCTTCGGAAATTTCGACCACCTTGGGTTCTTTAACGTGCAAACACATCGCACAGTACAAGGGCCTCTAGAATTTCGCCTTCATCGAAATTCGGCCGCCGCGGCCGGGATCGAACCCGCGTCTTTCGGGTCAGCAGCCGTGCGCCGTAACCATTGAGCCACCGCGGCGGAGCCAGACAAATATTAATATGCTAAGTACGCGTCAGAAATTGGACGGAATGAAAAGGGGTGTTATGGTGCTTCCCTGTACTGGAACAAATGGTGTGTATGTGTAGAGTAGCATAGTATGCCGTGCTCTCTAAACTAGATAGCGGTTGATTATGTATGTGTAGAAGTGTCGTAGCATCCCGTGCTCTGTAAGCTAGGTAAGGATTGATGATAGGTAATCGATAATTGCGATTGTAATCGACGATCGTTATCGGTAAAGTGATTGTGGACTGGTAATCGCTAAGAAATAAGAAAAAGAAAAAAAAAGGAAAAGGTACGTCACATTACTTAGAGAGATAATGCGTGCAAAAGAAGACAGGACGAAAGAGAAGGCACGTACAAGCCAGACGCCTGGCCCTGAGCATTGGCAATGCTCAGTATCGTGAATCCACCTGACACCTTTGGTATTTGAATCAATATTGAGTTGCAAATGTATGTCGTAACATTGTTGGTGTGTAAACAGGTTGCTCGGACGATTCCAATGCTTGCTTGGTCATCCTCCTTTATTTACGGCACATTCCGCAGCATAGATGCGATGCGTGATGTTTGTTCAGGGCCTTGAGCCGCTCCCCCTTAAGACGCTCGTCGCTGATTGCGCTCGCACGTATGCACCATATGCCTATGTAAAAAAAGAATACACACCGCAAAAGTAATTTTAGTCTTGTTACCATGAAGGGCAAGAAATTTCGGTATATAGCTGAGAGAAAATTTTTCGGTACTTTGTCCCTCTACGCTGTGCAATCTACAACTGGCTGGTTCAAAACAGACACTGAACAACTAGAAAGTTTCTGTTGACGCCGAGCATATAACCGAGACGGCGGCAGTACTCCGACAACAGAGTGATTTCAAATGCGTACTTATGTCCTAGCAGCGCGACGTCGCCGTCATAAAATCCGCCTTCACCGCCGTGGCCTCCACCGCTCAAATGTCAGTAAATGTTACTGTTCACCACTCACGTCTTTCGGAGCGAAGTTATTCAACACTGAGACATCGACGACAGGTTACCACCATACTTGCACTGGACGTATGCATGGAAGGCGATGTCATCTTCGATCGTGGATTGATCAAGCAACACGAGGAAAGGCGCAAAAAACTATATAACACAAATTCAACGAGGCCTAGCGAGTGCCAGCGTGTTTTCGCAGCTACCTTCATCGCTTGACACTCAACCCAACCGCAGGAGAGAAGAAAAAACCTGTTCCAAACAAACGCATGAAAGGCGGGGGAGCACTTCTGCATAAAGTCACCGCGCAGTGACTGGGCACAGTGAACAAGTAGAATCAGAGCCCCCTCTCCACTTCATGGAAGCGTCGCGGGGAGTGTGGTCGGGAGGGCGGCTTAAAATGTTCGGTAGTGGGTTGTAGTGAGCGCCTCCGCACCATTTCGGGGAAGGGCGCTGGGAGGGACAGGCCAGACACAGAGAAGTCCTCGGGGAAGGAACAAAGGCAGACAGAAAAACCAGGGTTGAGCAGGTTTATTGTTGAGAGCGGACCCAGGAAAAGCAGGGAAGGCGGTGGTGAGAGCAAAGAAAAAACTTGAAAAAAAAAAATTTGCGCAAAGACAGGTTACTCGTGTGACGTTTCTACACGGGTTTATAACACCCCAAGCTGCCGGCTCCGTTGAGTTAACCTTTTCTTGTTCATCGATAGAAATGTTGCGGGCGATTTGTGATTAGTATCTCTTCCTGATAGGGTGAAGGTGAGAGAAGCCAGCAGCCACAGAAACCAAGGGGCACAGGGGATTTTTTTAATTTACTTATTTATTGTGTGGTGTTGATCAATTTAGAGTATTACTGAATATGTTATCGCTTAAAAGTAATTGATTAGAAAAGCAGAAGAAAGAACAACCACATGCCGCCGGTGGGATCCGAACCCACGACCTCCGAATTACGCGTCCGGTGCTCTACCTCTGAGCTACGGCGACGGCTGTCAGTTCTTCTGCTTTCGGGGGTTATATGTTTACAAATAACCTAACCTTGAGAGTGTTCATCGTGGGGCCGCTCGTGATGGCGCTTGGCCAAGTCGAGTTATCAATGTGCAATCACTTGACGAAGAAGAAGCGGAAAGAATGCCTGCATAAAAACCAAGAATTTTGTGTCTTGATCGATGCGTCGCTACAGACTGCTGCTAGCGGACATTAAGAAAGCTTCTGCAATGAACGCGGCAGTAACAAACCTTTTGCAGCCTCTGGCGCAGTCGCTGGAGGCTCGCTATGTTCATCAACCAGTCAAGAATTACATGCGCCACATGCTGCATGGAGACGACGAAAGCGGTTGCAGTGCTGGCGTAATGGGCCTTTTTCACGTTGGGAGAGCGCCCCTAGCGGCGGCCGCCGAATCACAATTGGTGGTTCGGTCGGTCGGTTGGCGTTGCGCGGTCAGCAGCAGTCTGTGCGTTGTTCCATCCGTGCTTTCATGGGTTGCTGAAGTTATCGTGCTCATCCGAACGTCGCCTATAGTGTTTCAGTATGCTTTTGCCTTTAGTGCTGTGAACATTTTTTTTTTTTCTGTTGAGCTGACAGTGAATTTCGCGCAGTTTTTTCATGTGAGCAAGCAGTGGACGAATGATCTAACTCTGTGTCGCCGGTTAGTTACCATGTGATTGACATGCACTTTGGCGCATCGAACAGGCCACTGCGGAAATGACGGCCTTTCAAAGAGGAGAAATACATTCACCGCATTTAATGTTGCCTTCTTTAGCACTCGCCCCAGGGCGAGCTGCTGATACTAATATAGCGTGTGACAGCCTGACGCGGCTAGCATTCTTTTGTTTGAAGATCGATGGGTTGAAGCCCGATCAGGGTACCTAGCGGAGCGTGCTCGTTGTTTGATAACAGGGCTGTGCCAGAGTGTTGATAATGCGCACACGATCTCGCAACGTGATACAGCGCTGTGGAGGTGACGAGGCGCTTACTAACCGGCGTATTCGTCTTGCTCGCGAGCGCACGAGGGTTACGCTGAGGAAGCTGTCGCCTCGCGCTCGCATAGTCCACTACACTGCGATGGTCTGAAATGGGCACAGTCCACCGCAGCAAAAGATGTCGAGACGACTGCTTTCGCAGGGAAGTTGCCGTTAAGTGGAACGTACCCGGCGTTCTGGAGACATCGTCGTCGTTTCGGCGAACACTGTAGGCCGCTGCCGAAAGCTGTCCTCGAGGCCGGCCGTGCCACGGCACGCGAACATTCCCGCATGCATACTACATTCCTGTTACTTTTCACTCTATCTTTTAGGCTCCCTCCTGTCCGCATGCGGCAAACAAAGAACTGCGTGAACGAGTCAGGGACGGCGAAAAGGCAAAGACGCACACGCACAATCAGTCTTTGCCTCTTCGCTGTCCGCGTCTCCTTCGCACAAGCTCGATAATTTCCACTGAAGTTATTATAATCCACGGGGAGCAGTCAACAGGCCCGCGCAGTTTCCTCTTATTCTTTTGTGCAGTCAGTTCTGCTACACCAGCAAATGGACAACAGAGGCGTCGCACCCCGTGTTCCACGCTACATCTTCTTAGAAAACAGAATGCAAGAAATAAGAAACTAAGCTTGCACCTGTTACAAAGTGGTCGCTGCAGACACGCGAGTTTGCTGCCTCGCAGCTAAATCAACATTCACATAGCACATTGCCTGCACACACTTTCCCTTTTGCTGCATGCAGTGATGCCACTGGGAACTTCAAAAATCGTACATTTCCTGGTTTGTTTGCTAAAATTAAAGCATCCCATGGCGGCGCATCGCTGAGGCATCTCGCCAGCGATTTCAGCAGTCACGCAAAGCGCGGAGTTGACGACAACTAGGCGGCAGCACCAAGCTTACGCCTCTGTGCAACTCGAGCCGACACAGTAACAAGCCAGCATTCAGGACATTCTCGCAGAAAAAAAATGTTATGAGAGAGCTTCGCACAATACTCAAAGAGTATCACGTCTGCGAAAAGTCTATAAATATATTGACCTTTAGATATTTAGCAAACACTTTACATAATGTAGTGCAATTTGTCTTCATAGGAGCAGCACACTGATATAAGCTGCACTCAAGACAGGAATATCTATGCATATAGAAAACGTCACGGCCAACTGTTGCAGTTAAAACCTGGCTGTGCACTGAGTTGTTAGACGGATTCAGTAATTGAAACAAAATGCAGTTGGAACCGACAAGGCTTACAAATGCAACTGGGCATTCTACAGAACAAAACAGGGAACCCCAGATTCGAGTCTACAAAATGTACCAATTTTCTTACCATGTGTACGACAGTATATCTTCTGTTCTTGAACATCTTGAGACGCAACGGGTCTGGACGTGTCTTGGCTTCCGGTGGAGCCCGTGCTGACAACAGAGGCGTGGCCGACTTGCGCGTCGCCCTCTGGGGTAGTGAGCTGCGGTCGCGGCCGCCCTTTGAGATAGGGTCAGATCGGTGTCTACAACATTAAGCGCCGCTTGGCGGCTTCTTAGAAGCGTTCTAATGTTCATGTAAGTTTTTGGTCCGACGCTAAAGTGTTCAAGATTTGGGAAGTTTCAGTTGTTGGCGAAAAACTGCTCTTTCATACCTCACATCATAGAGTTGACAACAGCGCTTCAGAACACGCGCTGAGTTTCGTCCATATATCCAATCACTCTTTATTTCGAATGCTGATTACGTGGCAGTAATAAAAGCTGTGGTATTTCCTTCTGCATGGCGCTAGTGAATGCATCCAGCACTTCACGATTCACGGAATTCCACGTCGCAAGGTGTTTGGTTGGTGTTGGCTGCACTCAGGGCTGCCGCAGCATGATCGAGCTGGACGTCAGTGGCAGGCTTATCATCAGGCATTGATGCTTTTTTCTCTGGTGTGTGCGCTCCAGTATCATCCCAAACTCAGGTAGACTGGTAACAGGTACTCTGGGAAGTAAGGTGAGGGCTGGCGTCATGGCTTCCAGCGTCGTGCTTTATCACCTTTTCATCATGTTTCCATGCTTACGGAGCGTAGGGATTGAATAGGTTGGTGTGGGTGACGTCACTGATGTTCAGGTGGATGTTCAGGCAGTAGCCACCGCTCCTCCCATAAACCGAGCAGTTTGAGTCGATGCTGCAGGGAGTAAAATAGCCCAGCCTAATTGGGAGGCTCCCTTGCTGCTTTCGCGGTTTAGTGGCGCATACACAGGCTTGCTGCCGGCAGGACCTCGGTAGTAAGCCGCCTGCTTAGCAAGCTCTTACGAATGATGCATTCTTCGAGGTGCACTCCGTCCTCTTTTCAGTGCGTTAATCTACCGGCTATAGCACGCGCGCACACACATCACGTCCTTCCGCGTTTGAAGCCAAACAAAGATTATAGCCGTATTGGTTGATGAGTAACGAGCCCTGGCTTGTTCGATGACGGACGGAGAGAATTTTCCAGAAGAGACAAGAACTACGCTGCCACTACTGTGCGCGCAAAATCGTGCATGATTATACCGCCCTGGCGGCGGAGAAATACCTCGCGCTCGCTACTAGTGTGGCTTAGCGCGTCCTTACTAGCCTACGCGAACCGTCCGCGCATTGCCCGCCGTTTGCCATTACTGTTCTACTGCCACTACTGGGTGGCTCAAGCGCGCATGTGCTCCTGCACTCGCACGTGACGGCTGTAAGAGAAGCGTCGTATCCGGCAATATAAGGGCCCTGGCTCTTTAGGAAGATTTTTAAATCCGAAGCAGGGATGTTATCACCAAAACAATGTGCGCCGAGCTTGAAAGGACTGGTCGTGCTCACGCTTCCATATCGAAGCGTCTGATGCCATTGTGGGAGCCCCAACTCTTGTTGTTTGCCTCAAGTTGCATATCTTCATGTGCGTCCACGTCGATTCCACTGAGAGCACGCTATTTTACCTTGGCGCTGTATTTCCAAGCTCTCAGCCGTGGCATAACTACTCAGCTGGGTGGATTGCAGACCGATTAAATAAAAAAAATTCTACTGCGCACAAAAGGTGGCGCCACTACAGACTGGGCCCATCTCAGGCTTCCGGATATGCAGATCGCTGCTCTTCAGTGTTCGTAGCACGTAAGGTGTTTTACACATGTAGCTCTTAATGCAACGTGTCCGCTGATCCCGTCGTACGTTGTGTTCTCTCGGCGTGTTTGGGGCTCAAGCTTGGAGGATGAAATCGTGGCAATGGCTCGCTGTAATGTCCTCAAAAACAAAGAAGACCTCGCAAAATAATAAAAATAAGGCTTCACACGGCACGAGTAATGGGCGCGTGTGCATATGTATTTTCAAAGTACACGTCGTGTTACTTCGTTCAAGAAAATTAATGTGGCCTTGTCGTCTGCGCAAAAACCACTGAGAGGGTCACTTCAGCTCACTTGCCTGGCTTGAATTCGGGAGTCGAGGGTGAAAGCGCCTTTTGCCTGGAGAATGAAGTGCAGAAGTCAATGCTAGAACTGTTTCTTACCAATAAAGAAAGTGCAGAAAGTGCACTCGTGCTACTTAAAAGATCTCAACGTTCATTGTCTTTTGTACAGATTACACAAACAAAACAATCTGAACATGAACTTTTGTACAGTGTAATGGAATCAGCAAAAAAAAAAACTCCTGCCAAAGACGTTATATTGATGAATGCCTGGCTGGGTATAGCAGTGAATAATGATGCCAAGTGGCTTGGCCCAGGAGACTTTAGAGGTGACCACAGAACACCAGACAGCAACTCAGTAAACGGGGGAACACAGAGGGCTGGTGCCAACATAGCTGGCATGGTTGTACAAGTAGTGCCGTGAAAGGCCTGTGTCTACCTCACAGCTAACACCGCTGGCTGTAAAGTTCCTGCTCACCCGGAGCATGCCATAAGTTAAAGGGAGCAAGACTCTCACATCACAAGTAATATACAAATATACAAGACACAGACGAGTCATTAAAAAGAACTGTAACCTTTCCTTAGGAAAGTTTGTTTCGTGTGGCATGGGCTGCAACACAGGTTGAATCTCCTGTGTCATCTACTGGCTTGCCTGCCAGCACCCAAAAACTGAAACACTGGGCCAATGTGACAGCAGCTGCCACAACACTAACAATGAGGTCTCTGTAATGAACAAAACTGTGTGTGAGAGAGAAAGAGCAATGAAATATCAACCTACGCTGCCACACATAGGGGAAAGGCTTGTTGAGAGCTTTGCTCAGCCTTTGCTTTGACTCTGGTTCAGACCAGACGCATGACACGGGACCACGCAAGCGCAGTATGCAGAAACACTCTCTCAAAACGAAACAATCCTTCGTGTGTGATAAAGGTGGTTAGTCCCCGACTTTCCGGAGTCAGTTCTAGCTGGTGGTATGCCGACGCTAAGTCGAGCTTTGAGGAGGTCTCTGTAATGAACAAAACTGTGTGTGAGAGAGAAAGAGCAATGAAATATCAACCTACGCTGCCACACATAGGGGAAAGGCTTGTTGAGAGCTTTGCTCAGCCTTTGCTTTGACTCTGGTTCAGACCAGACGCATGACACGGGACCACGCAAGCGCAGTATGCAGAAACACTCTCTCAAAACGAAACAATCCTTCGTGTGTGATAAAGGTGGTTAGTCCCCGACTTTCCGGAGTCAGTTCTAGCTGGTGGTATGCCGACGCTAAGTCGAGCTTTGAGGAGGTCTCTGTAATGAACAAAACTGTGTGTGAGAGAGAAAGAGCAATGAAATATCAACCTACGCTGCCACACATAGGGGAAAGGCTTGTTGAGAGCTTTGCTCAGCCTTTGCTTTGACTCTGGTTCAGACCAGACGCATGACACGGGACCACGCAAGCGCAGTATGCAGAAACACTCTCTCAAAACGAAACAATCCTTCGTGTGTGATAAAGGTGGTTAGTCCCCGACTTTCCGGAGTCAGTTCTAGCTGGTGGTATGCCGACGCTAAGTCGAGCTTTGAGAAGCACGTTCCTCCAGCTAGTTCATGAAGTAATTCCGCAACGCTATTTCTATTGCAACTTTCCAGGATTTTTGCGGCTGCCGCACTGAAACTCGAGATAGCACTTTTTTGTCGCCGGTTTTTCTGGCAAGTGGTATCGCCATCCCTATCTGCCACTCTTGACGGGTTGACCTCCCCTGTGGCCAGGGTCAGGCTACTGTGGTCTAACCCACGCGCCATACAGGCAAAGCAGTAATTTCAGCTTATTTTTGCGGCAAATACACCAGCCACACCTGCATCCCATTGATGTTCATATTCTATGGCTTTCACACTGGCCACTGTACTACCACTAATCCGTCCTTGCGGTATCTTTCGGAGGGGTTTGATTTTGATGCCGGGGTTTCATTTTTTTATGCCTGGCCTGATTCGAAGTAGAATTTGTAGTCTTTGACCCAATTTGAAGCATGAGTGCAGAAAAACCTTCTCCAGTATTGATATACAAGTAATTGTCCTGGAGACCCTTTGTTCTTGGGCTGTTTTGTGAGCCTCTATGAGCTCAGTTGCTGTCATAATAGATGCTGTGCTTGATTTCTCTTAATCAGTTGTCCTGGCGACCTTTACAGGGCGACGGGTATAGTACTGTCCGGGTTACCGCGGCCGCTCTTTCAAATAGGGTCACACTCTGTGTCTCCAACACTGAGCGCCGCTTAGCGGGTTGTTAGAAGCGTTCGGGTGTTCTTGTAAGTTTTCAGTCCGACCGTAATGTGTTCAAGAATTTGGAAGCTTCTGTTGTCGGCGAAAAACTGCTCTTTCATACCTCACTTCATAGAGTTGACAACAGCGCTTCAGAACACGCGCTGAGTTTCGTCCATATATCCAATCACTCTTTATTTCGAATGCTGATTACGTGGCAGTAATAAAAGCTGTGGTATTTCCTTCTGCATGGCGCTAGTGAATGCATCCAGCACTTCACGATTCACGGAATTCCACGTCGCAAGGTGTTTGGTTGGTGTTGGCTGCACTCAGGGCTGCCGCAGCATGATCGAGCTGGACGTCAGTGGCAGGCTTATCATCAGGCATTGATGCTTTTTTCTCTGGTGTGTGCGCTCCAGTATCATCCCAAACTCAGGTAGACTGGTAACAGGTACTCTGGGAAGTAAGGTGAGGGCTGGCGTCATGGCTTCCAGCGTCGTGCTTTATCACCTTTTCATCATGTTTCCATGCTTACGGAGCGTAGGGATTGAATAGGTTGGTGTGGGTGACGTCACTGATGTTCAGGTGGATGTTCAGGCAGTAGCCACCGCTCCTCCCATAAACCGAGCAGTTTGAGTCGATGCTGCAGGGAGTAAAATAGCCCAGCCTAATTGGGAGGCTCCCTTGCTGCTTTCGCGGTTTAGTGGCGCATACACAGGCTTGCTGCCGGCAGGACCTCGGTAGTAAGCCGCCTGCTTAGCAAGCTCTTACGAATGATGCATTCTTCGAGGTGCACTCCGTCCTCTTTTCAGTGCGTTAATCTACCGGCTATAGCACGCGCGCACACACATCACGTCCTTCCGCGTTTGAAGCCAAACAAAGATTATAGCCGTATTGGTTGATGAGTAACGAGCCCTGGCTTGTTCGATGACGGACGCAGAGAATTTTCCAGAAGAGACAAGAACTACGCTGCCACTACTGTGCGCGCAAAATCGTGCATGATTATACCGCCCTGGCGGCGGAGAAATACCTCGCGCTCGCTACTGGTGTGGCTTAGCGCGTCCTTACTAGCCTACGCGAACCGTCCGCGCATTGCCCGCCGTTTGCCATTACTGTTCTACTGCCACTACTGAGTGGCTAAAGCGCGCATGTGCTCCTGCACTCGCACGTGACGGCTGTAAGAGAAGCGTCGTATCTGGCAATATAAGGGCCCTGGCTCTTTAGGAAGATTTTTAAATCCGAAGCAGGGATGTTATCACCAAAACAATGTGTGCCGAGCTTGAAAGGACTGGTCGTGCTCACGCTTCCATATCGAAGCGTCTGATGCCATTGTGGGAGCCCCAACTCTTGTTGTTTGCCTCAAGTTGCATATCTTCATGTGCGTCCACGTCGATTCCACTGAGAGCACGCTATTTTACCTTGGCGCTGTATTTCCAAGCTCTCAGCCGTGGCATAACTACTCAGCTGGGTGGATTGCAGACCGATTAAATAAAAAAAATTCTACTGCGCACAAAAGGTGGCGCCACTACAGACTGGGCCCATCTCAGGCTTCCGGATATGCAGATCGCTGCTCTTCAGTGTTCGTAGCACGTAAGGTGTTTTACACATGTAGCTCTTAATGCAACGTGTCCGCTGATCCCGTCGTACGTTGTGTTCTCTCGGCGTGTTTGGGGCTCAAGCTTGGAGGATGAAATCGTGGCAATGGCTCGCTGTAATGTCCTCAAAAACAAAGAAGACCTCGCAAAATAATAAAAATAAGGCTTCACACGGCACGAGTAATGGGCTCGTGTGCATATGTATTTTCAAAGTACACGTCGTGTTACTTCGTTCAAGAAAATTAATGTGGCCTTGTCGTCTGCGCAAAAACCACTGAGAGGGTCACTTCAGCTCACTTGCCTGGCTTGAATTCGGGAGTCGAGGGTGAAAGCGCCTTTTGCCTGGAGAATGAAGTGCAGAAGTCAATGCTAGAACTGTTTCTTACCAATAAAGAAAGTGCAGAAAGTGCACTCGTGCTACTTAAAAGATCTCAACGTTCATTGTCTTTTGTACAGATTACACAAACAAAACAATCTGAACATGAACTTTTGTACAGTGTAATGGAATCAGCAAAAAAAAAACTCCTGTCAAAGACGTTATATTGATGAATGCCTGGCTGGGTATAGCAGTGAATAATGATGCCAAGTGGCTTGGCCCAGGAGACTTTAGAGGTGACCACAGAACACCAGACAGCAACTCAGTAAACGGGGGAACACAGAGGGCTGGTGCCAACATAGCTGGCATGGTTGTACAAGTAGTGCCGTGAAAGGCCTGTGTCTACCTCACAGCTAACACCGCTGGCTGTAAAGTTCCTGCTCACCCGGAGCATGCCATAAGTTAAAGGGAGCAAGACTCTCACATCACAAGTAATATACAAATATACAAGACACAGACGAGTCATTAAAAAGAACTGTAACCTTTCCTTAGGAAAGTTTGTTTCGTGTGGCATGGGCTGCAACACAGGTTGAATCTCCTGTGTCATCTACTGGCTTGCCTGCCAGCACCCAAAAACTGAAACACTGGGCCAATGTGACAGCAGCTGCCACAACACTAACAATGAGGTCTCTGTAATGAACAAAACTGTGTGTGAGAGAGAAAGAGCAATGAAATATCAACCTACGCTGCCACACATAGGGGAAAGGCTTGTTGAGAGCTTTGCTCAGCCTTTGCTTTGACTCTGGTTCAGACCAGACGCATGACACGGGACCACGCAAGCGCAGTATGCAGAAACACTCTCTCAAAACGAAACAATCCTTCGTGTGTGATAAAGGTGGTTAGTCCCCGACTTTCCGGAGTCAGTTCTAGCTGGTGGTATGCCGACGCTAAGTCGAGCTTTGAGGAGGTCTCTGTAATGAACAAAACTGTGTGTGAGAGAGAAAGAGCAATGAAATATCAACCTACGCTGCCACACATAGGGGAAAGGCTTGTTGAGAGCTTTGCTCAGCCTTTGCTTTGACTCTGGTTCAGACCAGACGCATGACACGGGACCACGCAAGCGCAGTATGCAGAAACACTCTCTCAAAACGAAACAATCCTTCGTGTGTGATAAAGGTGGTTAGTCCCCGACTTTCCGGAGTCAGTTCTAGCTGGTGGTATGCCGACGCTAAGTCGAGCTTTGAGGAGGTCTCTGTAATGAACAAAACTGTGTGTGAGAGAGAAAGAGCAATGAAATATCAACCTACGCTGCCACACATAGGGGAAAGGCTTGTTGAGAGCTTTGCTCAGCCTTTGCTTTGACTCTGGTTCAGACCAGACGCATGACACGGGACCACGCAAGCGCAGTATGCAGAAACACTCTCTCAAAACGAAACAATCCTTCGTGTGTGATAAAGGTGGTTAGTCCCCGACTTTCCGGAGTCAGTTCTAGCTGGTGGTATGCCGACGCTAAGTCGAGCTTTGAGAAGCACGTTCCTCCAGCTACCGTATTTTCCGGTGTATAAGACGCGGATTTTTCCGAAAATCTTGCTGATGCGTCCTATACAAGGGTGCGTCTTATATGCGAATTTTTCATCTTTTTTTTGCGAGTTCATCGATTACTCCGGTTAATGCTCAAGCTTTTTTCACCTAAAAAAATCACTACCAATAACGCGGTTGTAACATGGTTAATACTTCAATACCGGGACCGCCGTGCGCGACATTCTAGGTGATCTTTATCATGAAACGGCGCGGATGACGACTTCCGGGATCACAAACGCGCCGCTGTTTCGGAGGCGCCAAGCAAAAATAATGAGAAGCGCCAAAAGATGGAGACAATCGCGCTTCTCGCCATAGTCAAGACAAGCCGGCGTTCTTTTTTCGTTACCCTTTGCAACTTTTTTTGCTCCGTGTACGTAGTGCATGTTTCAGACGAGCTGCTTCCAGAAATGGCTGAACCTTTTGATAGCGCATCTGAAGATGAAGACTTCGAAGGTTTCAAGTAGAAATAAAATGTTATGGACATATGGGGAGCTGTATCGTTCTTTATTTTTTGCTAAAACGTGGACGGGTATGGCGTGAGTGTTGCCTTTTTCGATCACTTAGCGTTGCTTAAGAATTGCTCACAGGTACGGTGCATTTCGCGATAGTCGCGCAAGTCTGTTTAATTAAGCGTCACTAGCCTAACTGGGTAAACTGGGGTGCGTCTTATACACGGGTGCGTCTTATATACGAACTTTTGCAGCGACAGCTTGCATATATGGCAGGTGCGTCTTATACAAGGGTGCGTCTTATACACCGGAAAATACGGTAGTTCATGAAGTAATTCCGCAACGCTATTTCTATTGCAACTTTCCAGGATTTTTGCGGCTGCCGCACTGAAACTCGAGATAGCACTTTTTTGTCGCCGGTTTTTCTGGCAAGTGGTATCGCCATCCCTATCTGCCACTCTTGACGGGTTGACCTCCCCTGTGGCCAGGGTCAGGCTACTGTGGTCTAACCCACGCGCCATACAGGCAAAGCAGTAATTTCAGCTTATTTTTGCGGCAAATACACCAGCCACACCTGCATCCCATTGATGTTCATATTCTATGGCTTTCACACTGGCCACTGTACTACCACTAATCCGTCCTTGCGGTATCTTTCGGAGGGGTTTGATTTTGATGCCGGGATTTCATTTTTTTTATGCCTGGCCTGATTCGAAGTAGAATTTGTAGTCTTTGACCCAATTTGAAGCATGAGTGCAGAAAAACCTTCTCCAGTATTGATATACAAGTAATTGTCCTGGAGACCCTTTGTTCTTGGGCTGTTTTGTGAGCCTCTATGAGCTCAGTTGCTGTCATAATAGATGCTGTGCTTGATTTCTCTTAATCAGTTGTCCTGGCGACCTTTACAGGGCGACGGGTATAGTACTGTCCGGGTTACCGCGGCCGCTCTTTCAAATAGGGTCACACTCTGTGTCTCCAACACTGAGCGCCGCTTGGCGGGTTGTTAGAAGCGTTCGGGTGTTCTTGTAAGTTTTCAGTCCGACCGTAATGTGTTCAAGAATTTGGAAGCTTCTGTTGTCGGCGAAAAACTGCTCTTTCATACCTCACATCATAGAGTTGACAACAGCGCTTCAGAACACGCGCTGAGTTTCGTCCATATATCCAATCACTCTTTATTTCGAATGCTGATTACGTGGCAGTAATAAAAGCTGTGGTATTTCCTTCTGCATGGCGCTAGTGAATGCATCCAGCACTTCACGATTCACGGAATTCCACGTCGCAAGGTGTTTGGTTGGTGTTGGCTGCACTCCGGGCTGCCGCAGCGTGATCGAGCTGGACGTCAGTGGCAGGCTTATCATCAGGCATTGATGCTTTTTTCTCTGGTGTGTGCGCTCCAGTATCATCCCAAACTCAGGTAGACTGGTAACAGGTACTCTGGGAAGTAAGGTGAGGGCTGGCGTCATGGCTTCCAGCGTCGTGCTTTATCACCTTTTCATCATGTTTCCATGCTTACGGAGCGTAGGGATTGAATAGGTTGGTGTGGGTGACGTCACTGATGTTCAGGTGGATGTTCAGGCAGTAGCCACCGCTCCTCCCATAAACCGAGCAGTTTGAGTCGATGCTGCAGGGAGTAGAATAGCCCAGCCTAATTGGGAGGCTCCCTTGCTGCTTTCGCGGTTTAGTGGCGCATACACAGGCTTGCTGCCGGCAGGACCTCGGTAGTAAGCCGCCTGCTTAGCAAGCTCTTACGAATGATGCATTCTTCGAGGTGCACTCCGTCCTCTTTTCAGTGCGTTAATCTACCGGCTATAGCACCCGCGCACACACATCACGTCCTTCCGCGTTTGAAGCCAAACAAAGATTATAGCCGTATTGGTTGATGAGTAACGAGCCCTGGCTTGTTCGATGACGGACGCAGAGAATTTTCCAGAAGAGACAAGAACTACGCTGCCACTACTGTGCGCGCAAAATCGTGCATGATTATACCGCCCTGGCGGCGGAGAAATACCTCGCGCTCGCTACTGGTGTGGCTTAGCGCGTCCTTACTAGCCTACGCGAACCGTCCGCGCATTGCCCGCCGTTTGCCATTACTGTTCTACTGCCACTACTGGGTGGCTCAAGCGCGCATGTGCTCCTGCACTCGCACGTGACGGCTGTAAGAGAAGCGTCGTATCCGGCAATATAAGGGCCCTGGCTCTTTAGGAAGATTTTTAAATCCGAAGCAGGGATGTTATCACCAAAACAATGTGTGCCGAGCTTGAAAGGACTGGTCGTGCTCACGCTTCCATATCGAAGCGTCTGATGCCATTGTGGGAGCCCCAACTCTTGTTGTTTGCCTCAAGTTGCATATCTTCATGTGCGTCCACGTCGATTCCACTGAGAGCACGCTATTTTACCTTGGCGCTGTATTTCCAAGCTCTCAGCCGAGGCATAACTACTCAGCTGGGTGGATTGCAGACCGATTAAATAAAAAAAATTCTACTGCGCACAAAAGGTGGCGCCACTACAGACTGGGCCCAGCTCAGGCTTCCGGTTATGCAGATCGCTGCTCTTCAGTGTTCGTAGCACGTAAGGTGTTTTACACATGTAGCTCTTAATGCAACGTGTCCGCTGATCCCGTCGTACGTTGTGTTCTCTCGGCGTCTTTGGGGCTCAAGCTTGGAGGATGAAATCGTGGCAATGGCTCGCTGTAATGTCCTCAAAAACAAAGAAGACCTCGCAAAATAATAAAAATAAGGCTTCACACGGCACGAGTAATGGGCTCGTGTGCATATGTATTTTCAAAGTACACGTCGTGTTACTTCGTTCAAGAAAATTAATGTGGCCTTGTCGTCTGCGCAAAAACCACTGAGAGGGTCACTTCAGCACACTTGCCTGGCTTGAATTCGGGAGTCGAGGGTGAAAGCGCCTTTTGCCTGGAGAATGAAGTGCAGAAGTCAATGCTAGAACTGTTTCTTACCAATAAAGAAAGTGCAGAAAGTGCCCTCGTGCTACTTAAAAGATCTCAACGTTCATTGTCTTTTGTACAGATTACACAAACAAAACAATCTGAACATGAACTTTTGTACAGTGTAATAGAATCAGCAAAAAAAAAAATACTCCTGCCAAAGACGTTATATTGATGAATGCCTGGCTGGGTGTAGCAGTGAATAATGATGCCAAGTGGCTTGGCCCAGGAGACTTTAGAGGTGACCACAGAACACCAGACAGCAACTCAGTAAACGGGGGAACACAGAGGGCTGGAGCCAACATAGCTGGCATGGTTGTACAAGTAGTGCCGTGAAAGGCCTGTGTCTACCTCACAGCTAACACCGCTGGCTGTAAAGTTCCTGGTCACCCGGAGCATGCCATAAGTTAAAGGGAGCAAGACTCTCACATCACAAGTAATATACAAATATACAAGACACAGACGAGTCATTAAAAAGAACTGTAAACTTTCCTTAGGAAAGTTTGTTTCGTGTGGCATGGGCTGCAACACAGGTTGAATCTCCTGTGTCATCTACTGGCTTGCCTGCCAGCACCCAAAAACTGAAACACTGGGCCAATGTGACAGCAGCTGCCACAACACTAACAATGAGGTCTCTGTAATGAACAAAACTGTGTGTGTGAGAGAAAGAGCAATGAAATATCAACCTACGCTGCCACACATAGGGGAAAGGCTTGTTGAGAGCTTTGCTCAGCCTTTGCTTTGACTCTGGTTCAGACCAGACGCATGACACGGGACCACGCAAGCGCAGTATGCAGAAACACTCTCTCAAAACGAAACAATCCTTCGTGTGTGATAAAGGTGGTTAGTCCCCGACTTTCCGGAGTCAGTTCTAGCGGGTGGTATGCCGACGCTAAGTCGAGCTTTGAGGAGGTCTCTGTAATGAACAAAACTGTGTGTGAGAGAGAAAGAGCAATGAAATATCAACTTACGCTGCCACACATAGGGGAAAGGCTTGTTGAGAGCTTTGCTCAGCCTTTGCTTTGACTCTGGTTCAGACCAGACGCATGACACGGGACCACGCAAGCGCAGTATGCAGAAACACTCTCTCAAAACGAAACAATCCTTCGTGTGTGATAAAGGTGGTTAGTCCCCGACTTTCCGGAGTCAGTTCTAGCTGGTGGTATGCCGACGCTAAGTCGAGCTTTGAGGAGGTCTCTGTAATGAACAAAACTGTGTGTGAGAGAGAAAGAGCAATGAAATATCAACCTACGCTGCCACACATAGGGGAAAGGCTTGTTGAGAGCTTTGCTCAGCCTTTGCTTTGACTCTGGTTCAGACCAGACGCATGACACGGGACCACGGAAGCGCAGTATGCAGAAACACTCTCTCAAAACGAAACAATCCTTCGTGTGTGATAAAGGTGGTTAGTCCCCGACTTTCCGGAGTCAGTTCTAGCTGGTGGTATGCCGACGCTAAGTCGAGCTTTGAGAAGCACGTTCCTCCAGCTAGTTCATGAAGTAATTCCGCAACGCTATTTCTATTGCAACTTTCCAGGATTTTTGCGGCTGCCGCACTGAAACTCGAGATAGCACTTTTTTGTCGCCGGTTTTTCTGGCAAGTGGTATCGCCATCCCTATCTGCCACTCTTGACGGGTTGACCTCCCCTGTGGCCAGGGTCAGGCTACTGTGGTCTAACCCACGCGCCATACAGGCAAAGCAGTAATTTCAGCTTATTTTTGCGGCAAATACACCAGCCACACCTGCATCCCATTGATGTTCATATTCTATGGCTTTCACACTGGCCACTGTACTACCACTAATCCGTCCTTGCGGTATCTTTCGGAGGGGTTTGATTTTGATGCCGGGGTTTCATTTTTTTATGCCTGGCCTGATTCGAAGTAGAATTTGTAGTCTTTGACCCAATTTGAAGCATGAGTGCAGAAAAACCTTCTCCAGTATTGATATACAAGTAATTGTCCTGGAGACCCTTTGTTCTTGGGCTGTTTTGTGAGCCTCTATGAGCTCAGTTGCTGTCATAATAGATGCTGTGCTTGATTTCTCTTAATCAGTTGTCCTGGCGACCTTTACAGGGCGACGGGTATAGTACTGTCCGGGTTACCGCGGCCGCTCTTTCAAATAGGGTCACACTCTGTGTCTCCAACACTGAGCGCCGCTTAGCGGGTTGTTAGAAGCGTTCGGGTGTTCTTGTAAGTTTTCAGTCCGACCGTAATGTGTTCAAGAATTTGGAAGCTTCTGTTGTCGGCGAAAAACTGCTCTTTCATACCTCACTTCATAGAGTTGACAACAGCGCTTCAGAACACGCGCTGAGTTTCGTCCATATATCCAATCACTCTTTATTTCGAATGCTGATTACGTGGCAGTAATAAAAGCTGTGGTATTTCCTTCTGCATGGCGCTAGTGAATGCATCCAGCACTTCACGATTCACGGAATTCCACGTCGCAAGGTGTTTGGTTGGTGTTGGCTGCACTCAGGGCTGCCGCAGCATGATCGAGCTGGACGTCAGTGGCAGGCTTATCATCAGGCATTGATGCTTTTTTCTCTGGTGTGTGCGCTCCAGTATCATCCCAAACTCAGGTAGACTGGTAACAGGTACTCTGGGAAGTAAGGTGAGGGCTGGCGTCATGGCTTCCAGCGTCGTGCTTTATCACCTTTTCATCATGTTTCCATGCTTACGGAGCGTAGGGATTGAATAGGTTGGTGTGGGTGACGTCACTGATGTTCAGGTGGATGTTCAGGCAGTAGCCACCGCTCCTCCCATAAACCGAGCAGTTTGAGTCGATGCTCCAGGGAGTAGAATAGCCCAGCCTAATTGGGAGGCTCCCTTGCTGCTTTCGCGGTTTAGTGGCGCATACACAGGCTTGCTGCCGGCAGGACCTCGGTAGTAAGCCGCCTGCTTAGCAAGCTCTTACGAATGATGCATTCTTCGAGGTGCACTCCGTCCTCTTTTCAGTGCGTTAATCTACCGGCTATAGCACGCGCGCACACACATCACGTCCTTCCGCGTTTGAAGCCAAACAAAGATTATAGCCGTATTGGTTGATGAGTAACGAGCCCTGGCTTGTTCGATGACGGACGCAGAGAATTTTCCAGAAGAGACAAGAACTACGCTGCCACTACTGTGCGCGCAAAATCGTGCATGATTATACCGCCCTGGCGGCGGAGAAATACCTCGCGCTCGCTACTGGTGTGGCTTAGCGCGTCCTTACTAGCCTACGCGAACCGTCCGCGCATTGCCCGCCGTTTGCCATTACTGTTCTACTGCCACTACTGGGTGGCTCAAGCGCGCATGTGCTCCTGCACTCGCACGTGACGGCTGTAAGAGAAGCGTCGTATCCGGCAATATAAGGGCCCTGGCTCTTTAGGAAGATTTTTAAATCCGAAGCAGGGATGTTATCACCAAAACAATGTGTGCCGAGCTTGAAAGGACTGGTCGTGCTCACGCTTCCATATCGAAGCGTCTGATGCCATTGTGGGAGCCCCAACTCTTGTTGTTTGCCTCAAGTTGCATATCTTCATGTGCGTCCACGTCGATTCCACTGAGAGCACGCTATTTTACCTTGGCGCTGTATTTCCAAGCTCTCAGCCGAGGCATAACTACTCAGCTGGGTGGATTGCAGACCGATTAAATAAAAAAAATTCTACTGCGCACAAAAGGTGGCGCCACTACAGACTGGGCCCAGCTCAGGCTTCCGGTTATGCAGATCGCTGCTCTTCAGTGTTCGTAGCACGTAAGGTGTTTTACACATGTAGCTCTTAATGCAACGTGTCCGCTGATCCCGTCGTACGTTGTGTTCTCTCGGCGTCTTTGGGGCTCAAGCTTGGAGGATGAAATCGTGGCAATGGCTCGCTGTAATGTCCTCAAAAACAAAGAAGACCTCGCAAAATAATAAAAATAAGGCTTCACACGGCACGAGTAATGGGCTCGTGTGCATATGTATTTTCAAAGTACACGTCGTGTTACTTCGTTCAAGAAAATTAATGTGGCCTTGTCGTCTGCGCAAAAACCACTGAGAGGGTCACTTCAGCACACTTGCCTGGCTTGAATTCGGGAGTCGAGGGTGAAAGCGCCTTTTGCCTGGAGAATGAAGTGCAGAAGTCAATGCTAGAACTGTTTCTTACCAATAAAGAAAGTGCAGAAAGTGCACTCGTGCTACTTAAAAGATCTCAACGTTCATTGTCTTTTGTACAGATTACACAAACAAAACAATCTGAACATGAACTTTTGTACAGTGTAATGGAATCAGCAAAAAAAAAAACTCCTGCCAAAGACGTTATATTGATGAATGCCTGGCTGGGTGTAGCAGTGAATAATGATGCCAAGTGGCTTGGCCCAGGAGACTTTAGAGGTGACCACAGAACACCAGACAGCAACTCAGTAAACGGGGGAACACAGAGGGCTGGTGCCAACATAGCTGGCATGGTTGTACAAGTAGTGCCGTGAAAGGCCTGTGTCTACCTCACAGCTAACACCGCTGGCTGTAAAGTTCCTGCTCACCCGGAGCATGCCATAAGTTAAAGGGAGCAAGACTCTCACATCACAAGTAATATACAAATATACAAGACACAGACGAGTCATTAAAAAGAACTGTAAACTTTCCTTAGGAAAGTTTGTTTCGTGTGGCATGGGCTGCAACACAGGTTGAATCTCCTGTGTCATCTACTGGCTTGCCTGCCAGCACCCAAAAACTGAAACACTGGGCCAATGTGACAGCAGCTGCCACAACACTAACAATGAGGTCTCTGTAATGAACAAAACTGTGTGTGAGAGAGAAAGAGCAATGAAATATCAACCTACGCTGCCACACATAGGGGAAAGGCTTGTTGAGAGCTTTGCTCAGCCTTTGCTTTGACTCTGGTTCAGACCAGACGCATGACACGGGACCACGCAAGCGCAGTATGCAGAAACACTCTCTCAAAACGAAACAATCCTTCGTGTGTGATAAAGGTGGTTAGTCCCCGACTTTCCGGAGTCAGTTCTAGCTGGTGGTATGCCGACGCTAAGTCGAGCTTTGAGGAGGTCTCTGTAATGAACAAAACTGTGTGTGAGAGAGAAAGAGCAATGAAATATCAACCTACGCTGCCACACATAGGGGAAGGCTTGTTGAGAGCTTTGCTCAGCCTTTGCTTTGACTCTGGTTCAGACCAGACGCATGACACGGGACCACGCAAGCGCAGTATGCAGAAACACTCTCTCAAAACGAAACAATCCTTCATGTGTGATAAAGGTGGTTAGTCCCCGACTTTCCGGAGTCAGTTCTAGCTGGTGGTATGCCGACGCTAAGTCGAGCTTTGAGGAGGTCTCTGTAATGAACAAAACTGTGTGTGAGACAGAAAGAGCAATGAAATATCAACCTACGCTGCCACACATAGGGGAAAGGCTTGTTGAGAGCTTTGCTCAGCCTTTGCTTTGACTCTGGTTCAGACCAGACGCATGACACGGGACCACGCAAGCGCAGTATGCAGAAACACTCTCTCAAAACGAAACAATCCTTCGTGTGTGATAAAGGTGGTTAGTCCCCGACTTTCCGGAGTCAGTTCTAGCTGGTGGTATGCCGACGCTAAGTCGAGCTTTGAGAAGCACGTTCCTACAGCTAGTTCATGAAGTAATTCCGCAACGCTATTTCTATTGCAACTTTCCAGGATTTTTGCGGCTGCCGCACTGAAACTCGAGATAGCACTTTTTTGTCGCCGGTTTTTCTGGCAAGTGGTATCGCCATCCCTATCTGCCACTCTTGACGGGTTGACCTCCCCTGTGGCCAGGGTGAGGCTACTGTGGTCTAACCCACGCGCCATACAGGCAAAGCAGTAATTTCAGCTTATTTTTGCGGCAAATACACCAGCCACACCTGCATCCCTTTGATGTTCATATTCTATGGCTTTCACACTGGCCACTGTACTACCACTAATCCGTCCTTGCGGTATCTTTCGGAGGGGTTTAATTTTGATGCCGGGGTTTCATTTTTTTATGCCTGGCCTGATTCGAAGTAGAATTTGTAGTCTTTGACCCAATTTGAAGCATGAGTGCAGAAAAACCTTCTCCAGTATCTATATACAAGTAATTGTCCTGGAGACCCTTTGTTCTTGGGCTGTTTTGTGAGCCTCTATGAGCTCAGTTGCTGTCATAATAGATGCTGTGCTTGATTTCTCTTAATCAGTTGTCCTGGCGACCTTTACAGGGCGACGGGTATAGTACTGTCCGGGTTACCGCGGCCGCTCTTTCAAATAGGGTCACACTCTGTGTCTCCAACACTGAGCGCCGCTTGGCGGGTTGTTAGAAGCGTTCGGGTGTTCTTGTAAGTTTTCAGTCCGACCGTAATGTGTTCAAGAATTTGGAAGCTTCTGTTGTCGGCGAAAAACTGCTCTTTCATACCTCACATCATAGAGTTGACAACAGCGCTTCAGAACACGCGCTGAGTTTCGTCCATATATCCAATCACTCTTTATTTCGAATGCTGATTACGTGGCAGTAATAAAAGCTGTGGTATTTCCTTCTGCATGGCGCTAGTGAATGCATCCAGCACTTCACGATTCACGGAATTCCACGTCGCAAGGTGTTTGGTGGGTGTTGGCTGCACTCAGGGCTGCCGCAGCATGATCGAGCTGGACGTCAGTGGCAGGCTTATCATCAGGCATTGATGCTTTTTTCTCTGGTGTGTGCGCTCCAGTATCATCCCAAACTCAGGTAGACTGGTAACAGGTACTCTGGGAAGTAAGGTGAGGGCTGGCGTCATGGCTTCCAGCGTCGTGCTTTATCACCTTTTCATCATGTTTCCATGCTTACGGAGCGTAGGGATTGAATAGGTTGGTGTGGGTGACGTCACTGATGTTCAGGTGGATGTTCAGGCAGTAGCCACCGCTCCTCCCATAAACCGAGCAGTTTGAGTCGATGCTGCAGGGAGTAGAATAGCCCAGCCTAATTGGGAGGCTCCCTTGCTGCTTTCGCGGTTTAGTGGCGCATGCACAGGCTTGCTGCCAGCAGGACCTCGGTAGTAAGCCGCCTGCTTAGCAAGCTCTTACGAATGATGCATTCTTCGAGGTGCACTCCGTCCTCTTTTCAGTGCGTTAATCTACCGGCTATAGCACGCGCGCACACACATCACGTCCTTCCGCGTTTGAAGCCAAACAAAGATTATAGCCGTATTGGTTGATGAGTAACGAGCCCTGGCTTGTTCGATGACGGACGCAGAGAATTTTCCAGAAGAGACAAGAACTACGCTGCCACTACTGTGCGCGCAAAATCGTGCATGATTATACCGCCCTGGCGGCGGAGAAATACCTCGCGCTCGCTACTGGTGTGGCTTAGCGCGTCCTTACTAGCCTACGCGAACCGTCCGCGCATTGCCCGCCGTTTGCCATTACTGTTCTACTGCCACTACTGGGTGGCTCAAGCGCGCATGTGCTCCTGCACTCGCACGTGACGGCTGTAAGAGAAGCGTCGTATCCGGCAATATAAGGGCCCTGGCTCTTTAGGAAGATTTTTAAATCCGAAGCAGGGATGTTATCACCAAAACAATGTGTGCCGAGCTTGAAAGGACTGGTCGTGCTCACGCTTCCATATCGAAGCGTCTGATGCCATTGTGGGAGCCCCAACTCTTGTTGTTTGCCTCAAGTTGCATATCTTCATGTGCGTCCACGTCGATTCCACTGAGAGCACGCTATTTTACCTTGGCGCTGTATTTCCAAGCTCTCAGCCGAGGCATAACTACTCAGCTGGGTGGATTGCAGACCGATTAAATAAAAAAAATTCTACTGCGCACAAAAGGTGGCGCCACTACAGACTGGGCCCAGCTCAGGCTTCCGGTTATGCAGATCGCTGCTCTTCAGTGTTCGTAGCACGTAAGGTGTTTTACACATGTAGCTCTTAATGCAACGTGTCCGCTGATCCCGTCGTACGTTGTGTTCTCTCGGCGTCTTTGGGGCTCAAGCTTGGAGGATGAAATCGTGGCAATGGCTCGCTGTAATGTCCTCAAAAACAAAGAAGACCTCGCAAAATAATAAAAATAAGGCTTCACACGGCACGAGTAATGGGCTCGTGTGCATATGTATTTTCAAAGTACACGTCGTGTTACTTCGTTCAAGAAAATTAATGTGGCCTTGTCGTCTGCGCAAAAACCACTGAGAGGGTCACTTCAGCACACTTGCCTGGCTTGAATTCGGGAGTCGAGGGTGAAAGCGCCTTTTGCCTGGAGAATGAAGTGCAGAAGTCAATGCTAGAACTGTTTCTTACCAATAAAGAAAGTGCAGAAAGTGCACTCGTGCTACTTAAAAGATCTCAACGTTCATTGTCTTTTGTACAGATTACACAAACAAAACAATCTGAACATGAACTTTTGTACAGTGTAATGGAATCAGCAAAAAAAAAAACTCCTGCCAAAGACGTTATATTGATGAATGCCTGGCTGGGTGTAGCAGTGAATAATGATGCCAAGTGGCTTGGCCCAGGAGACTTTAGAGGTGACCACAGAACACCAGACAGCAACTCAGTAAACGGGGGAACACAGAGGGCTGGTGCCAACATAGCTGGCATGGTTGTACAAGTAGTGCCGTGAAAGGCCTGTGTCTACCTCACAGCTAACACCGCTGGCTGTAAAGTTCCTGCTCACCCGGAGCATGCCATAAGTTAAAGGGAGCAAGACTCTCACATCACAAGTAATATACAAATATACAAGACACAGACGAGTCATTAAAAAGAACTGTAAACTTTCCTTAGGAAAGTTTGTTTCGTGTGGCATGGGCTGCAACACAGGTTGAATCTCCTGTGTCATCTACTGGCTTGCCTGCCAGCACCCAAAAACTGAAACACTGGGCCAATGTGACAGCAGCTGCCACAACACTAACAATGAGGTCTCTGTAATGAACAAAACTGTGTGTGAGAGAGAAAGAGCAATGAAATATCAACCTACGCTGCCACACATAGGGGAAAGGCTTGTTGAGAGCTTTGCTCAGCCTTTGCTTTGACTCTGGTTCAGACCAGACGCATGACACGGGACCACGCAAGCGCAGTATGCAGAAACACTCTCTCAAAACGAAACAATCCTTCGTGTGTGATAAAGGTGGTTAGTCCCCGACTTTCCGGAGTCAGTTCTAGCTGGTGGTATGCCGACGCTAAGTCGAGCTTTGAGGAGGTCTCTGTAATGAACAAAACTGTGTGTGAGAGAGAAAGAGCAATGAAATATCAACCTACGCTGCCACACATAGGGGAAGGCTTGTTGAGAGCTTTGCTCAGCCTTTGCTTTGACTCTGGTTCAGACCAGACGCATGACACGGGACCACGCAAGCGCAGTATGCAGAAACACTCTCTCAAAACGAAACAATCCTTCATGTGTGATAAAGGTGGTTAGTCCCCGACTTTCCGGAGTCAGTTCTAGCTGGTGGTATGCCGACGCTAAGTCGAGCTTTGAGGAGGTCTCTGTAATGAACAAAACTGTGTGTGAGACAGAAAGAGCAATGAAATATCAACCTACGCTGCCACACATAGGGGAAAGGCTTGTTGAGAGCTTTGCTCAGCCTTTGCTTTGACTCTGGTTCAGACCAGACGCATGACACGGGACCACGCAAGCGCAGTATGCAGAAACACTCTCTCAAAACGAAACAATCCTTCGTGTGTGATAAAGGTGGTTAGTCCCCGACTTTCCGGAGTCAGTTCTAGCTGGTGGTATGCCGACGCTAAGTCGAGCTTTGAGAAGCACGTTCCTACAGCTAGTTCATGAAGTAATTCCGCAACGCTATTTCTATTGCAACTTTCCAGGATTTTTGCGGCTGCCGCACTGAAACTCGAGATAGCACTTTTTTGTCGCCGGTTTTTCTGGCAAGTGGTATCGCCATCCCTATCTGCCACTCTTGACGGGTTGACCTCCCCTGTGGCCAGGGTGAGGCTACTGTGGTCTAACCCACGCGCCATACAGGCAAAGCAGTAATTTCAGCTTATTTTTGCGGCAAATACACCAGCCACACCTGCATCCCTTTGATGTTCATATTCTATGGCTTTCACACTGGCCACTGTACTACCACTAATCCGTCCTTGCGGTATCTTTCGGAGGGGTTTAATTTTGATGCCGGGGTTTCATTTTTTTATGCCTGGCCTGATTCGAAGTAGAATTTGTAGTCTTTGACCCAATTTGAAGCATGAGTGCAGAAAAACCTTCTCCAGTATCTATATACAAGTAATTGTCCTGGAGACCCTTTGTTCTTGGGCTGTTTTGTGAGCCTCTATGAGCTCAGTTGCTGTCATAATAGATGCTGTGCTTGATTTCTCTTAATCAGTTGTCCTGGCGACCTTTACAGGGCGACGGGTATAGTACTGTCCGGGTTACCGCGGCCGCTCTTTCAAATAGGGTCACACTCTGTGTCTCCAACACTGAGCGCCGCTTGGCGGGTTGTTAGAAGCGTTCGGGTGTTCTTGTAAGTTTTCAGTCCGACCGTAATGTGTTCAAGAATTTGGAAGCTTCTGTTGTCGGCGAAAAACTGCTCTTTCATACCTCACATCATAGAGTTGACAACAGCGCTTCAGAACACGCGCTGAGTTTCGTCCATATATCCAATCACTCTTTATTTCGAATGCTGATTACGTGGCAGTAATAAAAGCTGTGGTATTTCCTTCTGCATGGCGCTAGTGAATGCATCCAGCACTTCACGATTCACGGAATTCCACGTCGCAAGGTGTTTGGTGGGTGTTGGCTGCACTCAGGGCTGCCGCAGCATGATCGAGCTGGACGTCAGTGGCAGGCTTATCATCAGGCATTGATGCTTTTTTCTCTGGTGTGTGCGCTCCAGTATCATCCCAAACTCAGGTAGACTGGTAACAGGTACTCTGGGAAGTAAGGTGAGGGCTGGCGTCATGGCTTCCAGCGTCGTGCTTTATCACCTTTTCATCATGTTTCCATGCTTACGGAGCGTAGGGATTGAATAGGTTGGTGTGGGTGACGTCACTGATGTTCAGGTGGATGTTCAGGCAGTAGCCACCGCTCCTCCCATAAACCGAGCAGTTTGAGTCGATGCTGCAGGGAGTAGAATAGCCCAGCCTAATTGGGAGGCTCCCTTGCTGCTTTCGCGGTTTAGTGGCGCATGCACAGGCTTGCTGCCAGCAGGACCTCGGTAGTAAGCCGCCTGCTTAGCAAGCTCTTACGAATGATGCATTCTTCGAGGTGCACTCCGTCCTCTTTTCAGTGCGTTAATCTACCGGCTATAGCACGCGCGCACACACATCACGTCCTTCCGCGTTTGAAGCCAAACAAAGATTATAGCCGTATTGGTTGATGAGTAACGAGCCCTGGCTTGTTCGATGACGGACGCAGAGAATTTTCCAGAAGAGACAAGAACTACGCTGCCACTACTGTGCGCGCAAAATCGTGCATGATTATACCGCCCTGGCGGCGGAGAAATACCTCGCGCTCGCTACTGGTGTGGCTTAGCGCGTCCTTACTAGCCTACGCGAACCGTCCGCGCATTGCCCGCCGTTTGCCATTACTGTTGTACTGCCCCTACTGGGTGGCTCAAGCGCGCATGTGCTCCTGCACTCGCACGTGACGGCTGTAAGAGAAGCGTCGTATCCGGCAATATAAGGGCCCTGGCTCTTTAGGAAGATTTTTAAATCCGAAGCAGGGATGTTATCACCAAAACAATGTGTGCCGAGCTTGAAAGGACTGGTCGTGCTCACGCTTCCATATCGAAGCGTCTGATGCCATTGTGGGAGCCCCAACTCTTGTTGTTTGCCTCAAGTTGCATATCTTCATGTGCGTCCACGTCGATTCCACTGAGAGCACGCTATTTTACCTTGGCGCTGTATTTCCAAGCTCTCAGCCGTGGCATAACTACTCAGCTGGGTGGATTGCAGACCGATTAAATAAAAAAAATTCTACTGCGCACAAAAGGTGGCGCCACTACAGACTGGGCCCAGCTCAGGCTTCCGGATATGCAGATCGCTGCTCTTCAGTGTTCGTAGGACGTAAGGTGTTTTACACATGTAGCTCTTAATGCAACGTGTCCGCTGATCCCGTCGTACGTTGTGTTCTCTCGGCGTGTTTGGGGCCCAAGCTTGGAGGATGAAATCGTGGCAATGGCTCGCTGTAATGTCCTCAAAAACAAAGAAGACCTCGCAAAATAATAAAAATAAGGCTTCACACGGCACGAGTAATGGGCTCGTGTGCATATGTATTTTCAAAGTACACGTCGTGTTACTTCGTTCAAGAAAATTAATGTGGCCTTGTCGTCTGCGCAAAAACCACTGAGAGGGTCACTTGAGCACACTTGCCTGGCTTGAATTCGGGAGTCGAGGGTGAAAGCGCCTTTTGCCTGGAGAATGAAGTGCAGAAGTCAATGCTAGAACTGTTTCTTACCAATAAAGAAAGTGCAGAAAGTGCACTCGTGCTACTTAAAAGATCTCAACGTTCATTGTCTTTTGTACAGATTACACAAACAAAACAATCTGAACATGAACTTTTGTACAGTGTAATGGAATCAGCAAAAAAAAACTCCTGCCAAAGACGTTATATTGATGAATGCCTGGCTGGGTGTAGCAGTGAATAATGATGCCAAGTGGCTTGGCCCAGGAGACTTTAGAGGTGACCACAGAACACCAGACAGCAACTCAGTAAACGGGGGAACACAGAGGGCTGGTGCCAACATAGCTGGCATGGTTGTACAAGTAGTGCCGTGAAAGGCCTGTGTCTACCTCACAGCTAACACCGCTGGCTGTAAAGTTCCTGCTCACCCGGAGCATGCCATAAGTTAAAGGGAGCAAGACTCTCACATCACAAGTAATATACAAATATACAAGACACAGACGAGTCATTAAAAAGAACTGTAACCTTTTCTTAGGAAAGTTTGTTTCGTGTGGCATGGGCTGCAACACAGGTTGAATCTCCTGTGTCATCTACTGGCTTGCCTGCCAGCACCCAAAAACTGAAACACTGGGCCAATGTGACAGCAGCTGCCACAACACTAACAATGAGGTCTCTGTAATGAACAAAACTGTGTGTGAGAGAGAAAGAGCAATGAAATATCAACCTACGCTGCCACACATAGGGGAAAGGCTTGTTGAGAGCTTTGCTCAGCCTTTGCTTTGACTCTGGTTCAGACCAGACGCATGACACGGGACCACGCAAGCGCAGTATGCAGAAACACTCTCTCAAAACGAAACAATCCTTCGTGTGTGATAAAGGTGGTTAGTCCCCGACTTTCCGGAGTCAGTTCTAGCTGGTGGTATGCCGACGCTAAGTCGAGCTTTGAGGAGGTCTCTGTAATGAACAAAACTGTGTGTGAGACAGAAAGAGCAATGAAATATCAACCTACGCTGCCACACATAGGGGAAAGGCTTGTTGAGAGCTTTGCTCAGCCTTTGCTTTGACTCTGGTTCAGACCAGACGCATGACACGGGACCACGCAAGCGCAGTATGCAGAAACACTCTCTCAAAACGAAACAATCCTTCGTGTGTGATAAAGGTGGTTAGTCCCCGACTTTCCGGAGTCAGTTCTAGCTGGTGGTATGCCGACGCTAAGTCGAGCTTTGAGAAGCACGTTCCTACAGCTAGTTCATGAAGTAATTCCGCAACGCTATTTCTATTGCAACTTTCCAGGATTTTTGCGGCTGCCGCACTGAAACTCGAGATAGCACTTTTTTGTCGCCGGTTTTTCTGGCAAGTGGTATCGCCATCCCTATCTGCCACTCTTGACGGGTTGACCTCCCCTGTGGCCAGGGTCAGGCTACTGTGGTCTAACCCACGCGCCATACAGGCAAAGCAGTAATTTCAGCTTATTTTTGCGGCAAATACACCAGCCACACCTGCATCCCTTTGATGTTCATATTCTATGGCTTTCACACTGGCCACTGTACTACCACTAATCCGTCCTTGCGGTATCTTTCGGAGGGGTTTAATTTTGATGCCGGGGTTTCATTTTTTTATGCCTGGCCTGATTCGAAGTAGAATTTGTAGTCTTTGACCCAATTTGAAGCATGAGTGCAGAAAAACCTTCTCCAGTATTGATATACAAGTAATTGTCCTGGAGACCCTTTGTTCTTGGGCTGTTTTGTGAGCCTCTATGAGCTCAGTTGCTGTCATAATAGATGTTGTGCTTGATTTCTCTTAATCAGTTGTCCTGGCGACCTTTACAGGGCGACGGGTATAGTACTGTCCGGGTTACCGCGGCCGCGCCTAGGGCTTCGGGTGGTACGGAATCTGGCGGGGTACTCGGCCGGAACAGAGTGGAGTAATATTCGTTCAACGCTACCCCGATCACATCACTCCCTCAGGCAACGCTGCCGCTTGGAGGGACCTCACGATTTGTCTTATAAAAATAATGAAAGCGGTTTCTATGGCAGCCGTGATTCACACTCACACCACGGCCACCATGGTCACTGATTGCGTTGTTCTGATAAGGAAAGTGTAACTATTTTTGTGCCTGTTCGTTTCTTTCTGTCAAGTATATAAATTGAAGCTGTAGCTAGACATGTTGCCATTGAAGTGCACCGAGCCTTCTTGCAGGCTCTCGGGATATGCGTTTGAGTTCTTCAGTAGACTGCCTATCCATTAACACAAAAAATTTAGGCGTAAGTATGAACTTGCGCACGTATTTATGTGATCATACGGGACAATTGACTCGTGCACGCACACACGCACACACGCAACACGCACACACACACGCACGCACACACACACACACGCACGCACGCACGCGCGCACACACACGCACACGCACGTACACGCACGCACGCACGCGCACGCACGCGCACACACACACACACACACACACGCGCGCGCGCGCACGCACACACACACACACACACACAGCCGCCGCGGTGGCTCAGTGGCTATGGTGCTCGGCTGCTGGCCCGAAAGACGCGGGTTCGATCCCGGCCGCGGCGGCTGAATTTCTTTGGTGGAGAAATTCGAGGCCCGTGTACTGTGCGAAGGTGAGAAGGTCATCTTTCGTGCGTTCGATGAACTCCTTGACGCGCTCCTCCTTCATCCTCTCGTACACTTCAAGCTGCTGCTTCAGCGCTGATATGGTGCCGAGAGTGATGCCGGTATGCGAGCACTTGAATTGCTCCTGCTCATGCTGCGGTATGTCGAGCCTCTCCCAAAACAAGGCTACCCGCTCCATGAGTGCGGCGTGCTCATTGATACGGTCCGCTTCGAGGATCTTCACCCGCTGCAGATATGCTTCCAGGAACTCCATGTTTTCGTCAGACAGCACGAAGTCGTCCGCACTGTCGACGATCTGCCGTTCCAAGCCTTCTTCAGCAGACACGCCCAGAAGATCCAATTTTGAGACTATCTCTCGGCGTATTCCCGAGAGCTTGCAGTTTCGTATGGCCTTTTCCTGCCTGAGCGCAGCCACGCGGAGGCTCAGTTCGAGCAAGCCCCTTCCGACAGCAGAGAGGTACCCCCACAGGACAGGACGTGGCGTTTTTCCGCCAACCTGCGGCACAGCTCCTCCTCCTCTTCTCTCAATTTGCGAGTCTCTCTTCTTCGTGACTCTTTCTGCTGTCGGAGGTTCGCCACAAGATCTCTAATTTCGATTTCCCTATCCAAAATGGGCATCTCTTCGGGCGGCAGTTTACAATCCTTGCCTAGTTGCTCTGCCAGTGTCAGTGCATCAGCAGTGCATTTCTGTATATTTTCGACAATCCTCCTCTTCATGTCTATTTCTCCATCATACATATCATTTAGAAGATGCAGGACGTGAGACTTCGTTTTCAGAAGCCTGCTCCGGATGGCCTTACTTTTGATTCCCATTTCAAGCCATAGTTTCATCAGTATGTCGATCTTGTCGACGATGTCCGCATTTATATCGTGTTTTATCACGTCGCATAACGCTTTCACGCCTTTTTGGCGACGTTCTTCGGGTGAATCCATTCCAAACCAAGCAGCAGCGTTCGAAAATTGCCAAATCCGTTTTGACTGTCTTGACGCAAGCAGACGCAAGTTTCTCACGCGCAGTCTGGCACAGTTTCGCGCTCTGGCGTAGCATTCCGACTGCTGCAGTGTGGAAGGATGGCGTCCCGGTGGGTGGAAGAAAAGGGAGAATTCCTTAGCGTAAAAAATGTGAGGACTTGGTTATAGCGTGGTCGCAGGCGATGTATACTGAGTGTGTACGGCTGAAGCGCTCAGTGGTACCAGTTAGTGTGCAGGCGGTAAGCAGTAGTGGTGCGGCGGACAATCTGTATTTGATGAGGGGCGCTTCGATTACTTCAGACAAGAACACTCGCCCTCTGCGGCTGAGAAGTTCCGCTGGCTCGCCGTAACGGAATACCAGGTGTTGCAGAATGCGCGACGCCGCGTAATAGGCCGCGGCTGCCGGCAGCACTGCGGCTTCGACATAACTGTTAGGCATAACCACTCAGGTCGTCAACAGCCACAATTATTAAGCGACTGCCGGCGGCAATGAAGGGAAGTGGTCCATACAATACGATAGAAAAGCGATCAAAAGGACGGGCAGGATAAAAGGGGTCGCTGTAATGGACAAACACAGCGCGGAGAAAACTTGAGCTGCTGGCAATTTTCACAGGTCCCTCCAATATGAACGGGATATCCAGCACGGAGAGAAAGTCGTATCATTTCATTATTTCTCCACCAAAGTTCAAAATTACTCTTGCACATTTAAAACAAGAGCAAAACAAGTTACGAAACCTAGAATTTGTTTGTCGCCCATTATTACGGAGTAACAAATAATGGAATGCTCAAACTTTGTTTACTTTCATATCTGAGGGTCCTGTACAGGCGTTAGCAAAAAAGGAGACCACGGGAACGGTGAAAGAACTGCATGTCAGTGCTATCTAACGGGGCGCGTGTTGTCGGGATTAGTTCTTATATGAGCAGGGCCCACCCTATAATATGCTGGCCAGTCCGCCCACGAGCACGGTGTAAGAATATATTTAGGTGCTGACACTGCGCCCGGCGGCGCGACCAGACTGTGTTCGCTCTTCCTTGCGCTTCTCTCGAATGCGGACAGATGGCACCAGGCGATGGGGTCTTGTCTGGTCGCCAAGTTGCGGCGGCGGTAATGCCGGTGTTACGCGATAGTTCGGTGCCGCGGCCTGTATATGGACATTGTTAAGTTCGGCAAAGCGCAGGAGGATCGAAAATGCAGCCGACACTGAATAATTTTAGGCTACTTCGTGTTTTACTTGGTGGGACTGCATGAATGGATGGAACAGCAGCGAGGACGCGGCCCTGCGATCCTTCCAAGCTCGTCATCGAAATGCGTTCATTTCGTTTGGAAAAATCTAGAATGCAATAGGAATTCATCATAACGTGGCTGTTCTATGAGTTTGTTGATCACACTCTTGGTATTACTCACCTTTTGCTTTAACGGAGGTCTGAAACTTTTGCTTGAATGTTTCCGCTGAGTTTCTGTACTTCATTAGGAGGCTTGTCTTTATAATGCCATAGTTGTCTGCGTCCTGCTTAGTCAAGCGGGAATCACATCAGCGGCCTGACATCGCAATAGGGACTGCAGACACTGCGGCCACGTTACTTTGCTAAAGCATATCTTCTCTGACGCGCGCTAAGCGGTTAGCAAAAACAGATCTATGTCCTCTCCTCTGCGATAAGACATAACTTGCTTCATTTTGAATGACGCGTTCTCCTTCACTAGATGCTACGCTGCCCTCACCACTATTCAGAGCGTGTGCATCCGAAGGTTCGAGGCGCTTCGTCTCAAGATTGTGCTGCTTGCACTTTAATCTTGGCGAGTCTGAGTGGGAGGGAGGATGTCGGCCCCACTTCCTGCCGTGTTTTATAGTGATTTTCTTCCCTAAAAACTCTAGATGGAGGCCGAGCCGGCCGACGAAGGGGTCCCCTTTTCGCTGGCCGTACTGTATTTCTTGGTGGCTTCAGGCCTGTCGGTGGCATCAAAAGTGGCGCACAGCCCGCATAGGATCGCGAACGCGCAGTGCGCTCTGTGCGTCGTTAGTGTGCAGCGCCAAGAGTATTGAACTCAGCGAATCTATATTGGCACGCGGAGAACGCCTTCGATGCGATATTGTTACATAGCTGGTCGAGTCCTGCTTCTGCTGCTTCCGTCTCTTAGTGGGGGACTTGACAGCCTTGTCAATCATTGCAGGAAGCTTGTAGTCAATGAATTCATTCTGTCACGCGGACAGCGCCTTACATGCGATATTGTTGCTTTGCTGGTCGGGTGCTGCTGCCGCCGCTGCTTCCCGGCGTGTGCCTGAGGCCATTGAGAGCCTTCTTAGTCACTGGAGTAAGCTTGAAGTCATCGAATCGATATTGTCAACAGGACAGTGCCTTACATCGGATGTTGTTACATTGCTGGTTGAGAGAGTCTTCTGCTTCTTCCCGGTATGCGACTGGGGCCTTCGACTGCCTTCTCAGTCACGGGAGCAACTTTGAAGGCAGCGAATACATATTGTCACGCGGACAACGCCATGCTTGCAATATTGTTGCATTGCTGGTCGTGTCCTGCTTTTTCTGCTTCGCGGTATGTGACTAGGAGCCTTCACAGCCTAGTGAATTGTTGGTAGGGGCTTGAAGTCAACGAATCCATTTTGTCACGTGGAAAGTACCTTATGTGTCTTATTGTTACATGGTTGGTTGAGTACTACTTCTGTTGCTACCTGGTATGTGACAGTGGCCTTGACAGCCTTCTCGGCCACCAGAGGGGGCTTGAAGTCGAAGAATCCACGTTGTCACGTGTACTGCATCTTCCATGTCATATTGTTACGTGGTTGGTCGAGTCCTACTCCTGCTGCTTCGTATGTACTGGGGTTCGTGAAAGGCCTGTCAGTCGCCAGAGGAGGCTTCAAGTTAACGAATCCATATGGTCACATCGACAGCGCCTTCCATGTCATATTGTTACCCGGTTGGTCCAATCCTACTGCTGCTGCGTGCCCGTATGTGACCGGGGGCCTTAACAGCCTTCTCATTTGCTGGAGGAGGCTTGAAGTCAACGAATCCTTAATGTCACGTGAACAGAGCATTCCATCTCATTTTGTTACGTGGCTGCTCCACTGCTGCTCCTGCTGGTTCCCCATATGTGGCTGGGGGCGTTGACAGCCTTATCGATGGTCGGAGGAGGCTTGCAGTCAACGAATCACTACTATCTCGTGGACAGCGCTCTACATGTGTATTTGCTACATGGTTGGTCGAGTCCTTCATCAGCTGCTTCCCCGGACATTTGTACCAGGGGAATCACGGACCATTGCTATTTTTTGTGAATAGCGTTCTTGTGGTGGTTTAAATTATGGCTCTGGGTGAATCTTTTTTTGTCACAAGTCACATTGGAAGGGCTTTATGCCCTTATGGGATCTAATATGCCTTGCAAGGTCTGAACGTACCGCAAAAGCCATGGGGCACAGCTGGCACTGGAACGGCTTTTCACCCGTGTGGGTACGGACGTGTACCACCAGGCTGCTTCTATTACTGTGGCCATGTAAGTACTTACAGTGCACTGTGGCACTATTGGCACATTGCGTACCAATCTGTGCAAGTTGCACTGTGCTATAGCAAACCATTATGGTGACCCAAACCATGGTCACAGCTGTTGTGGCTGTGGTTATTTTAAGCTTTAAGTTACTGTAGGCTGTAAGATTTCTTTGTTCTTTGGAACGAAAGCCAATAAAAGAGTTCACTACCGCCTGCATCATCGTTTCTCAGAGCACTGTCTCCACTGAATAGAAATGGCATAATATTTATGGAGCATTGTTTGCAAGGAATTTTTAATATATTTTAACATAAAATATATATATTACAATAGCACAGTGGCCATGTATACATGATATATATATATTATATATATACTATAGGCCATATATATATATATATATATATATATATATATATATACATACCTTCGTAGGCAATCACATGTGCACTAAGCCTTCTTTAAACCAAGGTCGACGCAGTACGGGATTCCGGTGTTCCAGAAGAGCTTCAGGCGCTTCCTGTATATATATTAAAATATATTAATATATGTGCTATTATATATTACATAGTTGCAAGTACGTACATGGCCACAACACAGTGGCCATTAAGTATTATGGAGAATACTTCTCCAAGTATTCTATTTCTGCCGTGCCAACATATTTTCCAGGGACGTTGTCGAGTCTACAAGAAAAACATCCCGGGGGAATTTACGCTAATGTATATCAAATGTTCATCAAAAGAAGGCTGATCTGAATTAAAATAACGTAAAAGTTTTCGAGACGCACTGAGACGCGTTTTTATTTCTAGTGACTCATTAGGGATTTCAGCCTGCCCCTCCATAATACTAGGTGCATACTGGAATTGACAAGTCGTTTTAGCAGAAGTTGTGGATTGTCATGTGTTCAGAAAATGCGTCTCGACATCAATGACAAAGTGATAGAGCAGTAAAAATATAAAAAGCGGTGTATTCAGAAGAAGCAAACCATCCTACCTTAAGCTCGTACTTTAGGCCTTCGTTCTTGTTCTCGAGTACTATCTTGCACTTTATGGGCAGATCGCAGATCTTCTTCTCGAGGATCCTACACTTTGTGTGCAGTTCAACCTTCTTGGCGGTGGTTTTCGGAACCTGAATGGGCTGGCTTGCGAGGTCCTCCTCAAACCGTTCTTTATCTGCCGTGGGTTGAGTGACTTCGGCAGCAGATTCTGCAGCTGCAGTCAGGCTGGTGTCCTGCGCCCGTCTCAACCCTTCCAATTACTTCTGCAGCCGTGCATTCTCAGCGATCTCGGCGGTGAGATCGTCGATCTGCAGGTTCAGCGACTCGTTGTTCGCGTCGCGCTCTTTGGCGCATTCGTAGCTGACGTCCTCAGCTTTCTTCTGCAGGTGCAGCTGGCTGTTCAGCTTCTCCTCGAGGTCCCCGGTGCGTCTTTCAGTGCCTAGATCTGGTGCTTGAGCACATCTTGTTTCTCTTGCAGTTTCGTGGTCAGTGCCACCTGCACCTGCTGCTCGGCATGGGTGGACACATTTTGCTCGCGAAGATTCGAGGCACTCGAGATTCGATAACAGCCGCCTTCTAAGCCAGCGCCTGCTTCTCTTCCCACAGCCTGCCAGAAAGCATTCTTGTTTTTCTCAGGCTGCTGCTGCAGAGAAGTTGTCATCGTTGTGTACTCCTGGCTCCCCAGATCGAACTTTGTGCGCAGAGCTGAATGTGCTGCCTGCACATTTTCCATCATGTTCACAGCTGCGCCCTTTCTTTCCACAGCTGCTTTTAGCTGGGCCTGCCGTGCGCTGAGCTGATGGCGAAACTGACAGCAGTTTCTTCAAGCTGGCGCACTCCTGCCGCAGGTATTCAACGACATCTGTCCGATGTCTCCGGTCCTTCTCGCTGTGTTCCAACCTTTGTTTCAAATCATATACGGCGCGCGTGGTGGCAATGCAGGCCTCGTTGAGGGACCTCGATGCGTACTCCGCTGCGCGGAGCGATGAGTGCAGGAACTCTTTTTCAAGGTGTAGCCAGGGGATTGCCAGCTGAAGAATGGCGACCTCCTGCCTGAAATACTCCACTTGTGCGGTAGCCTCCTGGAGTTGAACCTGTCCACCACGCAACTGGTCCTTGCGCGCATCTGCAAAAGAGTCCAAGCTGGCATTGCTGATCCTGAGAAGTCATTCCCGCTCACCAGAAGCAGCAATCTTAGCCTTAACTGTGGAAACCTCGTCCTGCAGGGCAGTTCAAAAAGCGGTCTTCTCCGACAGCTCCAGCTCGGCTGTTCACTTTTCTGCAAGTGTAGCATTGAATTTTCTCTTGGTGTTTTCAAGATGGCTACGAAGCTCAGAGTTGCCTCGAGCCATTTCTTGGATGTCTGTTTCCAGGCACTTTGTTTTTGTACCGGCGTCCTGGAAAGAATCCTTCAGTGCCAAGTTTTCGGAAGAAAGCCCTTCGTGCAAGATAGCTTGCTCACCACACTTCTCTTCCAGCTCAGGTGCAGTTTTTTTTTCCTGTTCCAAGTGAGCCTCAAGTGCTTTATTTTGTGCAGAGTTTTTCAATGCACTGCCGAAGCCGGCCACATTCCTCAGCCATCTTCTCACTTTGTTCATTCTATGCACCCAGCTCGCTTTTAAGCTCTTTGTGAGACTGAGAGCGCAGCCAATTACCTTCCACGTTGAGCATTTTGCTCGCGAAGATTCGAGGCACTCGAGATTCGAGAACAGCCATCTTCTAAGCCAGCGCCTGCTTCTCTTCCCACAGCCTGCCAGAGGCCACAGAGAAACTAGCATGCTCGCGTTTGCCCTGCGTTTCCGCGTGCTGTACCAGCTGGTTACCTTTTTCCTGTTCAATTCGGCTTAGCATTTCCTGCAACTCTGATCAGCGTCTTTTTGCTGATATGAACTAGGTCGGCGGGCGTGCAGCCCGGGTTGGTGTACGTGGCGTGGAGCTGCCGCGAATAATCCACAGAATAATAAGGAGGTGGTATGGAGCACGGGCGTCCGCCTCCACCTCTGCCGCCCACGATATGCCTCTGACCTCTACACCGATGAACTCAGTTGGGGGGGTGCCTTCAGGTCGGCACGTATACAATGTAACAATCATATGCTAGTTACATATATGTGAACACTGTGCAGAACTACTAATAGTACTTCGTCACCAGCGCTCATTTTAGCGGAAGTGCAACTGACCTGTGGAAAGAGGAAAATGGTCGGAGACTTGAATGAAGCAGTTTCACCGTGACCGCACTTTAAGCAGTCTGCGGATGATATTTCATTCTAGAGAGAACTGCGGGCATCAATGTCATGCGCAGTTCATGCAGGGGTGGATACAGTCTGTTTTTCGGGAACGTAGAGGGCATTCGAAGGCATGAGTCGCGAGTCATGGGGGGTGATGACGGGCCCACATTACGTCTCAGTGCTGGGTTCTTATCCACTGATCGCTGTCAGGAGTGGCAGAGATTCGCGTCATTTGTCCCTAGAGTAGAATGCGTCATGCTGTATTCGTCGTATTACGCATCTATGTACAAAAGATGGGTTGTAGACGGTCTCCAAATCCATGAATTTAGGAAAAATCCCGAATCCAATAAGAATTCGTCACAAGAAGGTGGATCTACGAGGTTTTTTAATCAAACTGCGGTAATGACTCACGTCCCTATAGTATAATGCATTATGCTGATCTATGGGACTAAAGGTGGGTTCTAGACGGTCTCCTAATTTGTGAAGTTTGGAAAAATCTAGAATGCAATAGGAATTCATCATAACGTGATGATCATAACGCACACGCACGCACGCGCACGCGCGCGCACACACACACACACGCACGCACGCACGCACGCACGCACGCACGCGCACGCACACACACACACACACACACACAAACACACACAGCCGCCGCGGTGGCTATGGTGCTCGGCTGCTGGCCCGAAAGACGCGGGTTCGATCCCGGCCGCGGCGGCTGAATTTCTTTGGTGGAGAAATTCGAGGCCCGTGTACTGTGCGAAGGTGAGAAGGTCATCTTTCGTGCGTTCGATGAACTCCTTGACGCGCTCCTTCTTCATCCTCTCGTACACTTCAAGCTGCTGCTTCAGCGCTGATATGATCAGGGAAACTTGCTTGAGTTGGAGCAGCTTGTCAGCAGCGGCTGGGCGGTAGGTATCGATGACCAGGATGTTTTGCGAGGTGCGGAGTTTGATGTAGGTATTGTCACGTTCAATATTGGTAAGGCGGGCGGAATACATGACGGACCGACAGAGCACAGGGAATAAAGTGTTGCCGAGGTTGAGGTGGTTCGCAAATTTCATGACGATCGTGGCTGCGGTGGCTTGCCGGGGCGCCGCGGGAGCACAGTGCCTATGATTCAGCGCCTGGGCTGCTGACTGGCTAGGCGAGCTCCCCGCCGTTCGGGCTGCGAGCATGCTGGCGAGCGCGGGGGGCGTTGCCCCGGCGGTGCAGATGTAGGCTTGGCTTAGCGTGCCCGGCGTGGGCGGCCAGCCAGATGCTGATGTGTCAGAAAAGGCGCAGAACGCTTGAGATTTTGATTACGAGGCGTACAGGCGATGAAGTAGCACTCCTATAGACCGGTTGGTGGCGATCCGAGGTCAGGAACCTGGACGTAGACGTGATATTGCTGGAGCTCGGTGTGCCAAGAAACTCAGAATTCATCCACTTTCATAACATGCTTTCTATCCACCGCTTTACAAGTTCGTAAAAATGAGCAGAAACAAGTCATTCACTTCCATAACATACTTCCTATCCTCTCCGGTACAAGTTTACAAAAAATCGAGCAGAAACAAAGCTCATTCACTTTCATAACATACATTCTATCCTTCCCTTTAAAAGTTTGTAAAAGATCGAGCCGAAACAAAGGTCATTCACTTTATCATAACATACTTTCTATCCTCCCCTTTACAAGTTTATAAAAATTGAGCAGGAACAAAGCGCATTGTCACATTCAGCCTTGGCATAACAGTTACTGCTTTCGAACTGGCGTGAATGAGTGACACGTTATCCACACAAGACAGCATTGGTTGAAGACACGAAACAATGAGGTCTGTGCACGTTAAAGGACCCCAGGACTTTTGTACCGCCCGATCAGCAGTCAGAGTCCCACGTTGCCAGACGGAATCAACCACTGCGTCCAGAAGTGGCGGAGCATCCAGAATAGGTGAAGCAGGGAAAAAACATGTTGATAGGCCGCAGTCTGTTGACGTACACGCGCCGAGCTGGGAGCCTGTATCGTTGAGCCATTCCGTCTTGTGCATCGTCCATGGCCGGTCCAGGAAAATTAGCAGCAGGACCTGTAGAAACATCAGTGGTGAGCGTGGGATCGCAGTGGCGGTGCCGTGGCCCAGAGGGGCGTCGAAAGGCGCGCACTTTTGTACCGCCCGATCAGCAGTCAGAGTCCCACGTTGCCAGACGGAATCAACCACTGCGTCCAGAAGTGGCGGAGCATCCAGAATAGGTGAAGCAGGGAAAAAACATGTTGATAGGCCGCAGTCTGTTGACGTACACGCGCCGAGCTGGGAGCATGTATCGTTGAGCCATTCCGTCTTGTGCATCGTCCATGGCCGGTCCAGGAAAATTAGCAGCAGGACCTGTAGAAACATCAGTGGTGAGCGTGGGATCGCAGTGGCGGTGCCGTGGCCCAGAGGGGCGTCGAAAGGCGCGCACTTTTGTACCGCCTGATCAGCAGTCAGAGTCCCACGTTGCCAGACGGAATCAACCACTGCGTCCAGAAGTGGCGGAGCATCCAGAATAGGTGAAGCAGGCAAAAAACATGTTGATAGGCCGCAGTCTGTTGACGTACACGCGCCAAGCTGGGAGCTTGTATCGTTGAGCCATTCCGTCTTGTGCATCGTCCATGGCCGGCCTAGGAAAATTAGCAGCAGGACCTGTAGAAACATCAGTGGTGAGCGTGGGATCGCAGTGGCGGTGTCGTGCCCACCCCTTTTTTTTCATCGGAATAAATGCTTTTTTTTATTGTACAAAATAAAGCTGAGCAACACAGACACTGCCATGTGGTAGTATGAAGCATGACTGCACTTTTAAAGGCACACAGAAAGCAAATAGAAATATACATAGGGTATCATATTCTTATCACAAAAAGACCACTGAACATAGCCAGAGAATCAATCTCTATTGATAAATGGATACAGTTGTCCTTTAATAAACCACACTATCTCAAAAAGCTTCAAGAACATGAAAAGAATTGTCCTTTATATAAAACCAGGCAACGAAATAGGCATGAAACAATGGTATATACACAATGCCTTTTTTAAAGTTTGATATACAACTTTGCAACTCGTAGGAAGCGCCAGCATGTTTAGGAAGGCCGTTTTGTTCTGATCGTACGGACATGTAGGAGATCTGCTCCCACCTCTTGCCGCCGCCGTTCTTAGAAAAAGGGGTAGCCCTTGTTTTCCACTTGCGCCGTCCGGCCGGCGTAGTCGTGGTGTCTACCGCCCTCTGTGCAAAGGCAGCGTCAGCGAGCCGTCCTTCCGCAACTGAAGGAGACACAGGGTTACTGTGGCCGTTGCCGCCGTGTGTATGTGGGCGGGTGATTTCGGAGGACGTAAACGTCTCTTTGTGGACACATATGCTGTCTGCTTACGGGTGAAATCGCATAAAAATACACTAAGTACGCAGGTCTCCCTTCATTCCACTGGGAAGTGTTCGAAGTCAAATTCCACTCATATCCGCACAGACGCTCTATTGCTCACAGATAACATTCACATGTTTGAGTGATGTGTTAGAACGTAAGCACAATAACAAAGTACAAATTACGGGAAGCCCTAATAAGCTCTTTGTGCGAAAACTCAGCTGTCGAAGGAGGCTATGAGGCTACAGTCACAAACTGTCTTTCTCGAACACTGCTCCCACTTGAGGGTCTCCCTCAAAGCTCTCTTTGAGATCCTCTTGGAGCAGTGTTCGCTGAAGCTAACAATACGAGCACGGCTTACATGTGGCCAAAATACAAGTGTTCCCGTGTTGCACACTCTGTCCCGTGTCGCTACGTGCTATTACAAATGAATGAGTCGCATATGCTCGCAGTGACGCGTAGAAGAGGTCAGGAGAGTTAAACTTTCGTGGCAATGCCGCAGCTGCGAAGCAAGCTCAGGTTTTACTCTCGCTTCGCTCCAGCTTATGTGTGTACGATGACGGACTAAAGGGACGTTGCACGCCCTGGTTATCACGTCTCCGAAAAGTCCATAAATATGTCAAGGTTTAAACTTTTGGCAAAAATTTCATAAAAAGTAGTACAAGGTGTCATTGTAGAAGTGGTACACCGAGACATGCAGCACTGAACGGAGAAAGATATACAGGGTGTATAACACACCAATAAATACAAATGTCAAAAGATAGGCTTTTTGGTAAAGTGCACATTTTCGGCATAGTATTAATCGCGGTTTACTACATCACAATGCAGCTAAAACGTGCTCACTAGTGGTCTGGTTAACTACTTCTGAATAGTTAACTGTTGAACTATTACCCTTAGTCTCCTTAGTTCTTGAGGGCCGTGTAGCCCACTGTAATATTCATTTTAGTTGTTAGAAATTCGAAAACGCGGTTACCTTCGGTTGTCTGGCCTATCAAATTTTGGCTATTTCGACGAGTTATGCGCACTGGAGATTTAGTTTTGCCTGCAAGCTTCGCGAAAGCACATGGATTTTCATGCCATGTCGCCAAACTTGGTTGGGCCACAACGCCAAGATTAACCGCGTTTTTTAAATTCTAAAAACTGATATGGATGTTACCTACGGTGGGCAACAGGCCCCTAAATAGTTAAGGAGCCTGATAGTAATAGTTGAAGGGTTAGCTGTTCCACATTATTTATCCGTCATGCTAATTAGCACGTTTTCGCTATTATCTTATGTACTACAACGCATACCATGCTATTCCTAAGGAAGCGGCCTTCTAACTCAAAAAGCCTATTTTTAAAATTTGTATAAATCTTATGTGAGACACCTTGTATACATAAACCAAACATCACGGCCAACTGTTGCAGTTAAAATCTGAGACGGATCTGGTAAATAAAACAAAATATAGTTTTAAACAACATGGCAAATAAATAAAACTGGGAATTCTAGAGAACAGTACACATGTTCCGAGCTTCAAGTCCACACAATGTAGGGTTTTTCATTCCATGTGTGAATGACAGTATACGTTCAGTTTGGAAGTGGCTATGGTGCTCGGCTGCTGGCCCGAAAGACGCGGGTTCGATCCCGGCCGCGGCGGCTGAATTTCTTTGGTGGAGAAATTCGAGGCCCGTGTACTGTGCGAAGGTGAGAAGGTCATCTTTCGTGCGTTCGATGAACTCCTTGACGCGCTCCTTCTTCATCCTCTCGTACACTTCAAGCTGCTGCTTCAGCGCTGATATGATCAGGGAAACTTGCTTGAGTTGGCACAGCTTGTCAGCAGCGGCTGGGCGGTAGGTATCGATGACCAGGATGTTTTGCGAGGTGCGGAGTTTGATGTAGGTATTGTCACGTTCAATATTGGTAAGGCGGGCGGAATACATGACGGACCGACAGAGCACAGGGAATAAAGTGTTGCCGAGGTTGAGGTGGTTCGCAAATTTCATGACGATCGTGGCTGCGGTGGCTTGCCGGGGCGCCGCGGGAGCACAGTGCCTATGATTCAGCGCCTGGGCTGCTGACTGGCTAGGCGAGCTCCCCGCCGTTCGGGCTGCGAGCATGCTGGCGAGCGCGGGGGGCGTTGCCCCGGCGGTGCAGATGTAGGCTTGGCTTAGCGTGCCCGGCGTGGGCGGCCAGCCAGATGCTGATGTGTCAGAAAAGGCGCAGAACGCTTGAGATTTTGATTACCAGGCGTACAGGCGATGAAGTAGCACTCCTATAGACCGGTAGGTGGCGATCCGAGGTCAGGAACCTGGACGTAGACGTGATATTGCTGGAGCTCGGTGTGCCAAGAAACTCAGAATTCATCCACTTTCATAACATGCTTTCTATCCACCGCTTTACAAGTTCGTAAAAATGAGCAGAAACAAGTCATTCACTTCCATAACATACTTCCTATCCTCTCCGGTACAAGTTTACAAAAAATCGAGCAGAAACAAAGCTCATTCACTTTCATAACATACATTCTATCCTTCCCTTTAAAAGTTTGTAAAAGATCGAGCCGAAACAAAGGTAATTCACTTTATCATAACATATTTTCTATCCTCCCCTTTAGAAGTTTATAAAAAATTGAGCAGGAACAAAGCGCATTGTCACATTCAGCCTTGGCATAACAGTTACTGCTTTCGAACTGGCGTGAATGAGTGACACGTTATCCACACAAGACAGCATTGGTTGAAGACACGAAACAATGAGGTCTGTGCACGTTAAAGGACCCCAGGACTTTTGTACCGCCCGATCAGCAGTCAGAGTCCCACGTTGCCAGACGGAATCAACCACTGCGTCCAGAAGTGGCGGAGCATCCAGAATAGGTGAAGCAGGGAAAAAACATGTTGATAGGCCGCAGTCTGTTGACGTACACGCGCCGAGCTGGGAGCATGTATCGTTGAGCCATTCCGTCTTGTGCATCGTCCATGGCCGGTCCAGGAAAATTAGCAGCAGGACCTGTAGAAACATCAGTGGTGAGCGTGGGATCGCAGTGGCGGTGCCGTGGCCCAGAGGGGCGTCGAAAGGCGCGCACTTTTGTACCGCCCGATCAGCAGTCAGAGTCCCACGTTGCCAGACGGAATCAACCACTGCGTCCAGAAGTGGCGGAGCATCCAGAATAGGTGAAGCAGGGAAAAAACATGTTGATAGGCCGCAGTCTGTTGACGTACACGCGCCGAGCTGGGAGCATGTATCGTTGAGCCATTCCGTCTTGTGCATCGTCCATGGCCGGTCCAGGAAAATTAGCAGCAGGACCTGTAGAAACATCAGTGGTGAGCGTGGGATCGCAGTGGCGGTGCCGTGGCCCAGAGGGGCGTCGAAAGGCGCGCACTTTTGTACCGCCCGATCAGCAGTCAGAGTCCCACGTTGCCAGACGGAATCAACCACTGCGTCCAGAAGTGGCGGAGCATCCAGAATAGGTGAAGCAGGGAAAAAACATGTTGATAGGCCGCAGTCTGTTGACGTACACGCGCCGAGCTGGGAGCATGTATCGTTGAGCCATTCCGTCTTGTGCATCGTCCATGGCCGGTCCAGGAAAATTAGCAGCAGGACCTGTAGAAACATCAGTGGTGAGCGTGGGATCGCAGTGGCGGTGCCGTGGCCCAGAGGGGCGTCGAAAGGCGCGCACTTTTGTACCGCCCGATCAGCAGTCAGAGTCCCACGTTGCCAGACGGAATCAACCACTGCGTCCAGAAGTGGCGGAGCATCCAGAATAGGTGAAGCAGGGAAAAAACATGTTGATAGGCCGCAGTCTGTTGACGTACACGCGCCGAGCTGGGAGCATGTATCGTTGAGCCATTCCGTCTTGTGCATCGTCCATGGCCGGTCCAGGAAAATTAGCAGCAGGACCTGTAGAAACATCAGTGGTGAGCGTGGGATCGCAGTGGCGGTGCCGTGGCCCAGAGGGGCGTCGAAAGGCGCGCACTTTTGTACCGCCTGATCAGCAGTCAGAGTCCCACGTTGCCAGACGGAATCAACCACTGCGTCCAGAAGTGGCGGAGCATCCAGAATAGGTGAAGCAGGCAAAAAACATGTTGATAGGCCGCAGTCTGTTGACGTACACGCGCCAAGCTGGGAGCTTGTATCGTTGAGCCATTCCGTCTTGTGCATCGTCCATGGCCGGCCTAGGAAAATTAGCAGCAGGACCTGTAGAAACATCAGTGGTGAGCGTGGGATCGCAGTGGCGGTGTCGTGCCCACCCCTTTTTTTTCATCGGAATAAATGCTTTTTTTTATTGTACAAAATAAAGCTGAGCAACACAGACACTGCCATGTGGTAGTATGAAGCATGACTGCACTTTTAAAGGCACACAGAAAGCAAATAGAAATATACATAGGGTATCATATTCTTATCACAAAAAGACCACTGAACATAGCCAGAGAATCAATCTCTATTGATAAATGGATACAGTTGTCCTTTAATAAACCACACTATCTCAAAAAGCTTCAAGAACATGAAAAGAATTGTCCTTTATATAAAACCAGGCAACGAAATAGGCATGAAACAATGGTATATACACAATGCCTTTTTTAAAGTTTGATATACAACTTTGCAACTCGTAGGAAGCGCCAGCATGTTTAGGAAGGCCGTTTTGTTCTGATCGTACGGACATGTAGGAGATCTGCTCCCACCTCTTGCCGCCGCCGTTCTTAGAAAAAGGGGTAGCCCTTGTTTTCCACTTGCGCCGTCCGGCCGGCGTAGTCGTGGTGTCTACCGCCCTCTGTGCAAAGGCAGCGTCAGCGAGCCGTCCTTCCGCAACTGAAGGAGACACAGGGTTACTGTGGCCGTTGCCGCCGTGTGTATGTGGGCGGGTGATTTCGGAGGACGTAAACGTCTCTTTGTGGACACATATGCTGTCTGCTTACGGGTGAAATCGCATAAAAATACACTAAGTACGCAGGTCTCCCTTCATTCCACTGGGAAGTGTTCGAAGTCAAATTCCACTCACATCCGCACAGACGCTCTATTGCTCACAGATAACATTCACATGTTTGAGTGATGTGTTAGAACGTAAGCACTATAACAAAGTACAAATTACGGGAAGCCCTAATAAGCTCTTTGTGCGAAAACTCAGCTGTCGAAGGAGGCTATGAGGCTACAGTCACAAACTGTCTTTCTCGAACACTGCTCCCACTTGAGGGTCTCCCTCAAAGCTCTCTTTGAGATCCTCTTGGAGCAGTGTTCGCTGAAGCTAACAATACGAGCACGGCTTACATGTGGCCAAAATACAAGTGTTCCCGTGTTGCACACTCTGTCCCGTGTCGCTACGTGCTATTACAAATGAATGAGTCGCATATGCTCGCAGTGACGCGTAGAAGAGGTCAGGAGAGTTAAACTTTCGTGGCAATGCCGCAGCTGCGAAGCAAGCTCAGGTTTTACTCTCGCTTCGCTCCAGCTTATGTGTGTACGATGACGGACTAAAGGGACGTTGCACGCCCTGGTTATCACGTCTCCGAAAAGTCCATAAATATGTCAAGGTTTAAACTTTTGGCAAAAATTTCATAAAAAGTAGTACAAGGTGTCATTGTAGAAGTGGTACACCGAGACATGCAGCACTGAACGGAGAAAGATATACAGGGTGTATAACACACCAATAAATACAAATGTCAAAAGATAGGCTTTTTGGTAAAGTGCACATTTTCGGCATAGTATTAATCGCGGTTTACTACATCACAATGCAGCTAAAACGTGCTCACTAGTGGTCTGGTTAACTACTTCTGAATAGTTAACTGTTGAACTATTACCCTTAGTCTCCTTAGTTCTTGAGGGCCGTGTAGCCCACTGTAATATTCATTTTAGTTGTTAGAAATTCGAAAACGCGGTTACCTTCGGTTGTCTGGCCTATCAAATTTTGGCTATTTCGACGAGTTATGCGCACTGGAGATTTAGTTTTGCCTGCAAGCTTCGCGAAAGCACATGGATTTTCATGCCATGTCGCCAAACTTGGTTGGGCCACAACGCCAAGATTAACCGCGTTTTTTAAATTCTAAAAACTGATATGGATGTTACCTACGGTGGGCAACAGGCCCCTAAATAGTTAAGGAGCCTGATAGTAATAGTTGAAGGGTTAGCTGTTCCACATTATTTATCCGTCATGCTAATTAGCACGTTTTCGCTATTATCTTATGTACTACAACGCATACCATGCTATTCCTAAGGAAGCGGCCTTCTAACTCAAAAAGCCTATTTTTAAAATTTGTATAAATCTTATGTGAGACACCTTGTATACATAAACCAAACATCACGGCCAACTGTTGCAGTTAAAATCTGAGACGGATCTGGTAAATAAAACAAAATATAGTTTTAAACAACATGGCAAATAAATAAAACTGGGAATTCTAGAGAACAGTACACATGTTCCGACCTTCAAGTCCACACAATGTAGGGTTTTTCATTCCATGTGTGAATGACAGTATACGTTCAGTTTGGAAGTGGCTATGGTGCTCGGCTGCTGGCCCGAAAGACGCGGGTTCGATCCCGGCCGCGGCGGCTGAACTTCTTTGGTGGAGAAATTCGAGGCCCGTGTACTGTGCGAAGGTGAGAAGGTCATCTTTCGTGCGTTCGATGAACTCCTTGACGCGCTCCTTCTTCATCCCCTCGTACACTTCAAGCTGCTGCTTCAGCGCTGATATGATCAGGGAAACTTGCTTGAGTTGGAGCAGCTTGTCAGCAGCGGCTGGGCGGTAGGTATCGATGACCAGGATGTTTTGCGAGGTGCGGAGTTTGATGTAGGTATTGTCACGTTCAATATTGGTAAGGCGGGCGGAATACATGACGGACCGACAGAGCACAGGGAATAAAGTGTTGCCGAGGTTGAGGTGGTTCGCAAATTTCATGACGATCGTGGCTGCGGTGGCTTGCCGGGGCGCCGCGGGAGCACAGTGCCTATGATTCAGCGCCTGGGCTGCTGACTGGCTAGGCGAGCTCCCCGCCGTTCGGGCTGCGAGCATGCTGGCGAGCGCGGGGGGCGTTGCCCCGGCGGTGCAGATGTAGGCTTGGCTTAGCGTGCCCGGCGTGGGCGGCCAGCCAGATGCTGATGTGTCAGAAAAGGCGCAGAACGCTTGAGATTTTGATTACCAGGCGTACAGGCGATGAAGTAGCACTCCTATAGACCGGTTGGTGGCGATCCGAAGTCAGGAACCTGGACGTAGACGTGATATTGCTGGAGCTCGGAGTGCCAAGAAACTCAGAATTCATCCACTTTCATAACATGCTTTCTATCCACCGCTTTACAAGTTCGTAAAAATGAGCAGAAACAAGTCATTCACTTCCATAACATACTTCCTATCCTCTCCGGTACAAGTTTACAAAAAATCGAGCAGAAACAAAGCTCATTCACTTTCATAACATACATTCTATCCTTCCCTTTAAAAGTTTGTAAAAGATCGAGCCGAAACAAAGGTCATTCACTTTATCATAACATACTTTCTATCCTCCCCTTTACAAGTTTATAAAAAATTGAGCAGGAACAAAGCGCATTGTCACATTCAGCCTTGGCATAACAGTTACTGCTTTCGAACTGGCGTGAATGAGTGACACGTTATCCACACAAGACAGCATTGGTTGAAGACACGAAACAATGAGGTCTGTGCACGTTAAAGGACCCCAGGACTTTTGTACCGCCCGATCAGCAGTCAGAGTCCCACGTTGCCAGACGGAATCAACCACTGCGTCCAGAAGTGGCGGAGCATCCAGAATAGGTGAAGCAGGGAAAAAACATGTTGATAGGCCGCAGTCTGTTGACGTACACGCGCCGAGCTGGGAGCATGTATCGTTGAGCCATTCCGTCTTGTGCATCGTCCATGGCCGGTCCAGGAAAATTAGCAGCAGGACCTGTAGAAACATCAGTGGTGAGCGTGGGATCGCAGTGGCGGTGCCGTGGCCCAGAGGGGCGTCGAAAGGCGCGCACTTTTGTACCGCCCGATCAGCAGTCAGAGTCCCACGTTGCCAGACGGAATCAACCACTGCGTCCAGAAGTGGCGGAGCATCCAGAATAGGTGAAGCAGGGAAAAAACATGTTGATAGGCCGCAGGCTGTTGACGTACACGCGCCGAGCTGGGAGCATGTATCGTTGAGCCATTCCGTCTTGTGCATCGTCCATGGCCGGTCCAGGAAAATTAGCAGCAGGACCTGTAGAAACATCAGTGGTGAGCGTGGGATCGCAGTGGCGGTGCCGTGGCCCAGAGGGGCGTCGAAAGGCGCGCACTTTTGTACCGCCTGATCAGCAGTCAGAGTCCCACGTTGCCAGACGGAATCAACCACTGCGTCCAGAAGTGGCGGAGCATCCAGAATAGGTGAAGCAGGCAAAAAACATGTTGATAGGCCGCAGTCTGTTGACGTACACGCGCCAAGCTGGGAGCTTGTATCGTTGAGCCATTCCGTCTTGTGCATCGTCCATGGCCGGCCTAGGAAAATTAGCAGCAGGACCTGTAGAAACATCAGTGGTGAGCGTGGGATCGCAGTGGCGGTGTCGTGCCCACCCCTTTTTTTTCATCGGAATAAATGCTTTTTTTTATTGTACAAAATAAAGCTGAGCAACACAGACACTGCCATGTGGTAGTATGAAGCATGACTGCAGTTTTAAAGGCACACAGAAAGCAAATAGAAATATACATAGGGTATCATATGCTTATCACAAAAAGACCACTGAACATAGCCAGAGAATCAATCTCTATTGATAAATGGATACAGTTGTCCTTTAATAAACCACACTATCTCAAAAAGCTTCAAGAACATGAAAAGAATTGTCCTTTATATAAAAGCAGGCAACGAAATAGGCATGAAACAATGGTATATACACAATGCCTTTTTTAAAGTTTGATATACAACTTTGCAACTCGTAGGAAGCGCCAGCATGTTTAGGAAGGCCGTTTTGTTCTGATCGTACGGACATGTAGGAGATCTGCTCCCACCTCTTGCCGCCGCCGTTCTTAGAAAAAGGGGTAGCCCTTGTTTTCCACTTGCGCCGTCCGGCCGGCGTAGTCGTGGTGTCTACCGCCCTCTGTGCAAAGGCAGCGTCAGCGAGCCGTCCTTCCGCAACTGAAGGAGACACAGGGTTACTGTGGCCGCCGCCGCCGTGTGTATGTGGGCGGGTGATTTCGGAGGACGTAAACGTCTCTTTGTGGACACATATGCTGTCTGCTTACGGGTGAAATCGCATAAAAATACACTAAGTACGCAGGTCTCCCTTCATTCCACTGGGAAGTGTTCGAAGTCAAATTCCACTCACATCCGCACAGACGCTCTATTGCTCACAGATAACATTCACATGTTTGAGTGATGTGTTAGAACGTAAGCACAATAACAAAGTACAAATTACGGGAAGCCCTAATAAGCTCTTTGTGCGAAAACTCAGCTGTCGAAGGAGGCTATGAGGCTACAGTCACAAACTGTCTTTCTCGAACACTGCTCCCACTTGAGGGTCTCCCTAAAAGCTCTCTTTGAGATCCTCTTGGAGCAGTGTTCGCTGAAGCTAACAATACGAGCACGGCTTACATGTGGCCAAAATACAAGTGTTCCCGTGTTGCACACTCTGTCCCGTGTCGCTACGTGCTATTACAAATGAATGAGTCGCATATGCTCGCAGTGACGCGTAGAAGAGGTCAGGAGAGTTAAACTTTCGTGGCAATGCCGCAGCTGCGAAGCAAGCTCAGGTTTTACTCTCGCTTCGCTCCAGCTTATGTGTGTACGATGACGGACTAAAGGGACGTTGCACGCCCTGGTTATCACGTCTCCGAAAAGTCCATAAATATGTCAAGGTTTAAACTTTTGGCAAAAATTTCATAAAAAGTAGTACAAGGTGTCATTGTAGAAGTGGTACACTGAGACATGCAGCACTGAACGGAGAAAGATATACAGGGTGTATAACACACCAATAAATACAAATGTCAAAAGATAGGCTTTTTGGTAAAGTGCACATTTTCGGCATAGTATTAATCGCGGTTTACTACATCACAATGCAGCTAAAACGTGCTCACTAGTGGTCTGGTTAACTACTTCTGAATAGTTAACTGTTGAACTATTACCCTTAGTCTCCTTAGTTCTTGAGGGCCGTGTAGCCCACTGTAATATTCATTTTAGTTGTTAGAAATTCGAAAACGCGGTTACCTTCGGTTGTCTGGCCTATCAAATTTTGGCTATTTCGACGAGTTATGCGCACTGGAGATTTAGTTTTGCCTGCAAGCTTCGCGAAAGCACATGGATTTTCATGCCATGTCGCCAAACTTAGTTGGGCCACAACGCCAAGATTAACCGCGTTTTTTAAATTCTAAAAACTGATATGGATGTTACCTACGGTGGGCAACAGGCCCCAATAGTTAAGGAGCCTGATAGTAATAGTTGAAGGGTTAGCTGTTCCACATTATTTATCCGTCATGCTAATTAGCACGTTTTCGCTATTATCTTATGTATTACAACGCATACCATGCTATTCCTAAGGAAGCGGCCTTCTAACTCAAAAAGCCTATTTTTAAAATTTGTATAAAATCTTATGTGAGACACCTTGTATACATAAACCAAACATCACGGCCAACTGTTGCAGTTAAAATCTGAGACGGATCTGGTAAATAAAACAAAATATAGTTTTAAACAACATGGCAAATAAATAAAACTGGGAATTCTAGAGAACAGTACACATGTTCCGAGCTTCAAGTCCACACAATGTAGGGTTTTTCATTCCATGTGTGAATGACAGTATACGTTCAGTTTGGAAGTGGCTATGGTGCTCGGCTGCTGGCCCGAAAGACGCGGGTTCGATCCCGGCCGCGGCGGCTGAATTTCTTTGGTGGAGAAATTCGAGGCCCGTGTACTGTGCGAAGGTGAGAAGGTCATCTTTCGTGCGTTCGATGAACTCCTTGACGCGCTCCTTCTTCATCCTCTCGTACACTTCAAGCTGCTGCTTCAGCGCTGATATGATCAGGGAAACTTGCTTGAGTTGGAGCAGCTTGTCAGCAGCGGCTGGGCGGTAGGTATCGATGACCAGGATGTTTTGCGAGGTGCGGAGTTTGATGTAGGTATTGTCACGTTCAATATTGGTAAGGCGGGCGGAATACATGACGGACCGACAGAGCACAGGGAATAAAGTGTTGCCGAGGTTGAGGTGGTTCGCAAATTTCATGACGATCGTGGCTGCGGTGGCTTGCCGGGGCGCCGCGGGAGCACAGTGCCTATGATTCAGCGCCTGGGCTGCTGACTGGCTAGGCGAGCTCCCCGCCGTTCGGGCTGCGAGCATGCTGGCGAGCGCGGGGGGCGTTGCCCCGGCGGTGCAGATGTAGGCTTGGCTTAGCGTGCCCGGCGTGGGCGGCCAGCCAGATGCTGATGTGTCAGAAAAGGCGCAGAACGCTTGAGATTTTGATTACCAGGCGTACAGGCGATGAAGTAGCACTCCTATAGACCGGTTGGTGGCGATCCGAGGTCAGGAACCTGGACGTAGACGTGATATTGCTGGAGCTCGGTGTGGCAAGAAACTCAGAATTCATCCACTTTCATAACATGCTTTCTATCCACCGCTTTACAAGTTCGTAAAAATGAGCAGAAACAAGTCATTCACTTCCATAACATACTTGTTATCCTCTCCGGTACAAGTTTACAAAAAATCGAGCAGAAACAAAGCTCATTCACTTTCATAACATACATTCTATCCTTCCCTTTAAAAGTTTGTAAAAGATCGAGCCGAAACAAAGGTCATTCACTTTATCATAACATACTTTCTATCCTCCCCTTTACAAGTTTATAAAAAATTGAGCAGGAACAAAGCGCATTGTCACATTCAGCCTTGGCATAACAGTTACTGCTTTCGAACTGGCGTGAATGAGTGACACGTTATCCACACAAGACAGCATTGGTTGAAGACACGAAACAATGAGGTCTGTGCACGTTAAAGGACCCCAGGACTTTTGTACCACCCGATCAGCAGTCAGAGTCCCACGTTGCCAGACGGAATCAACCACTGCGTCCAGAAGTGGCGGAGCATCCAGAATAGGTGAAGCAGGGAAAAAACATGTTGATAGGCCGCAGTCTGTTGACGTACACGCGCCGAGCTGGGAGCATGTATCGTTGAGCCATTCCGTCTTGTGCATCGTCCATGGCCGGTCCAGGAAAATTAGCAGCAGGACCTGTAGAAACATCAGTGGTGAGCGTGGGATCGCAGTGGCGGTGCCGTGGCCCAGAGGGGCGTCGAAAGGCGCGCACTTTTGTACCGCCTGATCAGCAGTCAGAGTCCCACGTTGCCAGACGGAATCAACCACTGCGTCCAGAAGTGGCGGAGCATCCAGAATAGGTGAAGCAGGCAAAAAACATGTTGATAGGCCGCAGTCTGTTGACGTACACGCGCCAAGCTGGGAGCTTGTATCGTTGAGCCATTCCGTCTTGTGCATCGTCCATGGCCGGCCTAGGAAAATTAGCAGCAGGACCTGTAGAAACATCAGTGGTGAGCGTGGGATCGCAGTGGCGGTGTCGTGCCCACCCCTTTTTTTTCATCGGAATAAATGCTTTTTTTTATTGTACAAAATAAAGCTGAGCAACACAGACACTGCCATGTGGTAGTATGAAGCATGATCACTTTTAAAGGCACACAGAAAGCAAATAGAAATATACATAGGGTATCATATTCTTATCACAAAAAGACCACTGAACATAGCCAGAGAATCAATCTCTATTGATAAATGGATACAGTTGTCCTTTAATAAACCACACTATATCAAAAAGCTTCAAGAACATGAAAAGAATTGTCCTTTATATAAAACCAGGCAATGAAATAGGCATGAAACAATGGTATATACACAATGCCTTTTTTAAAGTTTGATATACAACTTTGCAACTCGTAGGAAGCGCCAGCATGTTTAGGAAGGCCGTTTTGTTCTGATCGTACGGACATGTAGGAGATCTGCTCCCACCTCTTGTCGCCGCCGTTCTTAGAAAAAGGGGTAGCCCTTGTTTTCCACTACGCCGTCCGGCCGGCGTAGTCGTGGTGTCTACCGCCCTCTGTGCAAAGGCAGCGTCAGCGAGCCGTCCTTCCGCAACTGAAGGAGACACAGGGTTACTGTGGCCGCCGCCGCCGTGTGTATGTGGGCGGGTGATTTCGGAGGACGTAAACGTCTCTTTGTGGACACATATGCTGTCTGCTTACGGGTGAAATCGCATAAAAATACACTAAGTACGCAGGTCTCCCTTCATTCCACTGGGAAGTGTTCGAAGTCAAATTCCACTCACATCCGCACAGACGCTCTATTTCTCACAGATAACATTTACATGTTTGAGTGATGTGTTAGAACGTAAGCACAATAACAAAGTACAAATTACGGGAAGCCCTAATAAGCTCTTTGTGCGAAAACTCAGCTGTCGAAGGAGGCTATGAGGCTACAGCCACAAACTGTCTTTCTCGAACACTGCTCCCACTTGAGGGTCTCCCTAAAAGCTCTCTTTGAGATCCTCTTGGAGCAGTGTTCGCTGAAGCTAACAATACGAGCACGGCTTACATGTGGCCAAAATACAAGTGTTCCCGTGTTGCACACTCTGTCCCGTGTCGCTACGTGCTATTACAAATGAATGAGTCGCATATGCTCGCAGTGACGCGTAGAAGAGGTCAGGAGAGTTAAACTTTCGTGGCAATGCCGCAGCTGCGAAGCAAGCTCAGGTTTTACTCTCGCTTCGCTCCAGCTTATGTGTGTACGATGACGGACTAAAGGGACGTTGCACGCCCTGGATATCACGTCTCCGAAAAGTCCATAAATATGTCAAGGTTTAAACTTTTGGCAAAAATTTCATAAAAAGTAGTACAAGGTGTCATTGTAGAAGTGGTACACTGAGACATGCAGCACTGAACGGAGAAAGATATACAGGGTGTATAACACACCAATAAATACAAATGTCAAAAGATAGGCTTTTTGGTAAAGTGCACATTTTCGGCATAGTATTAATCGCGGTTTACTACATCACAATGCAGCTAAAACGTGCTCACTAGTGGTCTGGTTAACTACTTCTGAATAGTTAACTGTTGAACTATTACCCTTAGTCTCCTTAGTTCTTGAGGGCCGTGTAGCCCACTGTAATATTCATTTTAGTTGTTAGAAATTCGAAAACGCGGTTACCTTCGGTTGTCTGGCCTATCAAATTTTGGCTATTTCGACGAGTTATGCGCACTGGAGATTTAGTTTTGCCTGCAAGCTTCGCGAAAGCACATGGATTTTCATGCCATGTCGCCAAACTTGGTTGGGCCACAACGCCAAGATTAACCGCGTTTTTTAAATTCTAAAAACTGATATGGATGTTACCTACGGTGGGCAACAGGCCCCTAAATAGTTAAGGAGCCTGATAGTAATAGTTGAAGGGTTAGCTGTTCCACATTATTTATCCGTCATGCTAATTAGCACGTTTTCGCTATTATCTTATGTACTACAACGCATACCATGTTATTCCTAAGCAAGCGGCCTTCTAACTCAAAAAGCCTATTTTTAAAATTTGTATAAAATCTTATGTGAGACACCTTGTATACATAAACCAAACATCACGGCCAACTGTTGCAGTTAAAATCTGAGACGGATCTGGTAAATAAAACAAAATATAGTTTTAAACAACATGGCAAATAAATAAAACTGGGAATTCTAGAGAACAGTACACATGTTCCAAGCTTCAAGTCCACACAATGTAGGGTTTTTCATTCCATGTGTGAATGACAGTATACGTTCAGTTTGGAAGTGGCTATGGTGCTCGGCTGCTGGCCCGAAAGACGCGGGATCGATCCCGGCCGCGGCGGCTGAATTTCTTTGGTGGAGAAATTCGAGGCCCGTGTACTGTGCGAAGGTGAGAAGGTCATCTTTCGTGCGTTCGATGAACTCCTTGACGCGCTCCTTCTTCACCCTCTCGTGCACTTCAAGCTGCTGCTTCAGCGCTGATATGATCAGGGAAACTTGCTTGAGTTGGCACAGCTTGTCAGCAGCGGCTGGGCGGTAGGTATCGATGACCAGGATGTTTTGCGAGGTGCGGAGTTTGATTTAGGTATTGTCACGTTCAATATTGGTAAGGCGGGCGGAATACATGACGGACCGACAGAGCACAGGGAATAAAGTGTTGCCGAGGTTGAGGTGGTTCGCAAATTTCATGACGATCGTGGCTGCGGTGGCTTGCCGGGGCGCCGCGGGAGCACAGTGCCTATGATTCAGCGCCTGGGCTGCTGAGTGGCTAGGCGAGCTCCCCGCCGTTCGGGCTGCGAGCATGCTGGCGAGCGCGGGGGGCGTTGCCCCGGCGGTGCAGATGTAGGCTTGGCTTAGCGTGCCCGGCGTGGGCGGCCAGCCAGATGCTGATGTGTCAGAAAAGGCGCAGAACGCTTGAGATTTTGATTACCAGGCGTACAGGCGATGAAGTAGCACTCCTATAGACCGGTTGGTGGCGATCCGAGGTCAGGAACCTGGACGTAGACGTGATATTGCTGGAGCTCGGTGTGCCAAGAAACTCAGAATTCATCCACTTTCATAACATGCTTTCTATCCACCGCTTTACAAGTTCGTAAAAATGAGCAGAAACAAGTCATTCACTTCCATAACATACTTCCTATCCTCTCCGGTACAAGTTTACAAAAAATCGAGCAGAAACAAAGCTCATTCACTTTCATAACATACATTCTATCCTTCCCTTTAAAAGTTTGTAAAAGATCGAGCCGAAACAAAGGTCATTCACTTTATCATAACATACTTTCTATCCTCCCCTTTACAAGTTTATAAAAAATTGAACAGGAACAAAGCGCATGGTCACATTCAGCCTTGGCATAACAGTTACTGCTTTCGAACTGGCGTGAATGAGTGACACGTTATCCACACAAGACAGCATTGGTTGAAGACACGAAACAATGAGGTCTGTGCACGTTAAAGGACCCCAGGACTTTTGTACCACCCGATCAGCAGTCAGAGTCCCACGTTGCCAGACGGAATCAACCACTGCGTCCAGAAGTGGCGGAGCATCCAGAATAGGTGAAGCAGGGAAAAAACATGTTGATAGGCCGCAGTCTGTTGACGTACACGCGCCGAGCTGGGAGCATGTATCGTTGAGCCATTCCGTCTTGTGCATCGTCCATGGCCGGTCCAGGAAAATTAGCAGCAGGACCTGTAGAAACATCAGTGGTGAGCGTGGGATCGCAGTGGCGGTGCCGTGGCCCAGAGGGGCGTCGAAAGGCGCGCACTTTTGTACCGCCCGATCAGCAGTCAGAGTCCCACGTTGCCAGACGGAATCAACCACTGCGTCCAGAAGTGGCGGAGCATCCAGAATAGGTTAAGCAGGGAAAAACATGTTGATAGGCCGCAGTCTGTTGACGTACACGCGCCGAGCTGGGAGCATGTATCGTTGAGCCATTCCGTCTTGTGCATCTTCCATGGCCGGTCCAGGAAAATTAGCAGCAGGACCTGTAGAAACATCAGTGGTGAGCGTGGGATCGCAGTGGCGGTGCCGTGGCCCAGAGGGGCGTCGAAAGGCGCGCACTTTTGTACCGCCTGATCAGCAGTCAGAGTCCCACGTTGCCAGACGGAATCAACCACTGCGTCCAGAAGTGGCGGAGCATCCAGAATAGGTGAAGCAGGCAAAAAACATGTTGATAGGCCGCAGTCTGTTGACGTACACGCGCCAAGCTGGGAGCTTGTATCGTTGAGCCATTCCGTCTTGTGCATCGTCCATGGCCGGCCTAGGAAAATTAGCAGCAGGACCTGTAGAAACATCAGTGGTGAGCGTGGGATCGCAGTGGCGGTGTCGTGCCCACCCCTTTTTTTTCATCGGAATAAATGCTTTTTTTTATTGTACAAAATAAAGCTGAGCAACACAGACACTGCCATGTGGTAGTATGAAGCATGACTGCACTTTTAAAGGCACACAGAAAGCAAATAGAAATATACATAGGGTATCATATTCTTATCACAAAAAGACCACTGAACATAGCCAGAGAATCAATCTCTATTGATAAATGGATACAGTTGTCCTTTAATAAACCACACTATCTCAAAAAGCTTCAAGAACATGAAAAGAATTGTCCTTTATATAAAACCAGGCAACGAAATAGGCATGAAACAATGGTATATACACAATGCCTTTTTTAAAGTTTGATATACAACTTTGCAACTCGTAGGAAGCTCCAGCATGTTTAGGAAGGCCGTTTTGTTCTGATCGTACGGACATGTAGGAGATCTGCTCCCACCTCTTGCCGCCGCCGTTCTTAGAAAAAGGGGTAGCCCTTGTTTTCCACTTGCGCCGTCCGGCCGGCGTAGTCGTGGTGTCTACCGCCCTCTGTGCAAAGGCAGCGTCAGCGAGCCGTCCTTCCGCAACTGAAGGAGACACAGGGTTACTGTGGCCGCCGCCGCCGTGTGTATGTGGGCGGGTGATTTCGGAGGACGTAAACGTCTCTTTGTGGACACATATGCTGTCTGCTTACGGGTGAAATCGCATAAAAATACACTAAGTACGCAGGTCTCCCTTCATTCCACTGGGAAGTGTTCGAAGTCAAATTCCACTCACATCCGCACAGACGCTCTATTGCTCACAGATAACATTCACATGTTTGAGTGATGTGTTAGAACGTAAGCACAATAACAAAGTACAAATTACGGGAAGCCCTAATAAGCTCTTTGTGCGAAAACTCAGCTGTCGAAGGAGGCTATGAGGCTACAGTCACAAACTGTCTTTCTCGAACACTGCTCCCACTTGAGGGTCTCCCTCAAAGCTCTCTTTGAGATCCTCTTGGAGCAGTGTTCGCTGAAGCTAACAATACGAGCACGGCTTACATGTGGCCAAAATACAAGTGTTCCCGTGTTGCACACTCTGTCCCGTGTCGCTACGTGCTATTACAAATGAATGAGTCGCATATGCTCGCAGTGACGCGTAGAAGAGGTCAGGAGAGTTAAACTTTCGTGGCAATGCCGCAGCTGCGAAGCAAGCTCAGGTTTTACTCTCGCTTCGCTCCAGCTTATGTGTGTACGATGACGGACTAAAGGGACGTTGCACGCCCTGGTTATCACGTCTCCGAAAAGTCCATAAATATGTCAAGGTTTAAACTTTTGGCAAAAATTTCATAAAAAGTAGTATAAGGTGTCATTGTAGAAGTGGTACACTGAGACATGCAGCACTGAACGGAGAAAGATATACAGGGTGTATAACACACCAATAAATACAAATGTCAAAAGATAGGCTTTTTGGTAAAGTGCACATTTTCGGCATAGTATTAATCGCGGTTTACTACATCACAATGCAGCTAAAACGTGCTCACTAGTGGTCTGGTTAACTACTTCTGAATAGTTAACTGTTGAACTATTACCCTTAGTCTCCTTAGTTCTTGAGGGCCGTGTAGCCCACTGTAATATTAATTTTAGTTGTTAGAAATTCGAAAACGCGGTTACCTTCGGTTGTCTGGCCTATCAAATTTTGGCTATTTCGACGAGTTATGCGCACTGGAGATTTAGTTTTGCCTGCAAGCTTCGCGAAAGCACATGGATTTTCATGCCATGTCGCCAAACTTGGTTGGGCCACAACGCCAAGATTAACCGCGTTTTTTAAATTCTAAAAACTGATATGGATGTTACCTACGGTGGGCAACAGGCCCCTAAATAGTTAAGGAGCCTGATAGTAATAGTTGAAGGGTTAGCTGTTCCACATTATTTATCCGTCATGCTAATTAGCACGTTTTCGCTATTATCTTATGTACTACAACGCATACCATGCTATTCCTAAGGAAGCGGCCTTCTAACTCAAAAAGCCTATTTTTAAAATTTGTATAAAATCTTATGTGAGACACCTTGTATACATAAACCAAACATCACGGCCAACTGTTGCAGTTAAAATCTGAGACGGATCTGGTAAATAAAACAAAATATAGTTTTAAACAACATGGCAAATAAATAAAACTGGGAATTCTAGAGAACAGTACACATGTTCCGAGCTTCAAGTCCACACAATGTAGGGTTTTTCATTCCATGTGTGAATGACAGTATACGTTCAGTTTGGAAGTGGCTATGGTGCTCGGCTGCTGGCCCGAAAGACGCGGGTTCGATCCCGGCCGCGGCGGCTGAATTTCTTTGGTGGAGAAATTCGAGGCCCGTGTACTGTGCGAAGGTGAGAAGGTCATCTTTCGTGCGTTCGATGAACTCCTTGACGCGCTCCTTCTTCATCCTCTCGTACACTTCAAGCTGCTGCTTCAGCGCTGATATGATCAGGGAAACTTGCTTGAGTTGGAGCAGCTTGTCAGCAGCGGCTGGGCGGTAGGTATCGATGACCAGGATGTTTTGCGAGGTGCGGAGTTTGATGTAGGTATTGTCACGTTCAATATTGGTAAGGCGGGCGGAATACATGACGGACCGACAGAGCACAGGGAATAAAGTGTTGCCGAGGTTGAGGTGGTTCGCAAATTTCATGACGATCGTGGCTGCGGTGGCTTGCCGGGGCGCCGCGGGAGCACAGTGCCTATGATTCAGCGCCTGGGCTGCTGACTGGCTAGGCGAGCTCCCCGCCGTTCGGGCTGCGAGCATGCTGGCGAGCGCGGGGGGCGTTGCCCCGGCGGTGCAGATGTAGGCTTGGCTTAGCGTGCCCGGCGTGGGCGGCCAGCCAGATGCTGATGTGTCAGAAAAGGCGCAGAACGCTTGAGATTTTGATTACCAGGCGTACAGGCGATGAAGTAGCACTCCTATAGACCGGTTGGTGGCGATCCGAGGTCAGGAACCTGGACGTAGACGTGATATTGCTGGAGCTCGGTGTGCCAAGAAACTCAGAATTCATCCACTTTCATAACATGCTTTCTATCCACCGCTTTACAAGTTCGTAAAAATGAGCAGAAACAAGTCATTCACTTCCATAACATACTTCCTATCCTCTCCGGTACAAGTTTACAAAAAATCGAGCAGGAACAAAGCTCATTCACTTTCATAACATACATTCTATCCTTCCCTTTAACAGTTTGTAAAAGATCGAGCCGAAACAAAGGTCATTCACTTTATCATAACATACTTTCTATCCTCCCCTTTACAAGTTTATAAAAAATTGAGCAGGAACAAAGCGCATTGTCACATTCAGCCTTGGCATAACAGTTACTGCTTTCGAACTGGCGTGAATGAGTGACACGTTATCCACACAAGACAGCATTGGTTGAAGACACGAAACAATGAGGTCTGTGCACGTTAAAGGACCCCAGGACTTTTGTACCACCCGATCAGCAGTCAGAGTCCCACGTTGCCAGACGGAATCAACCACTGCGTCCAGAAGTGGCGGAGCAACCAGAATAGGTGAAGCAGGGAAAAAACATGTTGATAGGCCGCAGTCTGTTGACGTACACGCGCCGAGCTGGGAGCATGTATCGTTGAGCCATTCCGTCTTGTGCATCGTCCATGGCCGGTCCAGGAAAATTAGCAGCAGGACCTGTAGAAACATCAGTGGTGAGCGTGGGATCGCAGTGGCGGTGCCGTGGCCCAGAGGGGCGTCGAAAGGCGCGCACTTTTGTACCGCCCGATCAGCAGTCAGAGTCCCACGTTGCCAGACGGAATCAACCACTGCGTCCAGAAGTGGCGAAGCATCCAGAATAGGTGAAGCAGGCAAAAACATGTTGATAGGCCGCAGTCTGTTGACGTACACGCGCCGAGCTGGGAGCATGTATCGTTGAGCCATTCCGTCTTGTGCATCGTCCATGGCCGGTCCAGGAAAATTAGCAGCAGGACCTGTAGAAACATCAGTGGTGAGCGTGGGATCGCAGTGGCGGTGCCGTGGCCCAGAGGGGCGTCGAAAGGCGCGCACTTTTGTACCGCCTGATCAGCAGTCAGAGTCCCACGTTGCCAGACGGAATCAACCACTGCGTCCAGAAGTGGCGGAGCATCCAGAATAGGTGAAGCAGGCAAAAAACATGTTGATAGGCCGCAGTCTGTTGACGTACACGCGCCAAGCTGGGAGCTTGTATCGTTGAGCCATTCCGTCTTGTGCATCGTCCATGGCCGGCCTAGGAAAATTAGCAGCAGGACCTGTAGAAACATCAGTGGTGAGCGTGGGATCGCAGTGGCGGTGTCGTGCCCACCCCTTTTTTTTCATCGGAATAAATGCTTTTTTTTATTGTACAAAATAAAGCTGAGCAACACAGACACTGCCATGTGGTAGTATGAAGCATGACTGCACTTTTAAAGGCACACAGAAAGCAAATAGAAATATACATAGGGTATCATATTCTTATCACAAAAAGACCACTGAACATAGCCAGAGAATCAATCTCTATTGATAAATGGATACAGTTGTCCTTTAATAAACCACACTATCTCAAAAAGCTTCAAGAACATGAAAAGAATTGTCCTTTATATAAAACCAGGCAACGAAATAGGCATGAAACAATGGTATATACACAATGCCTTTTTTAAAGTTTGATATACAACTTTGCAACTCGTAGGAAGCGCCAGCATGTTTAGGAAGGCCGTTTTGTTCTGATCGTACGGACATGTAGGAGATCTGCTCCCACCTCTTGCCGCCGCCGTTCTTAGAAAAAGGGGTAGCCCTTGTTTTCCACTTGCGCCGTCCGGCCGGCGTAGTCGTGGTGTCTACCGCCCTCTGTGCAAAGGCAGCGTCAGCGAGCCGTCCTTCCGCAACTGAAGGAGACACAGGGTTACTGTGGCCGCCGCCGCCGTGTGTATGTGGGCGGGTGATTTCGGAGGACGTAAACGTCTCTTTGTGGACACATATGCTGTCTGCTTACGGGTGAAATCGCATAAAAATACACTAAGTACGCAGGTCTCCCTTCATTCCACTGGGAAGTGTTCGAAGTCAAATTCCACTCACATCCGCACAGACGCTCTATTGCTCACAGATAACATTCACATGTTTGAGTGATGTGTTAGAACGTAAGCACAATAACAAAGTACAAATTACGGGAAGCCCTAATAAGCTCTTTGTGCGAAAACTCAGCTGTCGAAGGAGGCTATGAGGCTACAGTCACAAACTGTCTTTCTCGAACACTGCTCCCACTTGAGGGTCTCCCTCAAAGCTCTCTTTGAGATCCTCTTGGAGCAGTGTTCGCTGAAGCTAACAATACGAGCACGGCTTACATGTGGCCAAAATACAAGTGTTCCCGTGTTGCACACTCTGTCCCGTGTCGCTACGTGCTATTACAAATGAATGAGTCGCATATGCTCGCAGTGACGCGTAGAAGAGGTCAGGAGAGTTAAACTTTCGTGGCAATGCCGCAGCTGCGAAGCAAGCTCAGGTTTTACTCTCGCTTCGCTCCAGCTTATGTGTGTACGATGACGGACTAAAGGGACGTTGCACGCCCTGGTTATCACGTCTCCGAAAAGTCCATAAATATGTCAAGGTTTAAACTTTTGGCAAAAATTTCATAAAAAGTAGTATAAGGTGTCATTGTAGAAGTGGTACACTGAGACATGCAGCACTGAACGGAGAAAGATATACAGGGTGTATAACACACCAATAAATACAAATGTCAAAAGATAGGCTTTTTGGTAAAGTGCACATTTTCGGCATAGTATTAATCGCGGTTTACTACATCACAATGCAGCTAAAACGTGCTCACTAGTGGTCTGGTTAACTACTTCTGAATAGTTAACTGTTGAACTATTACCCTTAGTCTCCTTAGTTCTTGAGGGCCGTGTAGCCCACTGTAATATTCATTTTAGTTGTTAGAAATTCGAAAACGCGGTTACCTTCGGTTGTCTGGCCTATCAAATTTTGGCTATTTCGACGAGTTATGCGCACTGGAGATTTAGTTTTGCCTGCAAGCTTCGCGAAAGCACATGGATTTTCATGCCATGTCGCCAAACTTGGTTGGGCCACAACGCCAAGATTAACCGCGTTTTTTAAATTCTAAAAACTGATATGGATGTTACCTACGGTGGGCAACAGGCCCCTAAATAGTTAAGGAGCCTGATAGTAATAGTTGAAGGGTTAGCTGTTCCACATTATTTATCCGTCATGCTAATTAGCACGTTTTCGCTATTATCTTATGTACTACAACGCATACCATGCTATTCCTAAGGAAGCGGCCTTCTAACTCAAAAAGCCTATTTTTAAAATTTGTATAAAATCTTATGTGAGACACCTTGTATACATAAACCAAACATCACGGCCAACTGTTGCAGTTAAAATCTGAGACGGATCTGGTAAATAAAACAAAATATAGTTTTAAACAACATGGCAAATAAATAAAACTGGGAATTCTAGAGAACAGTACACATGTTCCGAGCTTCAAGTCCACACAATGTAGGGTTTTTCATTCCATGTGTGAATGACAGTATACGTTCAGTTTGGAAGTGGCTATGGTGCTCGGCTGCTGGCCCGAAAGACGCGGGTTCGATCCCGGCCGCGGCGGCTGAATTTCTTTGGTGGAGAAATTCGAGGCCCGTGTACTGTGCGAAGGTGAGAAGGTCATCTTTCGTGCGTTCGATGAACTCCTTGACGCGCTCCTTCTTCATCCTCTCGTACACTTCAAGCTGCTGCTTCAGCGCTGATATGATCAGGGAAACTTGCTTGAGTTGGAGCAGCTTGTCAGCAGCGGCTGGGCGGTAGGTATCGATGACCAGGATGTTTTGCGAGGTGCGGAGTTTGATGTAGGTATTGTCACGTTCAATATTGGTAAGGCGGGCGGAATACATGACGGACCGACAGAGCACAGGGAATAAAGTGTTGCCGAGGTTGAGGTGGTTCGCAAATTTCATGACGATCGTGGCTGCGGTGGCTTGCCGGGGCGCCGCGGGAGCACAGTGCCTATGATTCAGCGCCTGGGCTGCTGACTGGCTAGGCGAGCTCCCCGCCGTTCGGGCTGCGAGCATGCTGGCGAGCGCGGGGGGCGTTGCCCCGGCGGTGCAGATGTAGGCTTGGCTTAGCGTGCCCGGCGTGGGCGGCCAGCCAGATGCTGATGTGTCAGAAAAGGCGCAGAACGCTTGAGATTTTGATTACCAGGCGTACAGGCGATGAAGTAGCACTCCTATAGACCGGTTGGTGGCGATCCGAGGTCAGGAACCTGGACGTAGACGTGATATTGCTGGAGCTCGGTGTGCCAAGAAACTCAGAATTCATCCACTTTCATAACATGCTTTCTATCCACCGCTTTACAAGTTCGTAAAAATGAGCAGAAACAAGTCATTCACTTCCATAACATACTTCCTATCCTCTCCGGTACAAGTTTACAAAAAATCGAGCAGAAACAAAGCTCATTCACTTTCATAACATACATTCTATCCTTCCCTTTAACAGTTTGTAAAAGATCGAGCCGAAACAAAGGTCATTCACTTTATCATAACATACTTTCTATCCTCCCCTTTACAAGTTTATAAAAAATTGAGCAGGAACAAAGCGCATTGTCACATTCAGCCTTGGCATAACAGTTACTGCTTTCGAACTGGCGTGAATGAGTGACACGTTATCCACACAAGACAGCATTGGTTGAAGACACGAAACAATGAGGTCTGTGCACGTTAAAGGACCCCAGGACTTTTGTACCGCCCGATCAGCAGTCAGAGTCCCACGTTGCCAGACGGAATCAACCACTGCGTCCAGAAGTGGCGGAGCATCCAGAATAGGTGAAGCAGGGAAAAAACATGTTGATAGGCCGCAGTCTGTTGACGTACACGCGCCGAGCTGGGAGCATGTATCGTTGAGCCATTCCGTCTTGTGCATCGTCCATGGCCGGTCCAGGAAAATTAGCAGCAGGACCTGTAGAAACATCAGTGGTGAGCGTGGGATCGCAGTGGCGGTGCCGTGGCCCAGAGGGGCGTCGAAAGGCGCGCACTTTTGTACCGCCCGATCAGCAGTCAGAGTCCCACGTTGCCAGACGGAATCAACCACTGTGTCCAGAAGTGGCGGAGCATCCAGAATAGGTGAAGCAGGCAAAAACATGTTGATAGGCCGCAGTCTGTTGACGTACACGCGCCGAGCTGGGAGCATGTATCGTTGAGCCATTCCGTCTTGTGCATCGTCCATGGCCGGTCCAGGAAAATTAGCAGCAGGACCTGTAGAAACATCAGTGGTGAGCGTGGGATCGCAGTGGCGGTGCCGTGGCCCAGAGGGGCGTCGAAAGGCGCGCACTTTTGTACCGCCTGATCAGCAGTCAGAGTCCCACGTTGCCAGACGGAATCAACCACTGCGTCCAGAAGTGGCGGAGCATCCAGAATAGGTGAAGCAGGCAAAAAACATGTTGATAGGCCGCAGTCTGTTGACGTACACGCACCAAGCTGGGAGCTTGTATCGTTGAGCCATTCCGTCTTGTGCATCGTCCATGGCCGGCCTAGGAAAATTAGCAGCAGGACCTGTAGAAACATCAGTGGTGAGCGTGGGATCGCAGTGGCGGTGTCGTGCCCACCCTTTTTTTTCATCGGAATAAATGCTTTTTTTTATTGTACAAAATAAAGCTGAGCAACACAGACACTGCCATGTGGTAGTATGAAGCATGACTGCACTTTTAAAGGCACACAGAAAGCAAATAGAAATATACATAGGGTATCATATTCTTATCACAAAAAGACCACTGAACATAGCCAGAGAATCAATCTCTATTGATAAATGGATACAGTTGTCCTTTAATAAACCACACTATCTCAAAAAGCTTCAAGAACATGAAAAGAATTGTCCTTTATATAAAACCAGGCAACGAAATAGGCATGAAACAATGGTATATACACAATGCCTTTTTTAAAGTTTGATATACAACTTTGCAACTCGTAGGAAGCGCCAGCATGTTTAGGAAGGCCGTTTTGTTCTGATCGTACGGACATGTAGGAGATCTGCTCCCACCTCTTGCCGCCGCCGTTCTTAGAAAAAGGGGTAGCCCTTGTTTTCCACTTGCGCCGTCCGGCCGGCGTAGTCGTGGTGTCTACCGCCCTCTGTGCAAAGGCAGCGTCAGCGAGCCGTCCTTCCGCAACTGAAGGAGACACAGGGTTACTGTGGCCGCCGCCGCCGTGTGTATGTGGGCGGGTGATTTCGGAGGACGTAAACGTCTCTTTGTGGACACATATGCTGTCTGCTTACGGGTGAAATCGCATAAAAATACACTAAGTACGCAGGTCTCCCTTCATTCCACTGGGAAGTGTTCGAAGTCAAATTCCACTCACATCCGCACAGACGCTCTATTGCTCACAGATAACATTCACATGTTTGAGTGATGTGTTAGAACGTAAGCACAATAACAAAGTACAAATTACGGGAAGCCCTAATAAGCTCTTTGTGCGAAAACTCAGCTGTCGAAGGAGGCTATGAGGCTACAGTCACAAACTGTCTTTCTCGAACACTGCTCCCACTTGAGGGTCTCCCTCAAAGCTCTCTTTGAGATCCTCTTGGAGCAGTGTTCGCTGAAGCTAACAATACGAGCACGGCTTACATGTGGCCAAAATACAAGTGTTCCCGTGTTGCACACTCTGTCCCGTGTCGCTACGTGCTATTACAAATGAATGAGTCGCATATGCTCGCAGTGACGCGTAGAAGAGGTCAGGAGAGTTAAACTTTCGTGGCAATGCCGCAGCTGCGAAGCAAGCTCAGGTTTTACTCTCGCTTCGCTCCAGCTTATGTGTGTACGATGACGGACTAAAGGGACGTTGCACGCCCTGGTTATCACGTCTCCGAAAAGTCCATAAATATGTCAAGGTTTAAACTTTTGGCAAAAATTTCATAAAAAGTAGTACAAGGTGTCATTGTAGAAGTGGTACACCGAGACATGCAGCACTGAACGGAGAAAGATATACAGGGTGTATAACACACCAATAAATACAAATGTCAAAAGATAGGCTTTTTGGTAAAGTGCACATTTTCGGCATAGTATTAATCGCGGTTTACTACATCACAATGCAGCTAAAACGTGCTCACTAGTGGTCTGGTTAACTACTTCTGAATAGTTAACTGTTGAACTATTACCCTTAGTCTCCTTAGTTCTTGAGGGCCGTGTAGCCCACTGTAATATTCATTTTAGTTGTTAGAAATTCGAAAACGCGGTTACCTTCGGTTGTCTGGCCTATCAAATTTTGGCTATTTCGACGAGTTATGCGCACTGGAGATTTAGTTTTGCCTGCAAGCTTCGCGAAAGCACATGGATTTTCATGCCATGTCGCCAAACTTGGTTGGGCCACAACGCCAAGATTAACCGCGTTTTTTAAATTCTAAAAACTGATATGGATGTTACCTACGGTGGGCAACAGGCCCCTAAATAGTTAAGGAGCCTGATAGTAATAGTTGAAGGGTTAGCTGTTCCACATTATTTATCCGTCATGCTAATTAGCACGTTTTCGCTATTATCTTATGTACTACAACGCATACCATGCTATTCCTAAGGAAGCGGCCTTCTAACTCAAAAAGCCTATTTTTAAAATTTGTATAAATCTTATGTGAGACACCTTGTATACATAAACCAAACATCACGGCCAACTGTTGCAGTTAAAATCTGAGACGGATCTGGTAAATAAAACAAAATATAGTTTTAAACAACATGGCAAATAAATAAAACTGGGAATTCTAGAGAACAGTACACATGTTCCGAGCTTCAAGTCCACACAATGTAGGGTTTTTCATTCCATGTGTGAATGACAGTATACGTTCAGTTTGGAAGTGGCTATGGTGCTCGGCTGCTGGCCCGAAAGACGCGGGTTCGATCCCGGCCGCGGCGGCTGAATTTCTTTGGTGGAGAAATTCGAGGCCCGTGTACTGTGCGAAGGTGAGAAGGTCATCTTTCGTGCGTTCGATGAACTCCTTGACGCGCTCCTTCTTCATCCTCTCGTACACTTCAAGCTGCTGCTTCAGCGCTGATATGATCAGGGAAACTTGCTTGAGTTGGCACAGCTTGTCAGCACCGGCTGGGCGGTAGGTATCGATGACCAGGATGTTTTGCGAGGTGCGGAGTTTGATGTAGGTATTGTCACGTTCAATATTGGTAAGGCGGGCGGAATACATGACGGACCGACAGAGCACAGGGAATAAAGTGTTGCCGAGGTTGAGGTGGTTCGCAAATTTCATGACGATCGTGGCTGCGGTGGCTTGCCGGGGCGCCGCGGGAGCACAGTGCCTATGATTCAGCGCCTGGGCTGCTGACTGGCTAGGCGAGCTCCCCGCCGTTCGGGCTGCGAGCATGCTGGCGAGCGCGGGGGGCGTTGCCCCGGCGGTGCAGATGTAGGCTTGGCTTAGCGTGCCCGGCGTGGGCGGCCAGCCAGATGCTGATGTGTCAGAAAAGGCGCAGAACGCTTGAGATTTTGATTACCAGGCGTACAGGCGATGAAGTAGCACTCCTATAGACCGGTAGGTGGCGATCCGAGGTCAGGAACCTGGACGTAGACGTGATATTGCTGGAGCTCGGTGTGCCAAGAAACTCAGAATTCATCCACTTTCATAACATGCTTTCTATCCACCGCTTTACAAGTTCGTAAAAATGAGCAGAAACAAGTCATTCACTTCCATAACATACTTCCTATCCTCTCCGGTACAAGTTTACAAAAAATCGAGCAGAAACAAAGCTCATTCACTTTCATAACATACATTCTATCCTTCCCTTTAAAAGTTTGTAAAAGATCGAGCCGAAACAAAGGTAATTCACTTTATCATAACATATTTTCTATCCTCCCCTTTAGAAGTTTATAAAAAATTGAGCAGGAACAAAGCGCATTGTCACATTCAGCCTTGGCATAACAGTTACTGCTTTCGAACTGGCGTGAATGAGTGACACGTTATCCACACAAGACAGCATTGGTTGAAGACACGAAACAATGAGGTCTGTGCACGTTAAAGGACCCCAGGACTTTTGTACCGCCCGATCAGCAGTCAGAGTCCCACGTTGCCAGACGGAATCAACCACTGCGTCCAGAAGTGGCGGAGCATCCAGAATAGGTGAAGCAGGGAAAAAACATGTTGATAGGCCGCAGTCTGTTGACGTACACGCGCCGAGCTGGGAGCATGTATCGTTGAGCCATTCCGTCTTGTGCATCGTCCATGGCCGGTCCAGGAAAATTAGCAGCAGGACCTGTAGAAACATCAGTGGTGAGCGTGGGATCGCAGTGGCGGTGCCGTGGCCCAGAGGGGCGTCGAAAGGCGCGCACTTTTGTACCGCCCGATCAGCAGTCAGAGTCCCACGTTGCCAGACGGAATCAACCACTGCGTCCAGAAGTGGCGGAGCATCCAGAATAGGTGAAGCAGGGAAAAAACATGTTGATAGGCCGCAGTCTGTTGACGTACACGCGCCGAGCTGGGAGCATGTATCGTTGAGCCATTCCGTCTTGTGCATCGTCCATGGCCGGTCCAGGAAAATTAGCAGCAGGACCTGTAGAAACATCAGTGGTGAGCGTGGGATCGCAGTGGCGGTGCCGTGGCCCAGAGGGGCGTCGAAAGGCGCGCACTTTTGTACCGCCTGATCAGCAGTCAGAGTCCCACGTTGCCAGACGGAATCAACCACTGCGTCCAGAAGTGGCGGAGCATCCAGAATAGGTGAAGCAGGCAAAAAACATGTTGATAGGCCGCAGTCTGTTGACGTACACGCGCCAAGCTGGGAGCTTGTATCGTTGAGCCATTCCGTCTTGTGCATCGTCCATGGCCGGCCTAGGAAAATTAGCAGCAGGACCTGTAGAAACATCAGTGGTGAGCGTGGGATCGCAGTGGCGGTGTCGTGCCCACCCCTTTTTTTTCATCGGAATAAATGCTTTTTTTTATTGTACAAAATAAAGCTGAGCAACACAGACACTGCCATGTGGTAGTATGAAGCATGACTGCACTTTTAAAGGCACACAGAAAGCAAATAGAAATATACATAGGGTATCATATTCTTATCACAAAAAGACCACTGAACATAGCCAGAGAATCAATCTCTATTGATAAATGGATACAGTTGTCCTTTAATAAACCACACTATCTCAAAAAGCTTCAAGAACATGAAAAGAATTGTCCTTTATATAAAACCAGGCAACGAAATAGGCATGAAACAATGGTATATACACAATGCCTTTTTTAAAGTTTGATATACAACTTTGCAACTCGTAGGAAGCGCCAGCATGTTTAGGAAGGCCGTTTTGTTCTGATCGTACGGACATGTAGGAGATCTGCTCCCACCTCTTGCCGCCGCCGTTCTTAGAAAAAGGGGTAGCCCTTGTTTTCCACTTGCGCCGTCCGGCCGGCGTAGTCGTGGTGTCTACCGCCCTCTGTGCAAAGGCAGCGTCAGCGAGCCGTCCTTCCGCAACTGAAGGAGACACAGGGTTACTGTGGCCGTTGCCGCCGTGTGTATGTGGGCGGGTGATTTCGGAGGACGTAAACGTCTCTTTGTGGACACATATGCTGTCTGCTTACGGGTGAAATCGCATAAAAATACACTAAGTACGCAGGTCTCCCTTCATTCCACTGGGAAGTGTTCGAAGTCAAATTCCACTCACATCCGCACAGACGCTCTATTGCTCACAGATAACATTCACATGTTTGAGTGATGTGTTAGAACGTAAGCACAATAACAAAGTACAAATTACGGGAAGCCCTAATAAGCTCTTTGTGCGAAAACTCAGCTGTCGAAGGAGGCTATGAGGCTACAGTCACAAACTGTCTTTCTCGAACACTGCTCCCACTTGAGGGTCTCCCTCAAAGCTCTCTTTGAGATCCTCTTGGAGCAGTGTTCGCTGAAGCTAACAATACGAGCACGGCTTACATGTGGCCAAAATACAAGTGTTCCCGTGTTGCACACTCTGTCCCGTGTCGCTACGTGCTATTACAAATGAATGAGTCGCATATGCTCGCAGTGACGCGTAGAAGAGGTCAGGAGAGTTAAACTTTCGTGGCAATGCCGCAGCTGCGAAGCAAGCTCAGGTTTTACTCTCGCTTCGCTCCAGCTTATGTGTGTACGATGACGGACTAAAGGGACGTTGCACGCCCTGGTTATCACGTCTCCGAAAAGTCCATAAATATGTCAAGGTTTAAACTTTTGGCAAAAATTTCATAAAAAGTAGTACAAGGTGTCATTGTTGAAGTGGTACACCGAGACATGCAGCACTGAACGGAGAAAGATATACAGGGTGTATAACACACCAATAAATACAAATGTCAAAAGATAGGCTTTTTGGTAAAGTGCACATTTTCGGCATAGTATTAATCGCGGTTTACTACATCACAATGCAGCTAAAACGTGCTCACTAGTGGTCTGGTTAACTACTTCTGAATAGTTAACTGTTGAACTATTACCCTTAGTCTCCTTAGTTCTTGAGGGCCGTGTAGCCCACTGTAATATTCATTTTAGTTGTTAGAAATTCGAAAACGCGGTTACCTTCGGTTGTCTGGCCTATCAAATTTTGGCTATTTCGACGAGTTATGCGCACTGGAGATTTAGTTTTGCCTGCAAGCTTCGCGAAAGCACATGGATTTTCATGCCATGTCGCCAAACTTGGTTGGGCCACAACGCCAAGATTAACCGCGTTTTTTAAATTCTAAAAACTGATATGGATGTTACCTACGGTGGGCAACAGGCCCCTAAATAGTTAAGGAGCCTGATAGTAATAGTTGAAGGGTTAGCTGTTCCACATTATTTATCCGTCATGCTAATTAGCACGTTTTCGCTATTATCTTATGTACTACAACGCATACCATGCTATTCCTAAGGAAGCGGCCTTCTAACTCAAAAAGCCTATTTTTAAAATTTGTATAAATCTTATGTGAGACACCTTGTATACATAAACCAAACATCACGGCCAACTGTTGCAGTTAAAATCTGAGACGGATCTGGTAAATAAAACAAAATATAGTTTTAAACAACATGGCAAATAAATAAAACTGGGAATTCTAGAGAACAGTACACATGTTCCGACCTTCAAGTCCACACAATGTAGGGTTTTTCATTCCATGTGTGAATGACAGTATACGTTCAGTTTGGAAGTGGCTATGGTGCTCGGCTGCTGGCCCGAAAGACGCGGGTTCGATCCCGGCCGCGGCGGCTGAATTTCTTTGGTGGAGAAATTCGAGGCCCGTGTACTGTGCGAAGGTGAGAAGGTCATCTTTCGTGCGTTCGATGAACTCCTTGACGCGCTCCTTCTTCATCCTCTCGTACACTTCAAGCTGCTGCTTCAGCGCTGATATGATCAGGGAAACTTGCTTGAGTTGGAGCAGCTTGTCAGCAGCGGCTGGGCGGTAGGTATCGATGACCAGGATGTTTTGCGAGGTGCGGAGTTTGATGTAGGTATTGTCACGTTCAATATTGGTAAGGCGGGCGGAATACATGACGGACCGACAGAGCACAGGGAATAAAGTGTTGCCGAGGTTGAGGTGGTTCGCAAATTTCATGACGATCGTGGCTGCGGTGGCTTGCCGGGGCGCCGCGGGAGCACAGTGCCTATGATTCAGCGCCTGGGCTGCTGACTGGCTAGGCGAGCTCCCCGCCGTTCGGGCTGCGAGCATGCTGGCGAGCGCGGGGGGCGTTGCCCCGGCGGTGCAGATGTAGGCTTGGCTTAGCGTGCCCGGCGTGGGCGGCCAGCCAGATGCTGATGTGTCAGAAAAGGCGCAGAACGCTTGAGATTTTGATTACCAGGCGTACAGGCGATGAAGTAGCACTCCTATAGACCGGTTGGTGGCGATCCGAGGTCAGGAACCTGGACGTAGACGTGATATTGCTGGAGCTCGGTGTGGCAAGAAACTCAGAATTCATCCACTTTCATAACATGCTTTCTATCCACCGCTTTACAAGTTCGTAAAAATGAGCAGAAACAAGTCATTCACTTCCATAACATACTTGTTATCCTCTCCGGTACAAGTTTACAAAAAATCGAGCAGAAACAAAGCTCATTCACTTTCATAACATACATTCTATCCTTCCCTTTAAAAGTTTGTAAAAGATCGAGCCGAAACAAAGGTCATTCACTTTATCATAACATACTTTCTATCCTCCCCTTTACAAGTTTATAAAAAATTGAGCAGGAACAAAGCGCATTGTCACATTCAGCCTTGGCATAACAGTTACTGCTTTCGAACTGGCGTGAATGAGTGACACGTTATCCACACAAGACAGCATTGGTTGAAGACACGAAACAATGAGGTCTGTGCACGTTAAAGGACCCCAGGACTTTTGTACCACCCGATCAGCAGTCAGAGTCCCACGTTGCCAGACGGAATCAACCACTGCGTCCAGAAGTGGCGGAGCATCCAGAATAGGTGAAGCAGGGAAAAAACATGTTGATAGGCCGCAGTCTGTTGACGTACACGCGCCGAGCTGGGAGCATGTATCGTTGAGCAATTCCGTCTTGTGCATCGTCCATGGCCGGTCCAGGAAAATTAGCAGCAGGACCTGTAGAAACATCAGTGGTGAGCGTGGGATCGCAGTGGCGGTGCCGTGGCCCAGAGGGGCGTCGAAAGGCGCGCACTTTTGTACCGCCTGATCAGCAGTCAGAGTCCCACGTTGCCAGACGGAATCAACCACTGCGTCCAGAAGTGGCGGAGCATCCAGAATAGGTGAAGCAGGCAAAAAACATGTTGATAGGCCGCAGTCTGTTGACGTACACGCGCCAAGCTGGGAGCTTGTATCGTTGAGCCATTCCGTCTTGTGCATCGTCCATGGCCGGCCTAGGAAAATTAGCAGCAGGACCTGTAGAAACATCAGTGGTGAGCGTGGGATCGCAGTGGCGGTGTCGTGCCCACCCCTTTTTTTTCATCGGAATAAATGCTTTTTTTTATTGTACAAAATAAAGCTGAGCAACACAGACACTGCCATGTGGTAGTATGAAGCATGACTGCACTTTTAAAGGCACACAGAAAGCAAATAGAAATATACATAGGGTATCATATTCTTATCACAAAAAGACCACTGAACATAGCCAGAGAATCAATCTCTATTGATAAATGGATACAGTTGTCCTTTAATAAACCACACTATCTCAAAAAGCTTCAAGAACATGAAAAGAATTGTCCTTTATATAAAACCAGGCAACGAAATAGGCATGAAACAATGGTATATACACAATGCCTTTTTTAAAGTTTGATATACAACTTTGCAACTCGTAGGAAGCGCCAGCATGTTTAGGAAGGCCGTTTTGTTCTGATCGTACGGACATGTAGGAGATCTTCTCCCACCTCTTGTCGCCGCCGTTCTTAGAAAAAGGGGTAGCCCTTGTTTTCCACTACGCCGTCCGGCCGGCGTAGTCGTGGTGTCTACCGCCCTCTGTGCAAAGGCAGCGTCAGCGAGCCGTCCTTCCGCAACTGAAGGAGACACAGGGTTACTGTGGCCGCCGCCGCCGTGTGTATGTGGGCGGGTGATTTCGGAGGACGTAAACGTCTCTTTGTGGACACATATGCTGTCTGCTTACGGGTGAAATCGCATAAAAATACACTAAGTACGCAGGTCTCCCTTCATTCCACTGGGAAGTGTTCGAAGTCAAATTCCACTCACATCCGCACAGACGCTCTATTTCTCACAGATAACATTTACATGTTTGAGTGATGTGTTAGAACGTAAGCACAATAACAAAGTACAAATTACGGGAAGCCCTAATAAGCTCTTTGTGCGAAAACTCATCTGTCGAAGGAGGCTATGAGGCTACAGCCACAAACTGTCTTTCTCGAACACTGCTCCCACTTGAGGGTCTCCCTAAAAGCTCTCTTTGAGATCCTCTTGGAGCAGTGTTCGCTGAAGCTAACAATACGAGCACGGCTTACATGTGGCCAAAATACAAGTGTTCCCGTGTTGCACACTCTGTCCCGTGTCGCTACGTGCTATTACAAATGAATGAGTCGCATATGCTCGCAGTGACGCGTAGAAGAGGTCAGGAGAGTTAAACTTTCGTGGCAATGCCGCAGCTGCGAAGCAAGCTCAGGTTTTACTCTCGCTTCGCTCCAGCTTATGTGTGTACGATGACGGACTAAAGGGACGTTGCACGCCCTGGTTATCACGTCTCCGAAAAGTCCATAAATATGTCAAGGTTTAAACTTTTGGCAAAAATTTCATAAAAAGTAGTACAAGGTGTCATTGTAGAAGTGGTACACTGAGACATGCAGCACTGAACGGAGAAAGATATACAGGGTGTATAACACACCAATAAATACAAATGTCAAAAGATAGGCTTTTTGGTAAAGTGCACATTTTCGGCATAGTATTAATCGCGGTTTACTACATCACAATGCAGCTAAAACGTGCTCACTAGTGGTCTGGTTAACTACTTCTGAATAGTTAACTGTTGAACTATTACCCTTAGTCTCCTTAGTTCTTGAGGGCCGTGTAGCCCACTGTAATATTCATTTTAGTTGTTAGAAATTCGAAAACGCGGTTACCTTCGGTTGTCTGGCCTATCAAATTTTGGCTATTTCGACGAGTTATGCGCACTGGAGATATAGTTTTGCCTGCAAGCTTCGCGAAAGCACATGGATTTTCATGCCATGTCGCCAAACTTGGTTGGGCCACAACGCCAAGATTAACCGCGTTTTTTAAATTCTAAAAACTGATATGGATGTTACCTACGGTGGGCAACAGGCCCCTAAATAGTTAAGGAGCCTGATAGTAATAGTTGAAGGGTTAGCTGTTCCACATTATTTATCCGTCATGCTAATTAGCACGTTTTCGCTATTATCTTATGTACTACAACGCATACCATGTTATTCCTAAGCAAGCGGCCTTCTAACTCAAAAAGCCTATTTTTAAAATTTGTATAAAATCTTATGTGAGACACCTTGTATACATAAACCAAACATCACGGCCAACTGTTGCAGTTAAAATCTGAGACGGATCTGGTAAATAAAACAAAATATAGTTTTAAACAACATGGCAAATAAATAAAACTGGGAATTCTAGAGAACAGTACACATGTTCCAAGCTTCAAGTCCACACAATGTAGGGTTTTTCATTCCATGTGTGAATGACAGTATACGTTCAGTTTGGAAGTGGCTATGGTGCTCGGCTGCTGGCCCGAAAGACGCGGGTTCGATCCCGGCCGCGGCGGCTGAATTTCTTTGGTGGAGAAATTCGAGGCCCGTGTACTGTGCGAAGGTGAGAAGGTCATCTTTCGTGCGTTCGATGAACTCCTTGACGCGCTCCTTCTTCACCCTCTCGTGCACTTCAAGCTGCTGCTTCAGCGCTGATATGATCAGGGAAACTTGCTTGAGTTGGCACAGCTTGTCAGCAGCGGCTGGGCGGTAGGTATCGATGACCAGGATGTTTTGCGAGGTGCGGAGTTTGATTTAGGTATTGTCACGTTCAATATTGGTAAGGCGGGCGGAATACATGACGGACCGACAGAGCACAGGGAATAAAGTGTTGCCGAGGTTGAGGTGGTTCGCAAATTTCATGACGATCGTGGCTGCGGTGGCTTGCCGGGGCGCCGCGGGAGCACAGTGCCTATGATTCAGCGCCTGGGCTGCTGAGTGGCTAGGCGAGCTCCCCGCCGTTCGGGCTGCGAGCATGCTGGCGAGCGCGGGGGGCGTTGCCCCGGCGGTGCAGATGTAGGCTTGGCTTAGCGTGCCCGGCGTGGGCGGCCAGCCAGATGCTGATGTGTCAGAAAAGGCGCAGAACGCTTGAGATTTTGATTACCAGGCGTACAGGCGATGAAGTAGCACTCCTATAGACCGGTTGGTGGCGATCCGAGGTCAGGAACCTGGACGTAGACGTGATATTGCTGGAGCTCGGTGTGCCAAGAAACTCAGAATTCATCCACTTTCATAACATGCTTTCTATCCACCGCTTTACAAGTTCGTAAAAATGAGCAGAAACAAGTCATTCACTTCCATAACATACTTCCTATCCTCTCCGGTACAAGTTTACAAAAAATCGAGCAGAAACAAAGCTCATTCACTTTCATAACATACATTCTATCCTTCCCTTTAAAAGTTTGTAAAAGATCGAGCCGAAACAAAGGTCATTCACTTTATCATAACATACTTTCTATCCTCCCCTTTACAAGTTTATAAAAAATTGAGCAGGAACAAAGCGCATTGTCACATTCAGCCTTGGCATAACAGTTACTGCTTTCGAACTGGCGTGAATGAGTGACACGTTATCCACACAAGACAGCATTGGTTGAAGACACGAAACAATGAGGTCTGTGCACGTTAAAGGACCCCAGGACTTTTGTACCACCCGATCAGCAGTCAGAGTCCCACGTTGCCAGACGGAATCAACCACTGCGTCCAGAAGTGGCGGAGCATCCAGAATAGGTGAAGCAGGGAAAAAACATGTTGATAGGCCGCAGTCTGTTGACGTACACGCGCCGAGCTGGGAGCATGTATCGTTGAGCCATTCCGTCTTGTGCATCGTCCATGGCCGGTCCAGGAAAATTAGCAGCAGGACCTGTAGAAACATCAGTGGTGAGCGTGGGATCGCAGTGGCGGTGCCGTGGCCCAGAGGGGCGTCGAAAGGCGCGCACTTTTGTACCGCCCGATCAGCAGTCAGAGTCCCACGTTGCCAGACGGAATCAACCACTGCGTCCAGAAGTGGCGGAGCATCCAGAATAGGTTAAGCAGGGAAAAACATGTTGATAGGCCGCAGTCTGTTGACGTACACGCGCCGAGCTGGGAGCATGTATCGTTGAGCCATTCCGTCTTGTGCATCTTCCATGGCCGGTCCAGGAAAATTAGCAGCAGGACCTGTAGAAACATCAGTGGTGAGCGTGGGATCGCAGTGGCGGTGCCGTGGCCCAGAGGGGCGTCGAAAGGCGCGCACTTTTGTACCGCCTGATCAGCAGTCAGAGTCCCACGTTGCCAGACGGAATCAACCACTGCGTCCAGAAGTGGCGGAGCATCCAGAATAGGTGAAGCAGGCAAAAAACATGTTGATAGGCCGCAGTCTGTTGACGTACACGCGCCAAGCTGGGAGCTTGTATCGTTGAGCCATTCCGTCTTGTGCATCGTCCATGGCCGGCCTAGGAAAATTAGCAGCAGGACCTGTAGAAACATCAGTGGTGAGCGTGGGATCGCAGTGGCGGTGTCGTGCCCACCCCTTTTTTTTCATCGGAATAAATGCTTTTTTTTATTGTACAAAATAAAGCTGAGCAACACAGACACTGCCATGTGGTAGTATGAAGCATGACTGCACTTTTAAAGGCACACAGAAAGCAAATAGAAATATACATAGGGTATCATATTCTTATCACAAAAAGACCACTGAACATAGCCAGAGAATCAATCTCTATTGATAAATGGATACAGTTGTCCTTTAATAAACCACACTATCTCAAAAAGCTTCAAGAACATGAAAAGAATTGTCCTTTATATAAAACCAGGCAACGAAATAGGCATGAAACAATGGTATATACACAATGCCTTTTTTAAAGTTTGATATACAACTTTGCAACTCGTAGGAAGCGCCAGCATGTTTAGGAAGGCCGTTTTGTTCTGATCGTACGGACATGTAGGAGATCTGCTCCCACCTCTTGCCGCCGCCGTTCTTAGAAAAAGGGGTAGCCCTTGTTTTCCACTTGCGCCGTCCGGCCGGCGTAGTCGTGGTGTCTACCGCCCTCTGTGCAAAGGCAGCGTCAGCGAGCCGTCCTTCCGCAACTGAAGGAGACACAGGGTTACTGTGGCCGCCGCCGCCGTGTGTATGTGGGCGGGTGATTTCGGAGGACGTAAACGTCTCTTTGTGGACACATATGCTGTCTGCTTACGGGTGAAATCGCATAAAAATACACTAAGTACGCAGGTCTCCCTTCATTCCACTGGGAAGTGTTCGAAGTCAAATTCCACTCACATCCGCACAGACGCTCTATTGCTCACAGATAACATTCACATGTTTGAGTGATGTGTTAGAACGTAAGCACAATAACAAAGTACAAATTACGGGAAGCCCTAATAAGCTCTTTGTGCGAAAACTCAGCTGTCGAAGGAGGCTATGAGGCTACAGTCACAAACTGTCTTTCTCGAACACTGCTCCCACTTGAGGGTCTCCCTCAAAGCTCTCTTTGAGATCCTCTTGGAGCAGTGTTCGCTGAAGCTAACAATACGAGCACGGCTTACATGTGGCCAAAATACAAGTGTTCCCGTGTTGCACACTCTGTCCCGTGTCGCTACGTGCTATTACAAATGAATGAGTCGCATATGCTCGCAGTGACGCGTAGAAGAGGTCAGGAGAGTTAAACTTTCGTGGCAATGCCGCAGCTGCGAAGCAAGCTCAGGTTTTACTCTCGCTTCGCTCCAGCTTATGTGTGTACGATGACGGACTAAAGGGACGTTGCACGCCCTGGTTATCACGTCTCCGAAAAGTCCATAAATATGTCAAGGTTTAAACTTTTGGCAAAAATTTCATAAAAAGTAGTACAAGGTGTCATTGTAGAAGTGGTACACTGAGACATGCAGCACTGAACGGAGAAAGATATACAGGGTGTATAACACACCAATAAATACAAATGTCAAAAGATAGGCTTTTTGGTAAAGTGCACATTTTCGGCATAGTATTAATCGCGGTTTACTACATCACAATGCAGCTAAAACGTGCTCACTAGTGGTCTGGTTAACTACTTCTGAATAGTTAACTGTTGAACTATTACCCTTAGTCTCCTTAGTTCTTGAGGGCCGTGTAGCCCACTGTAATATTCATTTTAGTTGTTAGAAATTCGAAAACGCGGTTACCTTCGGTTGTCTGGCCTATCAAATTTTGGCTATTTCGACGAGTTATGCGCACTGGAGATTTAGTTTTGCCTGCAAGCTTCGCGAAAGCACATGGATTTTCATGCCATGTCGCCAAACTTGGTTGGGCCACAACGCCAAGATTAACCGCGTTTTTTAAATTCTAAAAACTGATATGGATGTTACCTACGGTGGGCAACAGGCCCCTAAATAGTTAAGGAGCCTGATAGTAATAGTTGAAGGGTTAGCTGTTCCACATTATTTATCCGTCATGCGAATTAGCACGTTTTCGCTATTATCTTATGTACTACAACGCATACCATGCTATTCCTAAGGAAGCGGCCTTCTAACTCAAAAAGCCTATTTTTAAAATTTGTATAAAATCTTATGTGAGACACCTTGTATACATAAACCAAACATCACGGCCAACTGTTGCAGTTAAAATCTGAGACGGATCTGGTAAATAAAACAAAATATAGTTTTAAACAACATGGCAAATAAATAAAACTGGGAATTCTAGAGAACAGTACACATGTTCCGAGCTTCAAGTCCACACAATGTAGGGTTTTTCATTCCATGTGTGAATGACAGTATACGTTCAGTTTGGAAGTGGCTATGGTGCTCGGCTGCTGGCCCGAAAGACGCGGGTTCGATCCCGGCCGCGGCGGCTGAATTTCTTTGGTGGAGAAATTCGAGGCCCGTGTACTGTGCGAAGGTGAGAAGGTCATCTTTCGTGCGTTCGATGAACTCCTTGACGCGCTCCTTCTTCATCCTCTCGTACACTTCAAGCTGCTGCTTCAGCGCTGATATGATCAGGGAAACTTGCTTGAGTTGGAGCAGCTTGTCAGCAGCGGCTGGGCGGTAGGTATCGATGACCAGGATGTTTTGCGAGGTGCGGAGTTTGATGTAGGTATTGTCACGTTCAATATTGGTAAGGCGGGCGGAATACATGACGGACCGACAGAGCACAGGGAATAAAGTGTTGCCGAGGTTGAGGTGGTTCGCAAATTTCATGACGATCGTGGCTGCGGTGGCTTGCCGGGGCGCCGCGGGAGCACAGTGCCTATGATTCAGCGCCTGGGCTGCTGACTGGCTAGGCGAGCTCCCCGCCGTTCGGGCTGCGAGCATGCTGGCGAGCGCGGGGGGCGTTGCCCCGGCGGTGCAGATGTAGGCTTGGCTTAGCGTGCCCGGCGTGGGCGGCCAGCCAGATGCTGATGTGTCAGAAAAGGCGCAGAACGCTTGAGATTTTGATTACCAGGCGTACAGGCGATGAAGTAGCACTCCTATAGACCGGTTGGTGGCGATCCGAGGTCAGGAACCTGGACGTAGACGTGATATTGCTGGAGCTCGGTGTGCCAAGAAACTCAGAATTCATCCACTTTCATAACATGCTTTCTATCCACCGCTTTACAAGTTCGTAAAAATGAGCAGAAACAAGTCATTCACTTCCATAACATACTTCCTATCCTCTCCGGTACAAGTTTACAAAAAATCGAGCAGGAACAAAGCTCATTCACTTTCATAACATACATTCTATCCTTCCCTTTAACAGTTTGTAAAAGATCGAGCCGAAACAAAGGTCATTCACTTTATCATAACATACTTTCTATCCTCCCCTTTACAAGTTTATAAAAAATTGAGCAGGAACAAAGCGCATTGTCACATTCAGCCTTGGCATAACAGTTACTGCTTTCGAACTGGCGTGAATGAGTGACACGTTATCCACACAAGACAGCATTGGTTGAAGACACGAAACAATGAGGTCTGTGCACGTTAAAGGACCCCAGGACTTTTGTACCGCCCGATCAGCAGTCAGAGTCCCACGTTGCCAGACGGAATCAACCACTGCGTCCAGAAGTGGCGGAGCAACCAGAATAGGTGAAGCAGGGAAAAAACATGTTGATAGGCCGCAGTCTGTTGACGTACACGCGCCGAGCTGGGAGCATGTATCGTTGAGCCATTCCGTCTTGTGCATCGTCCATGGCCGGTCCAGGAAAATTAGCAGCAGGACCTGTAGAAACATCAGTGGTGAGCGTGGGATCGCAGTGGCGGTGCCGTGGCCCAGAGGGGCGTCGAAAGGCGCGCACTTTTGTACCGCCCGATCAGCAGTCAGAGTCCCACGTTGCCAGACGGTATCAACCACTGCGTCCAGAAGTGGCGGAGCATCCAGAATAGGTGAAGCAGGCAAAAACATGTTGATAGGCCGCAGTCTGTTGACGTACACGCGCCGAGCTGGGAGCATGTATCGTTGAGCCATTCCGTCTTGTGCATCGTCCATGGCCGGTCCAGGAAAATTAGCAGCAGGACCTGTAGAAACATCAGTGGTGAGCGTGGGATCGCAGTGGCGGTGCCGTGGCCCAGAGGGGCGTCGAAAGGCGCGCACTTTTGTACCGCCTGATCAGCAGTCAGAGTCCCACGTTGCCAGACGGAATCAACCACTGCGTCCAGAAGTGGCGGAGCATCCAGAATAGGTGAAGCAGGCAAAAAACATGTTGATAGGCCGCAGTCTGTTGACGTACACGCGCCAAGCTGGGAGCTTGTATCGTTGAGCCATTCCGTCTTGTGCATCGTCCATGGCCGGCCTAGGAAAATTAGCAGCAGGACCTGTAGAAACATCAGTGGTGAGCGTGGGATCGCAGTGGCGGTGTCGTGCCCACCCCTTTTTTTTCATCGGAATAAATGCTTTTTTTTATTGTACAAAATAAAGCTGAGCAACACAGACACTGCCATGTGGTAGTATGAAGCATGACTGCACTTTTAAAGGCACACAGAAAGCAAATAGAAATATACATAGGGTATCATATTCTTATCACAAAAAGACCACTGAACATAGCCAGAGAATCAATCTCTATTGATAAATGGATACAGTTGTCCTTTAATAAACCACACTATCTCAAAAAGCTTCAAGAACATGAAAAGAATTGTCCTTTATATAAAACCAGGCAACGAAATAGGCATGAAACAATGGTATATACACAATGCCTTTTTTAAAGTTTGATATACAACTTTGCAACTCGTAGGAAGCGCCAGCATGTTTAGGAAGGCCGTTTTGTTCTGATCGTACGGACATGTAGGAGATCTGCTCCCACCTCTTGCCGCCGCCGTTCTTAGAAAAAGGGGTAGCCCTTGTTTTCCACTTGCGCCGTCCGGCCGGCGTAGTCGTGGTGTCTACCGCCCTCTGTGCAAAGGCAGCGTCAGCGAGCCGTCCTTCCGCAACTGAAGGAGACACAGGGTTACTGTGGCCGCCGCCGCCGTGTGTATGTGGGCGGGTGATTTCGGAGGACGTAAACGTCTCTTTGTGGACACATATGCTGTCTGCTTACGGGTGAAATCGCATAAAAATACACTAAGTACGCAGGTCTCCCTTCATTCCACTGGGAAGTGTTCGAAGTCAAATTCCACTCACATCCGCACAGACGCTCTATTGCTCACAGATAACATTCACATGTTTGAGTGATGTGTTAGAACGTAAGCACAATAACAAAGTACAAATTACGGGAAGCCCTAATAAGCTCTTTGTGCGAAAACTCAGCTGTCGAAGGAGGCTATGAGGCTACAGTCACAAACTGTCTTTCTCGAACACTGCTCCCACTTGAGGGTCTCCCTCAAAGCTCTCTTTGAGATCCTCTTGGAGCAGTGTTCGCTGAAGCTAACAATACGAGCACGGCTTACATGTGGCCAAAATACAAGTGTTCCCGTGTTGCACACTCTGTCCCGTGTCGCTACGTGCTATTACAAATGAATGAGTCGCATATGCTCGCAGTGACGCGTAGAAGAGGTCAGGAGAGTTAAACTTTCGTGGCAATGCCGCAGCTGCGAAGCAAGCTCAGGTTTTACTCTCGCTTCGCTCCAGCTTATGTGTGTACGATGACGGACTAAAGGGACGTTGCACGCCCTGGTTATCACGTCTCCGAAAAGTCCATAAATATGTCAAGGTTTAAACTTTTGGCAAAAATTTCATAAAAAGTAGTACAAGGTGTCATTGTAGAAGTGGTACACTGAGACATGCAGCACTGAACGGAGAAAGATATACAGGGTGTATAACACACCAATAAATACAAATGTCAAAAGATAGGCTTTTTGGTAAAGTGCACATTTTCGGCATAGTATTAATCGCGGTTTACTACACCACAATGCAGCTAAAACGTGCTCACTAGTGGTCTGGTTAACTACTTCTGAATAGTTAACTGTTGAACTATTACCCTTAGTCTCCTTAGTTCTTGAGGGCCGTGTAGCCCACTGTAATATTCATTTTAGTTGTTAGAAATTCGAAAACGCGGTTACCTTCGGTTGTCTGGCCTATCAAATTTTGGCTATTTCGACGAGTTATGCGCACTGGAGATTTAGTTTTGCCTGCAAGCTTCGCGAAAGCACATGGATTTTCATGCCATGTCGCCAAACTTGGTTGGGCCACAACGCCAAGATTAAACGCGTTTTTTAAATTCTAAAAACTGATATGGATGTTACCTACGGTGGGCAACAGGCCCCTAAATAGTTAAGGAGCCTGATAGTAATAGTTGAAGGGTTAGCTGTTCCACATTATTTATCCGTCATGCTAATTAGCACGTTTTCGCTATTATCTTATGTACTACAACGCATACCATGCTATTCCTAAGGAAGCGGCCTTCTAACTCAAAAAGCCTATTTTTAAAATTTGTATAAAATCTTATGTGAGACACCTTGTATACATAAACCAAACATCACGGCCAACTGTTGCAGTTAAAATCTGAGACGGATCTGGTAAATAAAACAAAATATAGTTTTAAACAACATGGCAAATAAATAAAACTGGGAATTCTAGAGAACAGTACACATGTTCCGAGCTTCAAGTCCACACAATGTAGGGTTTTTCATTCCATGTGTGAATGACAGTATACGTTCAGTTTGGAAGTGGCTATGGTGCTCGGCTGCTGGCCCGAAAGACGCGGGTTCGATCCCGGCCGCGGCGGCTGAATTTCTTTGGTGGAGAAATTCGAGGCCCGTGTACTGTGCGAAGGTGAGAAGGTCATCTTTCGTGCGTTCGATGAACTCCTTGACGCGCTCCTTCTTCATCCTCTCGTACACTTCAAGCTGCTGCTTCAGCGCTGATATGATCAGGGAAACTTGCTTGAGTTGGAGCAGCTTGTCAGCAGCAGCTGGGCGGTAGGTATCGATGACCAGGATGTTTTGCGAGGTGCGGAGTTTGATGTAGGTATTGTCACGTTCAATATTGGTAAGGCGGGCGGAATACATGACGGACCGACAGAGCACAGGGAATAAAGTGTTGCCGAGGTTGAGGTGGTTCGCAAATTTCATGACGATCGTGGCTGCGGTGGCTTGCCGGGGCGCCGCGGGAGCACAGTGCCTATGATTCAGCGCCTGGGCTGCTGACTGGCTAGGCGAGCTCCCCGCCGTTCGGGCTGCGAGCATGCTGGCGAGCGCGGGGGGCGTTGCCCCGGCGGTGCAGATGTAGGCTTGGCTTAGCGTGCCCGGCGTGGGCGGCCAGCCAGATGCTGATGTGTCAGAAAAGGCGCAGAACGCTTGAGATTTTGATTACCAGGCGTACAGGCGATGAAGTAGCACTCCTATAGACCGGTTGGTGGCGATCCGAGGTCAGGAACCTGGACGTAGACGTGATATTGCTGGAGCTCGGTGTGCCAAGAAACTCAGAATTCATCCACTTTCATAACATGCTTTCTATCCACCGCTTTACAAGTTCGTAAAAATGAGCAGAAACAAGTCATTCACTTCCATAACATACTTCCTATCCTCTCCGGTACAAGTTTACAAAAAATCGAGCAGAAACAAAGCTCATTCACTTTCATAACATACATTCTATCCTTCCCTTTAACAGTTTGTAAAAGATCGAGCCGAAACAAAGGTCATTCACTTTATCATAACATACTTTCTATCCTCCCCTTTACAAGTTTATAAAAAATTGAGCAGGAACAAAGCGCATTGTCACATTCAGCCTTGGCATAACAGTTACTGCTTTCGAACTGGCGTGAATGAGTGACACGTTATCCACACAAGACAGCATTGGTTGAAGACACGAAACAATGAGGTCTGTGCACGTTAAAGGACCCCAGGACTTTTGTACCGCCCGATCAGCAGTCAGAGTCCCACGTTGCCAGACGGAATCAACCACTGCGTCCAGAAGTGGCGGAGCATCCAGAATAGGTGAAGCAGGGAAAAAACATGTTGATAGGCCGCAGTCTGTTGACGTACACGCGCCGAGCTGGGAGCATGTATCGTTGAGCCATTCCGTCTTGTGCATCGTCCATGGCCGGTCCAGGAAAATTAGCAGCAGGACCTGTAGAAACATCAGTGGTGAGCGTGGGATCGCAGTGGCGGTGCCGTGGCCCAGAGGGGCGTCGAAAGGCGCGCACTTTTGTACCGCCCGATCAGCAGTCAGAGTCCCACGTTGCCAGACGGAATCAACCACTGTGTCCAGAAGTGGCGGAGCATCCAGAATAGGTGAAGCAGGCAAAAACATGTTGATAGGCCGCAGTCTGTTGACGTACACGCGCCGAGCTGGGAGCATGTATCGTTGAGCCATTCCGTCTTGTGCATCGTCCATGGCCGGTCCAGGAAAATTAGCAGCAGGACCTGTAGAAACATCAGTGGTGAGCGTGGGATCGCAGTGGCGGTGCCGTGGCCCAGAGGGGCGTCGAAAGGCGCGCACTTTTGTACCGCCTGATCAGCAGTCAGAGTCCCACGTTGCCAGACGGAATCAACCACTGCGTCCAGAAGTGGCGGAGCATCCAGAATAGGTGAAGCAGGCAAAAAACATGTTGATAGGCCGCAGTCTGTTGACGTACACGCACCAAGCTGGGAGCTTGTATCGTTGAGCCATTCCGTCTTGTGCATCGTCCATGGCCGGCCTAGGAAAATTAGCAGCAGGACCTGTAGAAACATCAGTGGTGAGCGTGGGATCGCAGTGGCGGTGTCGTGCCCACCCCTTTTTTTTCATCGGAATAAATGCTTTTTTTTATTGTACAAAATAAAGCTGAGCAACACAGACACTGCCATGTGGTAGTATGAAGCATGACTGCACTTTTAAAGGCACACAGAAAGCAAATAGAAATATACATAGGGTATCATATTCTTATCACAAAAAGACCACTGAACATAGCCAGAGAATCAATCTCTATTGATAAATGGATACAGTTGTCCTTTAATAAACCACACTATCTCAAAAAGCTTCAAGAACATGAAAAGAATTGTCCTTTATATAAAACCAGGCAACGAAATAGGCATGAAACAATGGTATATACACAATGCCTTTTTTAAAGTTTGATATACAACTTTGCAACTCATAGGAAGCGCCAGCATGTTTAGGAAGGCCGTTTTGTTCTGATCGTACGGACATGTAGGAGATCTGCTCCCACCTCTTGCCGCCGCCGTTCTTAGAAAAAGGGGTAGCCCTTGTTTTCCACTTGCGCCGTCCGGCCGGCGTAGTCGTGGTGTCTACCGCCCTCTGTGCAAAGGCAGCGTCAGCGAGCCGTCCTTCCGCAACTGAAGGAGACACAGGGTTACTGTGGCCGCCGCCGCCGTGTGTATGTGGGCGGGTGATTTCGGAGGACGTAAACGTCTCTTTGTGGACACATATGCTGTCTGCTTACGGGTGAAATCGCATAAAAATACACTAAGTACGCAGGTCTCCCTTCATTCCACTGGGAAGTGTTCGAAGTCAAATTCCACTCACATCCGCACAGACGCTCTATTGCTCACAGATAACATTCACATGTTTGAGTGATGTGTTAGAACGTAAGCACAATAACAAAGTACAAATTACGGGAAGCCCTAATAAGCTCTTTGTGCGAAAACTCAGCTGTCGAAGGAGGCTATGAGGCTACAGTCACAAACTGTCTTTCTCGAACACTGCTCCCACTTGAGGGTCTCCCTCAAAGCTCTCTTTGAGATCCTCTTGGAGCAGTGTTCGCTGAAGCTAACAATACGAGCACGGCTTACATGTGGCCAAAATACAAGTGTTCCCGTGTTGCACACTCTGTCCCGTGTCGCTACGTGCTATTACAAATGAATGAGTCGCATATGCTCGCAGTGACGCGTAGAAGAGGTCAGGAGAGTTAAACTTTCGTGGCAATGCCGCAGCTGCGAAGCAAGCTCAGGTTTTACTCTCGCTTCGCTCCAGCTTATGTGTGTACGATGACGGACTAAAGGGACGTTGCACGCCCTGGTTATCACGTCTCCGAAAAGTCCATAAATATGTCAAGGTTTAAACTTTTGGCAAAAATTTCATAATAAGTAGTACAAGGTGTCATTGTAGAAGTGGTACACTGAGACATGCAGCACTGAACGGAGAAAGATATACAGGGTGTATAACACACCAATAAATACAAATGTCAAAAGATAGGCTTTTTGGTAAAGTGCACATTTTCGGCATAGTATTAATCGCGGTTTACTACATCACAATGCAGCTAAAACGTGCTCACTAGTGGTCTGGTTAACTACTTCTGAATAGTTAACTGTTGAACTATTACCCTTAGTCTCCTTAGTTCTTGAGGGCCGTGTAGCGCACTGTAATATTCATTTTAGTTGTTAGAAATTCGAAAACGCGGTTACCTTCGGTTGTCTGGCCTATCAAATTTTGGCTATTTCGACGAGTTATGCGCACTGGAGATTTAGTTTTGCCTGCAAGCTTCGCGAAAGCACATGGATTTTCATGCCATGTCGTCAAACTTGGTTGGGCCACAACGCCAAGATTAACCGCGTTTTTTAAATTCTAAAAACTGATATGGATGTTACCTACGGTGGGCAACAGGCCCCTAAATAGTTAAGGAGCCTGATAGTAATAGTTGAAGGGTTAGCTGTTCCACATTATTTATCCGTCATGCTAATTAGCACGTTTTCGCTATTATCTTATGTACTACAACGCATACCATGCATGCTATTCCTAAGGAAGCGGCCTTCTAACTCAAAAAGCCTATTTTTAAAATTTGTATAAAATCTTATGTGAGACACCTTGTATACATAAACCAAACATCACGGCCAACTGTTGCAGTTAAAATCTGAGACGGATCTGGTAAATAAAACAAAATACAGTTTTAAACAACATGGCAAATAAATAAAACTGGGAATTCTAGAGAACAGTACACATGTTCCGAGCTTCAAGTCCACACAATGTAGGGTTTTTCATTCCATGTGTGAATTACAGTATACGTTCAGTTTGGAAGTGGCTATGGTGCTCGGCTGCTGGCCCGAAAGACGCGGGTTCGATCCCGGCCGCGGCGGCTGAATTTCTTTGGTGGAGAAATTCGAGGCCCGTGTACTGTGCGAAGGTGAGAAGGTCATCTTTCGTGCGTTCGATGAACTCCTTGACGCGCTCCTTATTCATCCTCTCGTACACTTCAAGCTGTTGCTTCAGCGCTGATATGATCAGGGAAACTTGCTTGAGTTGGAGCAGCTTGTCAGCAGCGGCTGGGCGGTAGGTATCGATGACCAGGATGTTTTGCGAGGTGCGGAGTTTGATGTAGGTATTGTCACGTTCAATATTGGTAAGGCGGGCGGAATACATGACGGACCGACAGAGCACAGGGAATAAAGTGTTGCCGAGGTTGAGGTGGTTCGCAAATTTCACGACGATCGTGGCTGCGGTGGCTTGCCGGGGCGCCGCGGGAGCACAGTGCCTATGATTCAGCGCCTGGGCTGCTGACTGGCTAGGCGAGCTCCCCGCCGTTCGGGCTGCGAGCATGCTGGCGAGCGCGGGGGGCGTTGCCCCGGCGGTGCAGATGTAGGCTTGGCTTAGCGTGCCCGGCGTGGGCGGCCAGCCAGATGCTGATGTGTCAGAAAAGGCGCAGAACGCTTGAGATTTTGATTACCAGGCGTACAGGCGATGAAGTAGCACTCCTATAGACCGGTTGGTGGCGATCCGAGGTCAGGAACCTGGACGTAGACGTGATATTGCTGGAGCTCGGTGTGCCAAGAAACTCAGAATTCATCCACTTTCATAACATGCTTTCTATCCACCGCTTTACAAGTTCGTAAAAATGAGCAGAAACAAGTCATTCACTTCCATAACATACTTCCTATCCTCTCCGGTACAAGTTTACAAAAAATCGAGCAGAAACAAAGCTCATTCACTTTCATAACATACATTCTATCCTTCCCTTTAACAGTTTGTAAAAGATCGAGCCGAAACAAAGGTCATTCACTTTATCATAACATACTTTCTATCCTCCCCTTTACAAGTTTATAAAAAATTGAGCAGGAACAAAGCGCATTGTCACATTCAGCCTTGGCATAACAGTTACTGCTTTCGAACTGGCGTGAATGAGTGACACGTTATCCACACAAGACAGCATTGGTTGAAGACACGAAACAATGAGGTCTGTGCACGTTAAAGGACCCCAGGACTTTTGTACCGCCCGATCAGCAGTCAGAGTCCCACGTTGCCAGACGGAATCAACCACTGCGTCCAGAAGTGGCGGAGCATCCAGAATAGGTGAAGCAGGGAAAAAACATGTTGATAGGCCGCAGTCTGTTGACGTACACGCGCCGAGCTGGGAGCATGTATCGTTGAGCCATTCCGTCTTGTGCATCGTCCATGGCCGGTCCAGGAAAATTAGCAGCAGGACCTGTAGAAACATCAGTGGTGAGCGTGGGATCGCAGTGGCGGTGCCGTGGCCCAGAGGGGCGTCGAAAGGCGCGCACTTTTGTACCGCCTGATCAGCAGTCAGAGTCCCACGTTGCCAGACGGAATCAACCACTGCGTCCAGAAGTGGCGGAGCATCCAGAATAGGTGAAGCAGGCAAAAAACATGTTGATAGGCCGCAGTCTGTTGACGTACACGCGCCAAGCTGGGAGCTTGTATCGTTGAGCCATTCCGTCTTGTGCATCGTCCATGGCCGGCCTAGGAAAATTAGCAGCAGGACCTGTAGAAACATCAGTGGTGAGCGTGGGATCGCAGTGGCGGTGTCGTGCCCACCCCTTTTTTTTCATCGGAATAAATGCTTTTTTTTTATTGTACAAAATAAAGCTGAGCAACACAGACACTGCCATGTGGTAGTATGAAGCATGACTCTACTTTTAAAGGCACACAGAAAGCAAATAGAAATATACATAGGGTATCATATTCTTATCACAAAAAGACCACTGAACATAGCCAGAGAATCAATCTCTATTGATAAATGGATACAGTTGTCCTTTAATAAACCACACTATCTCAAAAAGCTTCAAGAACATGAAAAGAATTGTCCTTTATATAAAACCAGGCAACGAAATAGGCATGAAACAATGGTATATACACAATGCCTTTTTTAAAGTTTGATATACAACTTTGCAACTCGTAGGAAGCGCCAGCATGTTTAGGAAGGCCGTTTTGTTCTGATCGTACGGACATGTAGGAGATCTGCTCCCACCTCTTGCCGCCGCCGTTCTTAGAAAAAGGGGTAGCCCTTGTTTTCCACTTGCGCCGTCCGGCCGGCGTAGTCGTGGTGTCTACCGCCCTCTGTGCAAAGGCAGCGTCAGCGAGCCGTCCTTCCGCAACTGAAGGAGACACAGGGTTACTGTGGCCGCCGCCGCCGTGTGTATGTGGGCGGGTGATTTCGGAGGACGTAAACGTCTCTTTGTGGACACATATGCTGTCTGCTTACGGGTGAAATCGCATAAAAATACACTAAGTACGCAGGTCTCCCTTCATTCCACTGGGAAGTGTTCGAAGTCAAATTCCACTCACATCCGCACAAACGCTCTATTGCTCACAGATAACATTCACATGTTTGAGTGATGTGTTAGAACGTAAGCACAATAACAAAGTACAAATTACGGGAAGCCCTAATAAGCTCTTTGTGCGAAAACTCAGCTGTCGAAGGAGGCTATGAGGCTACAGTCACAAACTGTCTTTCTCGAACACTGCTCCCACTTGAGGGTCTCCCTCAAAGCTCTCTTTGAGATCCTCTTGGAGCAGTGTTCGCTGAAGCTAACAATACGAGCACGGCTTACATGTGGCCAAAATACAAGTGTTCCCGTGTTGCACACTCTGTCCCGTGTCGCTACGTGCTATTACAAATGAATGAGTCGCATATGCTCGCAGTGACGCGTAGAAGAGGTCAGGAGAGTTAAACTTTCGTGGCAATGCCGCAGCTGCGAAGCAAGCTCAGGTTTTACTCTCGCTTCGCTCCAGCTTATGTGTGTACGATGACGGACTAAAGGGACGTTGCACGCCCTGGTTATCACGTCTCCGAAAAGTCCATAAATATGTCAAGGTTTAAACTTTTGGCAAAAATTTCATAAAAAGTAGTACAAGGTGTCATTGTAGAAGTGGTACACTGAGACATGCAGCACTGAACGGAGAAAGATATACAGGGTGTATAACACACCAATAAATACAAATGTCAAAAGATAGGCTTTTTGGTAAAGTGCACATTTTCGGCATAGTATTAATCGCGGTTTACTACATCACAATGCAGCTAAAACGTGCTCACTAGTGGTCTGGTTAACTACTTCTGAATAGTTAACTGTTGAACTATTACCCTTAGTCTCCTTAGTTCTTGAGGGCCGTGTAGCCCACTGTAATATTCATTTTAGTTGTTAGAAATTCGAAAACGCGGTTACCTTCGGTTGTCTGGCCTATCAAATTTTGGCTATTTCGACGAGTTATGCGCACTGGAGATTTAGTTTTGCCTGCAAGCTTCGCGAAAGCACATGGATTTTCATGCCATGTCGCCAAACTTGGTTGGGCCACAACGCCAAGATTAACCGCGTTTTTTAAATTCTAAAAACTGATATGGATGTTACCTACGGCGGGCAACAGGCCCCTAAATAGTTAAGGAGCCTGATAGTAATAGTTGAAGGGTTAGCTGTTCCACATTATTTATCCGTCATGCTAATTAGCACGTTTTCGCTATTATCTTATGTACTACAACGCATACCATGCTATTCCTAAGGAAGCGGCCTTCTAACTCAAAAAGCCTATTTTTAAAATTTGTATAAAATCTTATGTGAGACACCTTGTATACATAAACCAAACATCACGGCCAACTGTTGCAGTTAAAATCTGAGACGGATCTGGTAAATAAAACAAAATATAGTTTTAAACAACATGGCAAATAAATAAAACTGGGAATTCTAGAGAACAGTACACATGTTCCGAGCTTCAAGTCCACACAATGTAGGGTTTTTCATTCCATGTGTGAATGACAGTATACGTTCAGTTTGGAAGTGGCTATGGTGCTCGGCTGCTGGCCCGAAAGACGCGGGTTCGATCCCGGCCGCGGCGGCTGAATTTCTTTGGTGGAGAAATTCGAGGCCCGTGTACTGTGCGAAGGTGAGAAGGTCATCTTTCGTGCGTTCGATGAACTCCTTGACGCGCTCCTTCTTCATCCTCTCGTACACTTCAAGCTGCTGCTTCAGCGCTGATATGATCAGGGAAACTTGCTTGAGTTGGAGCAGCTTGTCAGCAGCGGCTGGGCGGTAGGTATCGATGACCAGGATGTTTTGCGAGGTGCGGAGTTTGATGTAGGTATTGTCACGTTCAATATTGGTAAGGCGGGCGGAATACATGACGGACCGACAGAGCACAGGGAATAAAGTGTTGCCGAGGTTGAGGTGGTTCGCAAATTTCATGACGATCGTGGCTGCGGTGGCTTGCCGGGGCGCCGCGGGAGCACAGTGCCTATGATTCAGCGCCTGGGCTGCTGACTGGCTAGGCGAGCTCCCCGCCGTTCGGGCTGCGAGCATGCTGGCGAGCGCGGGGGGCGTTGCCCCGGCGGTGCAGATGTAGGCTTGGCTTAGCGTGCCCGGCGTGGGCGGCCAGCCAGATGCTGATGTGTCAGAAAAGGCGCAGAACGCTTGAGATTTTGATTACCAGGCGTACAGGCGATGAAGTAGCACTCCTATAGACCGGTTGGTGGCGATCCGAGGTCAGGAACCTGGACGTAGACGTGATATTGCTGGAGCTCGGTGTGCCAAGAAACTCAGAATTCATCCACTTTCATAACATGCTTTCTATCCACCGCTTTACAAGTTCGTAAAAATGAGCAGAAACAAGTCATTCACTTCCATAACACACTTCCTATCCTCTCCGGTACAAGTTTACAAAAAATCGAGCAGAAACAAAGCTCATTCACTTTCATAACATACATTCTATCCTTCCCTTTAACAGTTTGTAAAAGATCGAGCCGAAACAAAGGTCATTCACTTTATCATAACATACTTTCTATCCTCCCCTTTACAAGTTTATAAAAAATTGAGCAGGAACAAAGCGCATTGTCACATTCAGCCTTGGCATAACAGTTACTGCTTTCGAACTGGCGTGAATGAGTGACACGTTATCCACACAAGACAGCATTGGTTGAAGACACGAAACAATGAGGTCTGTGCACGTTAAAGGACCCCAGGACTTTTGTACCGCCCGATCAGCAGTCAGAGTCCCACGTTGCCAGACGGAATCAACCACTGCGTCCAGAAGTGGCGGAGCATCCAGAATAGGTGAAGCAGGGAAAAAACATGTTGATAGGCCGCAGTCTGTTGACGTACACGCGCCGAGCTGGGAGCATGTATCGTTGAGCCATTCCGTCTTGTGCATCGTCCATGGCCGGTCCAGGAAAATTAGCAGCAGGACCTGTAGAAACATCAGTGGTGAGCGTGGGATCGCAGTGGCGGTGCCGTGGCCCAGAGGGGCGTCGAAAGGCGCGCACTTTTGTACCGCCCGATCAGCAGTCAGAGTCCCACGTTGCCAGACGGAATCAACCACTGCGTCCAGAAGTGGCGGAGCATCCAGAATAGGTGAAGCAGGGAAAAAACATGTTGATAGGCCGCAGTCTGTTGACGTACACGCGCCGAGCTGGGAGCATGTATCGTTGAGCCATTCCGTCTTGTGCATCGTCCATGGCCGGTCCAGGAAAATTAGCAGCAGGACCTGTAGAAACATCAGTGGTGAGCGTGGGATCGCAGTGGCGGTGCCGTGGCCCAGAGGGGCGTCGAAAGGCGCGCACTTTTGTACCGCCCGATCAGCAGTCAGAGTCCCACGTTGCCAGACGGAATCAACCACTGCGTCCAGAAGTGGCGGAGCATCCAGAATAGGTGAAGCAGGCAAAAAACATGTTGATAGGCCGCAGTCTGTTGACGTACACGCGCCAAGCTGGGAGCTTGTATCGTTGAGCCATTCCGTCTTGTGCATCGTCCATGGCCGGCGTAGGAAAATTAGCAGCAGGACCTGTAGAAACATCAGTGGTGAGCGTGGGATCGCAGTGGCGGTGTCGTGCCCACCCCTTTTTTTTCATCGGAATAAATGCTTTTTTTTATTGTACAAAATAAAGCTGAGCAACACAGACACTGCCATGTGGTAGTATGAAGCATGACTGCACTTTTAAAGGCACACAGAAAGCAAATAGAAATATACATAGGGTATCATATTCTTATCACAAAAAGACCACTGAACATAGCCAGAGAATCAATCTCTATTGATAAATGGATACAGTTGTCCTTTAATAAACCACACTATCTCAAAAAGCTTCAAGAACATGAAAAGAATTGTCCTTTATATAAAACCAGGCAACGAAATAGGCATGAAACAATGGTATATACACAATGCCTTTTTTAAAGTTTGATATGCAACTTTGCAACTCGTAGGAAGCGCCAGCATGTTTAGGAAGGCCGTTTTGTTCTGATCGTACGGACATGTAGGAGATCTGCTCCCACCTCTTGCCGCCGCCGTTCTTAGAAAAAGGGGTAGCCCTTGTTTTCCACTTGCGCCGTCCGGCCGGCGTAGTCGTGGTGTCTACCGCCCTCTGTGCAAAGGCAGCGTCAGCGAGCCGTCCTTCCGCAACTGAAGGAGACACAGGGTTACTGTGGCCGCCGCCGCCGTGTGTATGTGGGCGGGTGATTTCGGAGGACGTAAACGTCTCTTTGTGGACACATATGCTGTCTGCTTACGGGTGAAATCGCATAAAAATACACTAAGTACGCAGGTCTCCCTTCATTCCACTGGGAAGTGTTCGAAGTCAAATTCCACTCACATCCGCACAGACGCTCTATTGCTCACAGATAACATTCACATGTTTGAGTGATGTGTTAGAACGTAAGCACAATAACAAAGTACAAATTACGGGAAGCCCTAATAAGCTCTTTGTGCGAAAACTCAGCTGTCGAAGGAGGCTATGAGGCTACAGTCACAAACTGTCTTTCTCGAACACTGCTCCCACTTGAGGGTCTCCCTCAAAGCTCTCTTTGAGATCCTCTTGGAGCAGTGTTCGCTGAAGCTAACAATACGAGCACGGCTTACATGTGGCCAAAATACAAGTGTTCCCGTGTTGCACACTCTGTCCCGTGTCGCTACGTGCTATTACAAATGAATGAGTCGCATATGCTCGCAGTGACGTGTAGAAGAGGTCAGGAGAGTTAAACTTTCGTGGCAATGCCGCAGCTGCGAAGCAAGCTCAGGTTTTACTCTCGCTTCGCTCCAGCTTATGTGTGTACGATGACGGACTAAAGGGACGTTGCACGCCCTGGTTATCACGTCTCCGAAAAGTCCATAAATATGTCAAGGTTTAAACTTTTGGCAAAAATTTCATAAAAAGTAGTACAAGGTGTCATTGTAGAAGTGGTACACTGAGACATGCAGCACTGAACGGAGAAAGATATACAGGGTGTATAACACACCAATAAATACAAATGTCAAAAGATAGGCTTTTTGGTAAAGTGCACATTTTCGGCATAGTATTAATCGCGGTTTACTACATCACAATGCAGCTAAAACGTGCTCACTAGTGGTCTGGTTAACTACTTCTGAATAGTTAACTGTTGAACTATTACCCTTAGTCTCCTTAGTTCTTGAGGGCCGTGTAGCCCACTGTAATATTCATTTTAGTTGTTAGAAATTCGAAAACGCGGTTACCTTCGGTTGTCTGGCCTATCAAATTTTGGCTATTTCGACGAGTTATGCGCACTGGAGATTTAGTTTTGCCTGCAAGCTTCGCGAAAGCACATGGATTTTCATGCCATGTCGCCAAACTTGGTTGGGCCACAACGCCAAGATTAACCGCGTTTTTTAAATTCTAAAAACTGATATGGATGTTACCTACGGCGGGCAACAGGCCCCTAAATAGTTAAGGAGCCTGATAGTAATAGTTGAAGGGTTAGCTGTTCCACATTATTTATCCGTCATGCTAATTAGCACGTTTTCGCTATTATCTTATGTACTACAACGCATACCATGCTATTCCTAAGGAAGCGGCCTTCTAACTCAAAAAGCCTATTTTTAAAATTTGTATAAAATCTTATGTGAGACACCTTGTATACATAAACCAAACATCACGGCCAACTGTTGCAGTTAAAATCTGAGACGGATCTGGTAAATAAAACAAAATATAGTTTTAAACAACATGGCAAATAAATAAAACTGGGAATTCTAGAGAACAGTACACATGTTCCGAGCTTCAAGTCCACACAATGTAGGGTTTTTCATTCCATGTGTGAATGACAGTATACGTTCAGTTTGGAAGTGGCTATGGTGCTCGGCTGCTGGCCCGAAAGACGCGGGTTCGATCCCGGCCGCGGCGGCTGAATTTCTTTGGTGGAGAAATTCGAGGCCCGTGTACTGTGCGAAGGTGAGAAGGTCATCTTTCGTGCGTTCGATGAACTCCTTGACGCGCTCCTTCTTCATCCTCTCGTACACTTCAAGCTGCTGCTTCAGCGCTGATATGATCAGGGAAACTTGCTTGAGTTGGAGCAGCTTGTCAGCAGCGGCTGGGCGGTAGGTATCGATGACCAGGATGTTTTGCGAGGTGCGGAGTTTGATGTAGGTATTGTCACGTTCAATATTGGTAAGGCGGGCGGAATACATGACGGACCGACAGAGCACAGGGAATAAAGTGTTGCCGAGGTTGAGGTGGTTCGCAAATTTCATGACGATCGTGGCTGCGGTGGCTTGCCGGGGCGCCGCGGGAGCACAGTGCCTATGATTCAGCGCCTGGGCGGCTGACTGGCTAGGCGAGCTCCCCGCCGTTCGGGCTGCGAGCATGCTGGCGAGCGCGGGGGGCGTTGCCCCGGCGGTGCAGATGTAGGCTTGGCTTAGCGTGCCCGGCGTGGGCGGCCAGCCAGATGCTGATGTGTCAGAAAAGGCGCAGAACGCTTGAGATTTTGATTACCAGGCGTACAGGCGATGAAGTAGCACTCCTATAGACCGGTTGGTGGCGATCCGAGGTCAGGAACCTGGACGTAGACGTGATATTGCTGGAGCTCGGTGTGCCAAGAAACTCAGAATTCATCCACTTTCATAACATGCTTTCTATCCACCGCTTTACAAGTTCGTAAAAATGAGCAGAAACAAGTCATTCACTTCCATAACATACTTCCTATCCTCTCCGGTACAAGTTTACAAAAAATCGAGCAGAAACAAAGCTCATTCACTTTCATAACATACATTCTATCCTTCCCTTTAACAGTTTGTAAAAGATCGAGCCGAAACAAAGGTCATTCACTTTATCATAACATACTTTCTATCCTCCCCTTTACAAGTTTATAAAAAATTGAGCAGGAACAAAGCGCATTGTCACATTCAGCCTTGGCATAACAGTTACTGCTTTCGAACTGGCGTGAATGAGTGACACGTTATCCACACAAGACAGCATTGGTTGAAGACACGAAACAATGAGGTCTGTGCACGTTAAAGGACCCCAGGACTTTTGTACCGCCCGATCAGCAGTCAGAGTCCCACGTTGCCAGACGGAATCAACCACTGCGTCCAGAAGTGGCGGAGCATCCAGAATAGGTGAAGCAGGGAAAAAACATGTTGATAGGCCGCAGTCTGTTGACGTACACGCGCCGAGCTGGGAGCATGTATCGTTGAGCCATTCCGTCTTGTGCATCGTCCATGGCCGGTCCAGGAAAATTAGCAGCAGGACCTGTAGAAACATCAGTGGTGAGCGTGGGATCGCAGTGGCGGTGCCGTGGCCCAGAGGGGCGTCGAAAGGCGCGCACTTTTGTACCGCCTGATCAGCAGTCAGAGTCCCACGTTGCCAGACGGAATCAACCACTGCGTCCAGAAGTGGCGGAGCATCCAGAATAGGTGAAGCAGGCAAAAAACATGTTGATAGGCCGCAGTCTGTTGACGTACACGCGCCAAGCTGGGAGCTTGTATCGTTGAGCCATTCCGTCTTGTGCATCGTCCATGGCCGGCGTAGGAAAATTAGCAGCAGGACCTGTAGAAACATCAGTGGTGAGCGTGGGATCGCAGTGGCGGTGTCGTGCCCACCCCTTTTTTTTCATCGGAATAAATGCTTTTTTTTATTGTACAAAATAAAGCTGAGCAACACAGACACTGCCATGTGGTAGTATGAAGCATGACTGCACTTTTAAAGGCACACAGAAAGCAAATAGAAATATACATAGGGTATCATATTCTTATCACAAAAAGACCACTGAACATAGCCAGAGAATCAATCTCTATTGATAAATGGATACAGTTGTCCTTTAATAAACCACACTATCTCAAAAAGCTTCAAGAACATGAAAAGAATTGTCCTTTATATAAAACCAGGCAACGAAATAGGCATGAAACAATGGTATATACACAATGCCTTTTTTAAAGTTTGATATACAACTTTGCAACTCGTAGGAAGCGCCAGCATGTTTAGGAAGGCCGTTTTGTTCTGATCGTACGGACATGTAGGAGATCTGCTCCCACCTCTTGCCGCCGCCGTTCTTAGAAAAAGGGGTAGCCCTTGTTTTCCACTTGCGCCGTCCGGCCGGCGTAGTCGTGGTGTCTACCGCCCTCTGTGCAAAGGCAGCGTCAGCGAGCCGTCCTTCCGCAACTGAAGGAGACACAGGGTTACTGTGGCCGCCGCCGCCGTGTGTATGTGGGCGGGTGATTTCGGAGGACGTAAACGTCTCTTTGTGGACACATATGCTGTCTGCTTACGGGTGAAATCGCATAAAAATACACTAAGTACGCAGGTCTCCCTTCATTCCACTGGGAAGTGTTCGAAGTCAAATTCCACTCACATCCGCACAGACGCTCTATTGCTCACAGATAACATTCACATGTTTGAGTGATGTGTTAGAACGTAAGCACAATAACAAAGTACAAATTACGGGAAGCCCTAATAAGCTCTTTGTGCGAAAACTCAGCTGTCGAAGGAGGCTATGAGGCTACAGTCACAAACTGTCTTTCTCGAACACTGCTCCCACTTGAGGGTCTCCCTCAAAGCTCTCTTTGAGATCCTCTTGGAGCAGTGTTCGCTGAAGCTAACAATACGAGCACGGCTTACATGTGGCCAAAATACGAGTGTTCCCGTGTTGCACACTCTGTCCCGTGTCGCTACGTGCTATTACAAATGAATGAGTCGCATATGCTCGCAGTGACGCGTAGAAGAGGTCAGGAGAGTTAAACTTTCGTGGCAATGCCGCAGCTGCGAAGCAAGCTCAGGTTTTACTCTCGCTTCGCTCCAGCTTATGTGTGTACGATGACGGACTAAAGGGACGTTGCACGCCCTGGTTATCACGTCTCCGAAAAGTCCATAAATATGTCAAGGTTTAAACTTTTGGCAACAATTTCATAAAAAGTAGTACAAGGTGTCATTGTAGAAGTGGTACACTGAGACATGCAGCACTGAACGGAGAAAGATATACAGGGTGTATAACACACCAATAAATACAAATGTCAAAAGATAGGCTTTTTGGTAAAGTGCACATTTTCGGCATAGTATTAATCGCGGTTTACTACATCACAATGCAGCTAAAACGTGCTCACTAGTGGTCTGGTTAACTACTTCTGAATAGTTAACTGTTGAACTATTACCCTTAGTCTCCTTAGTTCTTGAGGGCCGTGTAGCCCACTGTAATATTCATTTTAGTTGTTAGAAATTCGAAAACGCGGTTACCTTCGGTTGTCTGGCCTATCAAATTTTGGCTATTTCGACGAGTTATGCGCACTAGAGATTTAGTTTTGCCTGCAAGCTTCGCGAAAGCACATGGATTTTCATGCCATGTCGCCAAACTTGGTTGGGCCACAACGCCAAGATTAACCGCGTTTTTTAAATTCTAAAAACTGATATGGATGTTACCTACGGTGGGCAACAGGCCCCTAAATAGTTAAGGAGCCTGATAGTAATAGTTGAAGGGTTAGCTGTTCCACATTATTTATCCGTCATGCTAATTAGCACGTTTTCGCTATTATCTTATGTACTACAACGCATACCATGCTATTCCTAAGGAAGCGGCCTTCTAACTCAAAAAGCCTATTTTTAAAATTTGTATAAAATCTTATGTGAGACACCTTGTATACATAAACCAAACATCACGGCCAACTGTTGCAGTTAATATCTGAGACGGATCTGGTAAATAAAACAAAATATAGTTTTAAACAACATGGCAAATAAATAAAACTGGGAATTCTAGAGAACAGTACACATGTTCCGAGCTTCAAGTCCACACAATGTAGGGTTTTTCATTCCATGTGTGAATGACAGTATACGTTCAGTTTGGAAGTGGCTATGGTGCTCGGCTGCTGGCCCGAAAGACGCGGGTTCGATCCCGGCCGCGGCGGCTGAATTTCTTTGGTGGAGAAATTCGAGGCCCGTGTACTGTGCGAAGGTGAGAAGGTCATCTTTCGTGCGTTCGATGAACTCCTTGACGCGCTCCTTCTTCATCCTCTCGTACACTTCAAGCTGCTGCTTCAGCGCTGATATGATCAGGGAAACTTGCTTGAGTTGGAGCAGCTTGTCAGCAGTGGCTGGGCGGTAGGTATCGATGACCAGGATGTTTTGCGAGGTGCGGAGTTTGATGTAGGTATTGTCACGTTCAATATTGGTAAGGCGGGCGGAATACATGACGGACCGACAGAGCACAGGGAATAAAGTGTTGCCGAGGTTGAGGTGGTTCGCAAATTTCATGACGATCGTGGCTGCGGTGGCTTGCCGGGGCGCCGCGGGAGCACAGTGCCTATGATTGAGCGCCTGGGCTGCTGACTGGCTAGGCGAGCTCCCCGCCGTTCGGGCTGCGAGCATGCTGGCGAGCGCGGGGGGCGTTGCCCCGGCGGTGCAGATGTAGGCTTGGCTTAGCGTGCCCGGCGTGGGCGGCCAGCCAGATGCTGATGTGTCAGAAAAGGCGCAGAACGCTTGAGATTTTGATTACCAGGCGTACAGGCGATGAAGTAGCACTCCTATAGACCGGTTGGTGGCGATCCGAGGTCAGGAACCTGGACGTAGACGTGATATTGCTGGAGCTCGGTGTGCCAAGAAACTCAGAATTCATCCACTTTCATAACATGCTTTCTATCCACCGCTTTACAAGTTCGTAAAAATGAGCAGAAACAAGTCATTCACTTCCATAACATACTTCCTATCCTCTCCGGTACAAGTTTACAAAAAATCGAGCAGAAACAAAGCTCATTCACTTTCATAACATACATTCTATCCTTCCCTTTAACAGTTTGTAAAAGATCGAGCCGAAACAAAGGTCATTCACTTTATCATAACATACTTTCTATCCTCCCCTTTACAAGTTTATAAAAAATTGAGCAGGAACAAAGCGCATTGTCACATTCAGCCTTGGCATAACAGTTACTGCTTTCGAACTGGCGTGAATGAGTGACACGTTATCCACACAAGACAGCATTGGTTGAAGACACGAAACAATGAGGTCTGTGCACGTTAAAGGACCCCAGGACTTTTGTACCGCCCGATCAGCAGTCAGAGTCCCACGTTGCCAGACGGAATCAACCACTGCGTCCAGAAGTGGCGGAGCATCCAGAATAGGTGAAGCAGGGAAAAAACATGTTGATAGGCCGCAGTCTGTTGACGTACACGCGCCGAGCTGGGAGCATGTATCGTTGAGCCATTCCGTCTTGTGCATCGTCCATGGCCGGTCCAGGAAAATTAGCAGCAGGACCTGTAGAAACATCAGTGGTGAGCGTGGGATCGCAGTGGCGGTGCCGTGGCCCAGAGGGGCGTCGAAAGGCGCGCACTTTTGTACCGCCCGATCAGCAGTCAGAGTCCCACGTTGCCAGACGGAATCAACCACTGCGTCCAGAAGTGGCGGAGCATCCAGAATAGGTGAAGCAGGGAAAAAACATGTTGATAGGCCGCAGTCTGTTGACGTACACGCGCCAAGCTGGGAGCTTGTATCGTTGAGCCATTCCGTCTTGTGCATCGTCCATGGCCGGCCTAGGAAAATTAGCAGCAGGACCTGTAGAAACATCAGTGGTGAGCGTGGGATCGCAGTGGCGGTGTCGTGCCCACCCCTTTTTTTTCATCGGAATAAATGCTTTTTTTTATTGTACAAAATAAAGCTGAGCAACACAGACACTGCCATGTGGTAGTATGAAGCATGACTGCACTTTTAAAGGCACACAGAAAGCAAATAGAAATATACATAGGGTATCATATTCTTATCACAAAAAGACCACTGAACATAGCCAGAGAATCAATCTCTATTGATAAATGGATACAGTTGTCCTTTAATAAATCACACTATCTCAAAAAGCTTCAAGAACATGAAAAGAATTGTCCTTTATATAAAACCAGGCAACGAAATAGGCATGAAACAATGGTATATACACAATGCCTTTTTTAAAGTTTGATATACAACTTTCCAACTCGTAGGAAGCGCCAGCATGTTTAGGAAGGCCGTTTTGTTCTGATCGTACGGACATGTAGGAGATCTGCTCCCACCTCTTGCCGCCGCCGTTCTTAGAAAAAGGGGTAGCCCTTGTTTTCCACTTGCGCCGTCCGGCCGGCGTAGTCGTGGTGTCTACCGCCCTCTGTGCAAAGGCAGCGTCAGCGAGCCGTCCTTCCGCAACTGAAGGAGACACAGGGTTACTGTGGCCGCCGCCGCCGTGTGTATGTGGGCGGGTGATTTCGGAGGACGTAAACGTCTCTTTGTGGACACATATGCTGTCTGCTTACGGGTGAAATCGCATAAAAATACACTAAGTACGCAGGTCTCCCTTCATTCCACTGGGAAGTGTTCGAAGTCAAATTCCACTCACATCCGCACAGACGCTCTATTGCTCACAGATAACATTCACATGTTTGAGTGATGTGTTAGAACGTAAGCACAATAACAAAGTACAAATTACGGGAAGCCCTAATAAGCTCTTTGTGCGAAAACTCAGCTGTCGAAGGAGGCTATGAGGCTACAGTCACAAACTGTCTTTCTCGAACACTGCTCCCACTTGAGGGTCTCCCTCAAAGCTCTCTTTGAGATCCTCTTGGAGCAGTGTTCGCTGAAGCTAACAATACGAGCACGGCTTACATGTGGCCAAAATACAAGTGTTCCCGTGTTGCACACTCTGTCCCGTGTCGCTACGTGCTATTACAAATGAATGAGTCGCATATGCTCGCAGTGACGCGTAGAAGAGGTCAGGAGAGTTAAACTTTCGTGGCAATGCCGCAGCTGCGAAGCAAGCTCAGGTTTTACTCTCGCTTCGCTCCAGCTTATGTGTGTACGATGACGGACTAAAGGGACGTTGCACGCCCTGGTTATCACGTCTCCGAAAAGACCATAAATATGTCAAGGTTTAAACTTTTGGCAAAAATTTCATAAAAAGTAGTACAAGGTGTCATTGTAGAAGTGGTACACTGAGACATGCAGCACTGAACGGAGAAAGATATACAGGGTGTATAACACACCAATAAATACAAATGTCAAAAGATAGGCTTTTTGGTAAAGTGCACATTTTCGGCATAGTATTAATCGCGGTTTACTACATCACAATGCAGCTAAAACGTGCTCACTAGTGGTCTGGTTAACTACTTCTGAATAGTTAACTGTTGAACTATTACCCTTAGTCTCCTTAGTTCTTGAGGGCCGTGTAGCCCACTGTAATATTCATTTTAGTTGTTAGAAATTCGAAAACGCGGTTACCTTCGGTTGTCTGGCCTATCAAATTTTGGCTATTTCGACGAGTTATGCGCACTGGAGATTTAGTTTTGCCTGCAAGCTTCGCGAAAGCACATGGATTTTCATGCCATGTCGCCAAACTTGGTTGGGCCACAACGCCAAGATTAACCGCGTTTTTTAAATTCTAAAAACTGATATGGATGTTACCTACGGCGGGCAACAGGCCCCTAAATAGTTAAGGAGCCTGATAGTAATAGTTGAAGGGTTAGCTGTTCCACATTATTTATCCGTCATGCTAATTAGCACGTTTTCGCTATTATCTTATGTACTACAACGCATACCATGCTATTCCTAAGGAAGCGGCCTTCTAACTCAAAAAGCCTATTTTTAAAATTTGTATAAAATCTTATGTGAGACACCTTGTATACATAAACCAAACATCACGGCCAACTGTTGCAGTTAAAATCTGAGACGGATCTGGTAAATAAAACAAAATATAGTTTTAAACAACATGGCAAATAAATAAAACTGGGAATTCTAGAGAACAGTACACATGTTCCGAGCTTCAAGTCCACACAATGTAGGGTTTTTCATTCCATGTGTGAATGACAGTATACGTTCAGTTTGGAAGTGGCTATGGTGCTCGGCTGCTGGCCCGAAAGACGCGGGTTCGATCCCGGCCGCGGCGGCTGAATTTCTTTGGTGGAGAAATTCGAGGCCCGTGTACTGTGCGAAGGTGAGAAGGTCATCTTTCGTGCGTTCGATGAACTCCTTGACGCGCTCCTTCTTCATCCTCTCGTACACTTCAAGCTGCTGCTTCAGCGCTGATATGATCAGGGAAACTTGCTTGAGTTGGAGCAGCTTGTCAGCAGCGGCTGGGCGGTAGGTATCGATGACCAGGATGTTTTGCGAGGTGCGGAGTTTGATGTAGGTATTGTCACGTTCAATATTGGTAAGGCGGGCGGAATACATGACGGACCGACAGAGCACAGGGAATAAAGTGTTGCCGAGGTTGAGGTGGTTCGCAAATTTCATGACGATCGTGGCTGCGGTGGCTTGCCGGGGCGCCGCGGGAGCACAGTGCCTATGATTCAGCGCCTGGGCGGCTGACTGGCTAGGCGAGCTCCCCGCCGTTCGGGCTGCGAGCATGCTGGCGAGCGCGGGGGGCGTTGCCCCGGCGGTGCAGATGTAGGCTTGGCTTAGCGTGCCCGGCGTGGGCGGCCAGCCAGATGCTGATGTGTCAGAAAAGGCGCAGAACGCTTGAGATTTTGATTACCAGGCGTACAGGCGATGAAGTAGCACTCCTATAGACCGGTTGGTGGCGATCCGAGGTCAGGAACCTGGACGTAGACGTGATATTGCTGGAGCTCGGTGTGCCAAGAAACTCAGAATTCATCCACTTTCATAACATGCTTTCTATCCACCGCTTTACAAGTTCGTAAAAATGAGCAGAAACAAGTCATTCACTTCCATAACATACTTCCTATCCTCTCCGGTACAAGTTTACAAAAAATCGAGCAGAAACAAAGCTCATTCACTTTCATAACATACATTCTATCCTTCCCTTTAACAGTTTGTAAAAGATCGAGCCGAAACAAAGGTCATTCACTTTATCATAACATACTTTCTATCCTCCCCTTTACAAGTTTATAAAAAATTGAGCAGGAACAAAGCGCATTGTCACATTCAGCCTTGGCATAACAGTTACTGCTTTCGAACTGGCGTGAATGAGTGACACGTTATCCACACAAGACAGCATTGGTTGAAGACACGAAACAATGAGGTCTGTGCACGTTAAAGGACCCCAGGACTTTTGTACCGCCCGATCAGCAGTCAGAGTCCCACGTTGCCAGACGGAATCAACCACTGCGTCCAGAAGTGGCGGAGCATCCAGAATAGGTGAAGCAGGGAAAAAACATGTTGATAGGCCGCAGTCTGTTGACGTACACGCGCCGAGCTGGGAGCATGTATCGTTGAGCCATTCCGTCTTGTGCATCGTCCATGGCCGGTCCAGGAAAATTAGCAGCAGGACCTGTAGAAACATCAGTGGTGAGCGTGGGATCGCAGTGGCGGTGCCGTGGCCCAGAGGGGCGTCGAAAGGCGCGCACTTTTGTACCGCCCGATCAGCAGTCAGAGTCCCACGTTGCCAGACGGAATCAACCACTGCGTCCAGAAGTGGCGGAGCATCCAGAATAGGTGAAGCAGGGAAAAAACATGTTGATAGGCCGCAGTCTGTTGACGTACACGCGCCGAGCTGGGAGCATGTATCGTTGAGCCATTCCGTCTTGTGCATCGTCCATGGCCGGTCCAGGAAAATTAGCAGCAGGACCTGTAGAAACATCAGTGGTGAGCGTGGGATCGCAGTGGCGGTGCCGTGGCCCAGAGGGGCGTCGAAAGGCGCGCACTTTTGTACCGCCTGATCAGCAGTCAGAGTCCCACGTTGCCAGACGGAATCAACCACTGCGTCCAGAAGTGGCGGAGCATCCAGAATAGGTGAAGCAGGCAAAAAACATGTTGATAGGCCGCAGTCTGTTGACGTACACGCGCCAAGCTGGGAGCTTGTATCGTTGAGCCATTCCGTCTTGTGCATCGTCCATGACCGGCCTAGGAAAATTAGCAGCAGGACCTGTAGAAACATCAGTGGTGAGCGTGGGATCGCAGTGGCGGTGTCGTGCCCACCCCTTTTTTTTCATCGGAATAAATGCTTTTTTTTATTGTACAAAATAAAGCTGAGCAACACAGACACTGCCATGTGGTAGTATGAAGCATGACTGCACTTTTAAAGGCACACAGAAAGCAAATAGAAATATACATAGGGTATCATATTCTTATCACAAAAAGACCACTGAACATAGCCAGAGAATCAATCTCTATTGATAAATGGATACAGTTGTCCTTTAATAAACCACACTATCTCAAAAAGCTTCAAGAACATGAAAAGAATTGTCCTTTATATAAAACCAGGCAACGAAATAGGCATGAAACAATGGTATATACACAATGCCTTTTTTAAAGTTTGATATACAACTTTGCAACTCGTAGGAAGCGCCAGCATGTTTAGGAAGGCCGTTTTGTTCTGATCGTACGGACATGTAGGAGATCTGCTCCCACCTCTTGCCGCCGCCGTTCTTAGAAAAAGGGGTAGCCCTTGTTTTCCACTTGCGCCGTCCGGTCGGCGTAGTCGTGGTGTCTACCGCCCTCTGTGCAAAGGCAGCGTCAGCGAGCCGTCCTTCCGCAACTGAAGGAGACACAGGGTTACTGTGGCCGCCGCCGCCGTGTGTATGTGGGCGGGTGATTTCGGAGGACGTAAACGTCTCTTTGTGGACACATATGCTGTCTGCTTACGGGTGAAATCGCATAAAAATACACTAAGTACGCAGGTCTCCCTTCATTCCACTGGGAAGTGTTCGAAGTCAAATTCCACTCACATCCGCACAGACGCTCTATTGCTCACAGATAACATTCACATGTTTGAGTGATGTGTTAGAACGTAAGCACAATAACAAAGTACAAATTACGGGAAGCCCTAATAAGCTCTTTGTGCGAAAACTCAGCTGTCGAAGGAGGCTATGAGGCTACAGTCACAAACTGTCTTTCTCGAACACTGCTCCCACTTGAGGGTCTCCCTCAAAGCTCTCTTTGAGATCCTCTTGGAGCAGTGTTCGCTGAAGCTAACAATACGAGCACGGCTTACATGTGGCCAAAATACAAGTGTTCCCGTGTTGCACACTCTGTCCCGTGTCGCTACGTGCTATTACAAATGAATGAGTCGCATATGCTCGCAGTGACGCGTAGAAGAGGTCAAGAGAGTTAAACTTTCGTGGCAATGCCGCAGCTGCGAAGCAAGCTCAGGTTTTACTCTCGCTTCGCTCCAGCTTATGTGTGTACGATGACGGACTAAAGGGACGTTGCACGCCCTGGTTATCACGTCTCCGAAAAGTCCATAAATATGTCAAGGTTTAAACTTTTGGCAAAAATTTCATAAAAAGTAGTACAAGGTGTCATTGTAGAAGTGGTACACTGAGACATGCAGCACTGAACGGAGAAAGATATACAGGGTGTATAACACACCAATAAATACAAATGTCAAAAGATAGGCTTTTTGGTAAAGTGCACATTTTCGGCATAGTATTAATCGCGGTTTACTACATCACAATGCAGCTAAAACGTGCTCACTAGTGGTCTGGTTAACTACTTCTGAATAGTTAACTGTTGAACTATTACCCTTAGTCTCCTTAGTTCTTGAGGGCCGTGTAGCCCACTGTAATATTCATTTTAGTTGTTAGAAATTCGAAAACGCGGTTACCTTCGGTTGTCTGGCCTATCAAAATTTGGCTATTTCGACGAGTTATGCGCACTGGAGATTTAGTTTTGCCTGCAAGCTTCGCGAAAGCACATGGATTTTCATGCCATGTCGCCAAACTTGGTTGGGCCACAACGCCAAGATTAACCGCGTTTTTTAAATTCTAAAAACTGATATGGATGTTACCTACGGCGGGCAACAGGCCCCTAAATAGTTAAGGAGCCTGATAGTAATAGTTGAAGGGTTAGCTGTTCCACATTATTTATCCGTCATGCTAATTAGCACGTTTTCGCTATTATCTTATGTACTACAACGCATACCATGCTATTCCTAAGGAAGCGGCCTTCTAACTCAAAAAGCCTATTTTTAAAATTTGTATAAAATCTTATGTGAGACACCTTGTATACATAAACCAAACATCACGGCCAACTGTTGCAGTTAAAATCTGAGACGGATCTGGTAAATAAAACAAAATATAGTTTTAAACAACATGGCAAATAAATAAAACTGGGAATTCTAGAGAACAGTACACATGTTCCGAGCTTCAAGTCCACACAATGTAGGGTTTTTCATTCCATGTGTGAATGACAGTATACGTTCAGTTTGGAAGTGGCTATGGTGCTCGGCTGCTGGCCCGAAAGACGCGGGTTCGATCCCGGCCGCGGCGGCTGAATTTCTTTGGTGGAGAAATTCGAGGCCCGTGTACTGTGCGAAGGTGAGAAGGTCATCTTTCGTGCGTTCGATGAACTCCTTGACGCGCTCCTTCTTCATCCTCTCGTACACTTCAAGCTGCTGCTTCAGCGCTGATATGATCAGGGAAACTTGCTTGAGTTGGAGCAGCTTGTCAGCAGCGGCTGGGCGGTAGGTATCGATGACCAGGATGTTTTGCGAGGTGCGGAGTTTGATGTAGGTATTGTCACGTTCAATATTGGTAAGGCGGGCGGAATACATGACGGACCGACAGAGCACAGGGAATAAAGTGTTGCCGAGGTTGAGGTGGTTCGCAAATTTCATGACGATCGTGGCTGCGGTGGCTTGCCGGGGCGCCGCGGGAGCACAGTGCCTATGATTCAGCGCCTGGGCGGCTGACTGGCTAGGCGAGCTCCCCGCCGTTCGGGCTGCGAGCATGCTGGCGAGCGCGGGGGGCGTTGCCCCGGCGGTGCAGATGTAGGCTTGGCTTAGCGTGCCCGGCGTGGGCGGCCAGCCAGATGCTGATGTGTCAGAAAAGGCGCAGAACGCTTGAGATTTTGATTACCAGGCGTACAGGCGATGAAGTAGCACTCCTATAGACCGGTTGGTGGCGATCCGAGGTCAGGAACCTGGACGTAGACGTGATATTGCTGGAGCTCGGTGTGCCAAGAAACTCAGAATTCATCCACTTTCATAACATGCTTTCTATCCACCGCTTTACAAGTTCGTAAAAATGAGCAGAAACAAGTCATTCACTTCCATAACATACTTCCTATCCTCTCCGGTACAAGTTTACAAAAAATCGAGCAGAAACAAAGCTCATTCACTTTCATAACATACATTCTATCCTTCCCTTTAACAGTTTGTAAAAGATCGAGCCGAAACAAAGGTCATTCACTTTATCATAACATACTTTCTATCCTCCCCTTTACAAGTTTATAAAAAATTGAGCAGGAACAAAGCGCATTGTCACATTCAGCCTTGGCATAACAGTTACTGCTTTCGAACTGGCGTGAATGAGTGACACGTTATCCACACAAGACAGCATTGGTTGAAGACACGAAACAATGAGGTCTGTGCACGTTAAAGGACCCCAGGACTTTTGTACCGCCCGATCAGCAGTCAGAGTCCCACGTTGCCAGACGGAATCAACCACTGCGTCCAGAAGTGGCGGAGCATCCAGAATAGGTGAAGCAGGGAAAAAACATGTTGATAGGCCGCAGTCTGTTGACGTACACGCGCCGAGCTGGGAGCATGTATCGTTGAGCCATTCCGTCTTGTGCATCGTCCATGGCCGGTCCAGGAAAATTAGCAGCAGGACCTGTAGAAACATCAGTGGTGAGCGTGGGATCGCAGTGGCGGTGCCGTGGCCCAGAGGGGCGTCGAAAGGCGCGCACTTTTGTACCGCCCGATCAGCAGTCAGAGTCCCACGTTGCCAGACGGAATCAACCACTGCGTCCAGAAGTGGCGGAGCATCCAGAATAGGTGAAGCAGGGAAAAAACATGTTGATAGGCCGCAGTCTGTTGACGTACACGCGCCGAGCTGGGAGCATGTATCGTTGAGCCATTCCGTCTTGTGCATCGTCCATGGCCGGTCCAGGAAAATTAGCAGCAGGACCTGTAGAAACATCAGTGGTGAGCGTGGGATCGCAGTGGCGGTGCCGTGGCCCAGAGGGGCGTCGAAAGGCGCGCACTTTTGTACCGCCTGATCAGCAGTCAGAGTCCCACGTTGCCAGACGGAATCAACCACTGCGTCCAGAAGTGGCGGAGCATCCAGAATAGGTGAAGCAGGCAAAAAACATGTTGATAGGCCGCAGTCTGTTGACGTACACGCGCCAAGCTGGGAGCTTGTATCGTTGAGCCATTCCGTCTTGTGCATCGTCCATGACCGGCCTAGGAAAATTAGCAGCAGGACCTGTAGAAACATCAGTGGTGAGCGTGGGATCGCAGTGGCGGTGTCGTGCCCACCCCTTTTTTTTCATCGGAATAAATGCTTTTTTTTATTGTACAAAATAAAGCTGAGCAACACAGACACTGCCATGTGGTAGTATGAAGCATGACTGCACTTTTAAAGGCACACAGAAAGCAAATAGAAATATACATAGGGTATCATATTCTTATCACAAAAAGACCACTGAACATAGCCAGAGAATCAATCTCTATTGATAAATGGATACAGTTGTCCTTTAATAAACCACACTATCTCAAAAAGCTTCAAGAACATGAAAAGAATTGTCCTTTATATAAAACCAGGCAACGAAATAGGCATGAAACAATGGTATATACACAATGCCTTTTTTAAAGTTTGATATACAACTTTGCAACTCGTAGGAAGCGCCAGCATGTTTAGGAAGGCCGTTTTGTTCTGATCGTACGGACATGTAGGAGATCTGCTCCCACCTCTTGCCGCCGCCGTTCTTAGAAAAAGGGGTAGCCCTTGTTTTCCACTTGCGCCGTCCGGTCGGCGTAGTCGTGGTGTCTACCGCCCTCTGTGCAAAGGCAGCGTCAGCGAGCCGTCCTTCCGCAACTGAAGGAGACACAGGGTTACTGTGGCCGCCGCCGCCGTGTGTATGTGGGCGGGTGATTTCGGAGGACGTAAACGTCTCTTTGTGGACACATATGCTGTCTGCTTACGGGTGAAATCGCATAAAAATACACTAAGTACGCAGGTCTCCCTTCATTCCACTGGGAAGTGTTCGAAGTCAAATTCCACTCACATCCGCACAGACGCTCTATTGCTCACAGATAACATTCACATGTTTGAGTGATGTGTTAGAACGTAAGCACAATAACAAAGTACAAATTACGGGAAGCCCTAATAAGCTCTTTGTGCGAAAACTCAGCTGTCGAAGGAGGCTATGAGGCTACAGTCACAAACTGTCTTTCTCGAACACTGCTCCCACTTGAGGGTCTCCCTCAAAGCTCTCTTTGAGATCCTCTTGGAGCAGTGTTCGCTGAAGCTAACAATACGAGCACGGCTTACATGTGGCCAAAATACAAGTGTTCCCGTGTTGCACACTCTGTCCCGTGTCGCTACGTGCTATTACAAATGAATGAGTCGCATATGCTCGCAGTGACGCGTAGAAGAGGTCAAGAGAGTTAAACTTTCGTGGCAATGCCGCAGCTGCGAAGCAAGCTCAGGTTTTACTCTCGCTTCGCTCCAGCTTATGTGTGTACGATGACGGACTAAAGGGACGTTGCACGCCCTGGTTATCACGTCTCCGAAAAGTCCATAAATATGTCAAGGTTTAAACTTTTGGCAAAAATTTCATAAAAAGTAGTACAAGGTGTCATTGTAGAAGTGGTACACTGAGACATGCAGCACTGAACGGAGAAAGATATACAGGGTGTATAACACACCAATAAATACAAATGTCAAAAGATAGGCTTTTTGGTAAAGTGCACATTTTCGGCATAGTATTAATCGCGGTTTACTACATCACAATGCAGCTAAAACGTGCTCACTAGTGGTCTGGTTAACTACTTCTGAATAGTTAACTGTTGAACTATTACCCTTAGTCTCCTTAGTTCTTGAGGGCCGTGTAGCCCACTGTAATATTCATTTTAGTTGTTAGAAATTCGAAAACGCGGTTACCTTCGGTTGTCTGGCCTATCAAATTTTGGCTATTTCGACGAGTTATGCGCACTGGAGATTTAGTTTTGCCTGCAAGCTTCGCGAAAGCACATGGATTTTCATGCCATGTCGCCAAACTTGGTTGGGCCACAACGCCAAGATTAACCGCGTTTTTTAAATTCTAAAAACTGATATGGATGTTACCTACGGTGGGCAACAGGCCCCTAAATAGTTAAGGAGCCTGATAGTAATAGTTGAAGGGTTAGCTGTTCCACATTATTTATCCGTCATGCTAATTAGCACGTTTTCGCTATTATCTTATGTACTACAACGCATACCATGCTATTCCTAAGGAAGCGGCCTTCTAACTCAAAAAGCCTATTTTTAAAATTTGTATAAAATCTTATGTGAGACACCTTGTATACATAAACCAAACATCACGGCCAACTGTTGCAGTTAAAATCTGAGACGGATCTGGTAAATAAAACAAAATATAGTTTTAAACAACATGGCAAATAAATAAAACTGGGAATTCTAGAGAACAGTACACATGTTCCGAGCTTCAAGTCCACACAATGTAGGGTTTTTCATTCCATGTGTGAATGACAGTATACGTTCAGTTTGGAAGTGGCTATGGTGCTCGGCTGCTGGCCCGAAAGACGCGAGTTCGATCCCGGCCGCGGCGGCTGAATTTCTTTGGTGGAGAAATTCGAGGCCCGTGTACTGTGCGAAGGTGAGAAGGTCATCTTTCGTGCGTTCGATGAACTCCTTGACGCGCTCCTTCTTCATCCTCTCGTACACTTCAAGCTGCTGCTTCAGCGCTGATATGATCAGGGAAACTTGCTTGAGTTGGAGCAGCTTGTCAGCAGCGGCTGGGCGGTAGGTATCGATGACCAGGATGTTTTGCGAGGTGCGGAGTTTGATGTAGGTATTGTCACGTTCAATATTGGTAAGGCGGGCGGAATACATGACGGACCGACAGAGCACAGGGAATAAAGTGTTGCCGAGGTTGAGGTGGTTCGCAAATTTCATGACGATCGTGGCTGCGGTGGCTTGCCGGGGCGCCGCGGGAGCACAGTGCCTATGATTCAGCGCCTGGGCTGCTGACTGGCTAGGCGAGCTCCCCGCCGTTCGGGCTGCGAGCATGCTGGCGAGCGCGGTGGGCGTTGCCCCGGCGGTGCAGATGTAGGCTTGGCTTAGCGTGCCCGGCGTGGGCGGCCAGCCAGATGCTGATGTGTCAGAAAAGGCGCAGAACGCTTGAGATTTTGATTACCAGGCGTACAGGCGATGAAGTAGCACTCCTATAGACCGGTTGGTGGCGATCCGAGGTCAGGAACCTGGACGTAGACGTGATATTGCTGGAGCTCGGTGTGCCAAGAAACTCAGAATTCATCCACTTTCATAACATGCTTTCTATCCACCGCTTTACAAGTTCGTAAAAATGAGCAGAAACAAGTCATTCACTTCCATAACATACTTCCTATCCTCTCCGGTACAAGTTTACAAAAAATCGAGCAGAAACAAAGCTCATTCACTTTCATAACATACATTCTATCCTTCCCTTTAACAGTTTGTAAAAGATCGAGCCGAAACAAAGGTCATTCACTTTATCATAACATACTTTCTATCCTCCCCTTTACAAGTTTATAAAAAATTGAGCAGGAACAAAGCGCATTGTCACATTCAGCCTTGGCATAACAGTTACTGCTTTCGAACTGGCGTGAATGAGTGACACGTTATCCACACAAGACAGCATTGGTTGAAGACACGAAACAATGAGGTCTGTGCACGTTAAAGGACCCCAGGACTTTTGTACCGCCCGATCAGCAGTCAGAGTCCCACGTTGCCAGACGGAATCAACCACTGCGTCCAGAAGTGGCGGAGCATCCAGAATAGGTGAAGCAGGGAAAAAACATGTTGATAGGCCGCAGTCTGTTGACGTACACGCGCCGAGCTGGGAGCATGTATCGTTGAGCCATTCCGTCTTGTGCATCGTCCATGGCCGGTCCAGGAAAATTAGCAGCAGGACCTGTAGAAACATCAGTGGTGAGCGTGGGATCGCAGTGGCGGTGCCGTGGCCCAGAGGGGCGTCGAAAGGCGCGCACTTTTGTACCGCCCGATCAGCAGTCAGAGTCCCACGTTGCCAGACGGAATCAACCACTGCGTCCAGAAGTGGCGGAGCATCCAGAATAGGTGAAGCAGGGAAAAAACATGTTGATAGGCCGCAGTCTGTTGACGTACACGCGCCGAGCTGGGAGCATGTATCGTTGAGCCATTCCGTCTTGTGCATCGTCCATGGCCGGTCCAGGAAAATTAGCAGCAGGACCTGTAGAAACATCAGTGGTGAGCGTGGGATCGCAGTGGCGGTGTCGTGCCCACCCCTTTTTTTTCATCGGAATAAATGCTTTTTTTTATTGTACAAAATAAAGCTGAGCAACACAGACACTGCCATGTGGTAGTATGAAGCATGACTGCACTTTTAAAGGCACACAGAAAGCAAATAGAAATATACATAGGGTATCATATTCTTATCACAAAAAGACCACTGAACATAGCCAGAGAATCAATCTCTATTGATAAATGGATACAGTTGTCCTTTAATAAATCACACTATCTCAAAAAGCTTCAAGAACATGAAAAGAATTGTCCTTTATATAAAACCAGGCAACGAAATAGGCATGAAACAATGGTATATACACAATGCCTTTTTTAAAGTTTGATATACAACTTTCCAACTCGTAGGAAGCGCCAGCATGTTTAGGAAGGCCGTTTTGTTCTGATCGTACGGACATGTAGGAGATCTGCTCCCACCTCTTGCCGCCGCCGTTCTTAGAAAAAGGGGTAGCCCTTGTTTTCCACTTGCGCCGTCCGGCCGGCGTAGTCGTGGTGTCTACCGCCCTCTGTGCAAAGGCAGCGTCAGCGAGCCGTCCTTCCGCAACTGAAGGAGACACAGGGTTACTGTGGCCGCCGCCGCCGTGTGTATGTGGGCGGGTGATTTCGGAGGACGTAAACGTCTCTTTGTGGACACATATGCTGTCTGCTTACGGGTGAAATCGCATAAAAATACACTAAGTACGCAGGTCTCCCTTCATTCCACTGGGAAGTGTTCGAAGTCAAATTCCACTCACATCCGCACAGACGCTCTATTGCTCACAGATAACATTCACATGTTTGAGTGATGTGTTAGAACGTAAGCACAATAACAAAGTACAAATTACGGGAAGCCCTAATAAGCTCTTTGTGCGAAAACTCAGCTGTCGAAGGAGGCTATGAGGCTACAGTCACAAACTGTCTTTCTCGAACACTGCTCCCACTTGAGGGTCTCCCTCAAAGCTCTCTTTGAGATCCTCTTGGAGCAGTGTTCGCTGAAGCTAACAATACGAGCACGGCTTACATGTGGCCAAAATACAAGTGTTCCCGTGTTGCACACTCTGTCCCGTGTCGCTACGTGCTATTACAAATGAATGAGTCGCATATGCTCGCAGTGACGCGTAGAAGAGGTCAGGAGAGTTAAACTTTCGTGGCAATGCCGCAGCTGCGAAGCAAGCTCAGGTTTTACTCTCGCTTCGCTCCAGCTTATGTGTGTACGATGACGGACTAAAGGGACGTTGCACGCCCTGGTTATCACGTCTCCGAAAAGACCATAAATATGTCAAGGTTTAAACTTTTGGCAAAAATTTCATAAAAAGTAGTACAAGGTGTCATTGTAGAAGTGGTACACTGAGACATGCAGCACTGAACGGAGAAAGATATACAGGGTGTATAACACACCAATAAATACAAATGTCAAAAGATAGGCTTTTTGGTAAAGTGCACATTTTCGGCATAGTATTAATCGCGGTTTACTACATCACAATGCAGCTAAAACGTGCTCACTAGTGGTCTGGTTAACTACTTCTGAATAGTTAACTGTTGAACTATTACCCTTAGTCTCCTTAGTTCTTGAGGGCCGTGTAGCCCACTGTAATATTCATTTTAGTTGTTAGAAATTCGAAAACGCGGTTACCTTCGGTTGTCTGGCCTATCAAATTTTGGCTATTTCGACGAGTTATGCGCACTGGAGATTTAGTTTTGCCTGCAAGCTTCGCGAAAGCACATGGATTTTCATGCCATGTCGCCAAACTTGGTTGGGCCACAACGCCAAGATTAACCGCGTTTTTTAAATTCTAAAAACTGATATGGATGTTACCTACGGTGGGCAACAGGCCCCTAAATAGTTAAGGAGCCTGATAGTAATAGTTGAAGGGTTAGCTGTTCCACATTATTTATCCGTCATGCTAATTAGCACGTTTTCGCTATTATCTTATGTACTACAACGCATACCATGCTATTCCTAAGGAAGCGGCCTTCTAACTCAAAAAGCCTATTTTTAAAATTTGTATAAAATCTTATGTGAGACACCTTGTATACATAAACCAAACATCACGGCCAACTGTTGCAGTTAAAATCTGAGACGGATCTGGTAAATAAAACAAAATATAGTTTTAAACAACATGGCAAATAAATAAAACTGGGAATTCTAGAGAACAGTACACATGTTCCGAGCTTCAAGTCCACACAATGTAGGGTTTTTCATTCCATGTGTGAATGACAGTATACGTTCAGTTTGGAAGTGGCTATGGTGCTCGGCTGCTGGCCCGAAAGACGCGGGTTCGATCCCGGCCGCGGCGGCTGAATTTCTTTGGTGGAGAAATTCGAGGCCCGTGTACTGTGCGAAGGTGAGAAGGTCATCTTTCGTGCGTTCGATGAACTCCTTGACGCGCTCCTTCTTCATCCTCTCGTACACTTCAAGCTGCTGCTTCAGCGCTGATATGATCAGGGAAACTTGCTTGAGTTGGAGCAGCTTGTCAGCAGCGGCTGGGCGGTAGGTATCGATGACCAGGATGTTTTGCGAGGTGCGGAGTTTGATGTAGGTATTGTCACGTTCAATATTGGTAAGGCGGGCGGAATACATGACGGACCGACAGAGCACAGGGAATAAAGTGTTGCCGAGGTTGAGGTGGTTCGCAAATTTCATGACGATCGTGGCTGCGGTGGCTTGCCGGGGCGCCGCGGGAGCACAGTGCCTATGATTCAGCGCCTGGGCTGCTGACTGGCTAGGCGAGCTCCCCGCCGTTCGGGCTGCGAGCATGCTGGCGAGCGCGGGGGGCGTTGCCCCGGCGGTGCAGATGTAGGCTTGGCTTAGCGTGCCCGGCGTGGGCGGCCAGCCAGATGCTGATGTGTCAGAAAAGGCGCAGAACGCTTGAGATTTTGATTACCAGGCGTACAGGCGATGAAGTAGCACTCCTATAGACCGGTTGGTGGCGATCCGAGGTCAGGAACCTGGACGTAGACGTGATATTGCTGGAGCTCGGTGTGCCAAGAAACTCAGAATTCATCCACTTTCATAACATGCTTTCTATCCACCGCTTTACAAGTTCGTAAAAATGAGCAGAAACAAGTCATTCACTTCCATAACATACTTCCTATCCTCTCCGGTACAAGTTTACAAAAAATCGAGCAGAAACAAAGCTCATTCACTTTCATAACATACATTCTATCCTTCCCTTTAACAGTTTGTAAAAGATCGAGCCGAAACAAAGGTCATTCACTTTATCATAACATACTTTCTATCCTCCCCTTTACAAGTTTATAAAAAATTGAGCAGGAACAAAGCGCATTGTCACATTCAGCCTTGGCATAACAGTTACTGCTTTCGAACTGGCGTGAATGAGTGACACGTTATCCACACAAGACAGCATTGGTTGAAGACACGAAACAATGAGGTCTGTGCACGTTAAAGGACCCCAGGACTTTTGTACCGCCCGATCAGCAGTCAGAGTCCCACGTTGCCAGACGGAATCAACCACTGCGTCCAGAAGTGGCGGAGCATCCAGAATAGGTGAAGCAGGGAAAAAACATGTTGATAGGCCGCAGTCTGTTGACGTACACGCGCCGAGCTGGGAGCATGTATCGTTGAGCCATTCCGTCTTGTGCATCGTCCATGGCCGGTCCAGGAAAATTAGCAGCAGGACCTGTAGAAACATCAGTGGTGAGCGTGGGATCGCAGTGGCGGTGCCGTGGCCCAGAGGGGCGTCGAAAGGCGCGCACTTTTGTACCGCCCGATCAGCAGTCAGAGTCCCACGTTGCCAGACGGAATCAACCACTGCGTCCAGAAGTGGCGGAGCATCCAGAATAGGTGAAGCAGGGAAAAAACATGTTGATAGGCCGCAGTCTGTTGACGTACACGCGCCGAGCTGGGAGCATGTATCGTTGAGCCATTCCGTCTTGTGCATCGTCCATGGCCGGTCCAGGAAAATTAGCAGCAGGACCTGTAGAAACATCAGTGGTGAGCGTGGGATCGCAGTGGCGGTGCCGTGGCCCAGAGGGGCGTCAAAAGGCGCGCACTTTTGTACCGCCTGATCAGCAGTCAGAGTCCCACGTTGCCAGACGGAATCAACCACTGCGTCCAGAAGTGGCGGAGTATCCAGAATAGGTGAAGCAGGCAAAAAACATGTTGATAGGCCGCAGTCTGTTGACGTACACGCGCCAAGCTGGGAGCTTGTATCGTTGAGCCATTCCGTCTTGTGCATCGTCCATGACCGGCCTAGGAAAATTAGCAGCAGGACCTGTAGAAACATCAGTGGTGAGCGTGGGATCGCAGTGGCGGTGTCGTGCCCACCCCTTTTTTTTTCATCGGAATAAATGCTTTTTTTTATTGTACAAAATAAAGCTGAGCAACACAGACACTGCCATGTGGTAGTATGAAGCATGACTGCACTTTTAAAGGCACACAGAAAGCAAATAGAAATATACATAGGGTATCATATTCTTATCACAAAAAGACCACTGAACATAGCCAGAGAATCAATCTCTATTGATAAATGGATACAGTTGTCCTTTAATAAACCACACTATCTCAAAAAGCTTCAAGAACATGAAAAGAATTGTCCTTTATATAAAACCAGGCAACGAAATAGGCATGAAACAATGGTATATACACAATGCCTTTTTTAAAGTTTGATATACAACTTTGCAACTCGTAGGAAGCGCCAGCATGTTTAGGAAGGCCGTTTTGTTCTGATCGTACGGACATGTAGGAGATCTGCTCCCACCTCTTGCCGCCGCCGTTCTTAGAAAAAGGGGTAGCCCTTGTTTTCCACTTGCGCCGTCCGGTCGGCGTAGTCGTGGTGTCTACCGCCCTCTGTGCAAAGGCAGCGTCAGCGAGCCGTCCTTCCGCAACTGAAGGAGACACAGGGTTACTGTGGCCGCCGCCGCCGTGTGTATGTGGGCGGGTGATTTCGGAGGACGTAAACGTCTCTTTGTGGACACATATGCTGTCTGCTTACGGGTGAAATCGCATAAAAATACACTAAGTACGCAGGTCTCCCTTCATTCCACTGGGAAGTGTTCGAAGTCAAATTCCACTCACATCCGCACAGACGCTCTATTGCTCACAGATAACATTCACATGTTTGAGTGATGTGTTAGAACGTAAGCACAATAACAAAGTACAAATTACGGGAAGCCCTAATAAGCTCTTTGTGCGAAAACTCAGCTGTCGAAGGAGGCTATGAGGCTACAGTCACAAACTGTCTTTCTCGAACACTGCTCCCACTTGAGGGTCTCCCTCAAAGCTCTCTTTGAGATCCTCTTGGAGCAGTGTTCGCTGAAGCTAACAATACGAGCACGGCTTACATGTGGCCAAAATACAAGTGTTCCCGTGTTGCACACTCTGTCCCGTGTCGCTACGTGCTATTACAAATGAATGAGTCGCATATGCTCGCAGTGACGCGTAGAAGAGGTCAAGAGAGTTAAACTTTCGTGGCAATGCCGCAGCTGCGAAGCAAGCTCAGGTTTTACTCTCGCTTCGCTCCAGCTTATGTGTGTACGATGACGGACTAAAGGGACGTTGCACGCCCTGGTTATCACGTCTCCGAAAAGTCCATAAATATGTCAAGGTTTAAACTTTTGGCAAAAATTTCATAAAAAGTAGTACAAGGTGTCATTGTAGAAGTGGTACACTGAGACATGCAGCACTGAACGGAGAAAGATATACAGGGTGTATAACACACCAATAAATACAAATGTCAAAAGATAGGCTTTTTGGTAAAGTGCACATTTTCGGCATAGTATTAATCGCGGTTTACTACATCACAATGCAGCTAAAACGTGCTCACTAGTGGTCTGGTTAACTACTTCTGAATAGTTAACTGTTGAACTATTACCCTTAGTCTCCTTAGTTCTTGAGGGCCGTGTAGCCCACTGTAATATTCATTTTAGTTGTTAGAAATTCGAAAACGCGGTTACCTTCGGTTGTCTGGCCTATCAAATTTTGGCTATTTCGACGAGTTATGCGCACTGGAGATTTAGTTTTGCCTGCAAGCTTCGCGAAAGCACATGGATTTTCATGCCATGTCGCCAAACTTGGTTGGGCCACAACGCCAAGATTAACCGCGTTTTTTAAATTCTAAAAACTGATATGGATGTTACCTACGGTGGGCAACAGGCCCCTAAATAGTTAAGGAGCCTGATAGTAATAGTTGAAGGGTTAGCTGTTCCACATTATTTATCCGTCATGCTAATTAGCACGTTTTCGCTATTATCTTATGTACTACAACGCATACCATGCTATTCCTAAGGAAGCGGCCTTCTAACTCAAAAAGCCTATTTTTAAAATTTGTATAAAATCTTATGTGAGACACCTTGTATACATAAACCAAACATCACGGCCAACTGTTGCAGTTAAAATCTGAGACGGATCTGGTAAATAAAACAAAATATAGTTTTAAACAACATGGCAAATAAATAAAACTGGGAATTCTAGAGAACAGTACACATGTTCCGAGCTTCAAGTCCACACAATGTAGGGTTTTTCATTCCATGTGTGAATGACAGTATACGTTCAGTTTGGAAGTGGCTATGGTGCTCGGCTGCTGGCCCGAAAGACGCGAGTTCGATCCCGGCCGCGGCGGCTGAATTTCTTTGGTGGAGAAATTCGAGGCCCGTGTACTGTGCGAAGGTGAGAAGGTCATCTTTCGTGCGTTCGATGAACTCCTTGACGCGCATCTTCTTCATCCTCTCGTACACTTCAAGCTGCTGCTTCAGCGCTGATATGATCAGGGAAACTTGCTTGAGTTGGAGCAGCTTGTCAGCAGCGGCTGGGCGGTAGGTATCGATGACCAGGATGTTTTGCGAGGTGCGGAGTTTGATGTAGGTATTGTCACGTTCAATATTGGTAAGGCGGGCGGAATACATGACGGACCGACAGAGCACAGGGAATAAAGTGTTGCCGAGGTTGAGGTGGTTCGCAAATTTCATGACGATCGTGGCTGCGGTGGCTTGCCGGGGCGCCGCGGGAGCACAGTGCCTATGATTCAGCGCCTGGGCTGCTGACTGGCTAGGCGAGCTCCCCGCCGTTCGGGCTGCGAGCATGCTGGCGAGCGCGGGGGGCGTTGCCCCGGCGGTGCAGATGTAGGCTTGGCTTAGCGTGCCCGGCGTGGGCGGCCAGCCAGATGCTGATGTGTCAGAAAAGGCGCAGAACGCTTGAGATTTTGATTACCAGGCGTACAGGCGATGAAGTAGCACTCCTATAGACCGGTTGGTGGCGATCCGAGGTCAGGAACCTGGACGTAGACGTGATATTGCTGGAGCTCGGTGTGCCAAGAAACTCAGAATTCATCCACTTTCATAACATGCTTTCTATCCACCGCTTTACAAGTTCGTAAAAATGAGCAGAAACAAGTCATTCACTTCCATACCATACTTCCTATCCTCTCCGGTACAAGTTTACAAAAAATCGAGCAGAAACAAAGCTCATTCACTTTCATAACATACATTCTATCCTTCCCTTTAAAAGTTTGTAAAAGATCGAGCCGAAACAAAGGTCATTCACTTTATCATAATATACTTTCTATCCTCCCCTTTACAAGTTTATAAAAAATTCAGCAGGAACAAAGCGCATTGTCACATTCAGCCTTGGCATAACAGTTACTGCTTTCGAACTGGCGTGAATGAGTGACACGTTATCCACACAAGACAGCATTGGTTGAAGACACGAAACAATGAGGTCTGTGCACGTTAAAGGACCCCAGGACTTTTGTACCGCCCGATCAGCAGTCAGAGTCCCACGTTGCCAGACGGAATCAACCACTGCGTCCAGAAGTGGCGGAGCATCCAGAATAGGTGAAGCAGGGAAAAAACATGTTGATAGGCCGCAGTCTGTTGACGTACACGCGCCGAGCTGGGAGCATGTATCGTTGAGCCATTCCGTCTTGTGCATCGTCCATGGCCGGTCCAGGAAAATTAGCAGCAGGACCTGTAGAAACATCAGTGGTGAGCGTGGGATCGCAGTGGCGGTGCCGTGGCCCAGAGGGGCGTCGAAAGGCGCGCACTTTTGTACCGCCCGATCAGCAGTCAGAGTCCCACGTTGCCAGACGGAATCAACCACTGCGTCCAGAAGTGGCGGAGCATCCAGAATAGGTGAAGCAGGGAAAAAACATGTTGATAGGCCGCAGTCTGTTGACGTACACGCGCCGAGCTGGGAGCATGTGTCGTTGAGCCATTCCGTCTTGTGCATCGTCCGTGGCCGGTCCAGGAAAATTAGCAGCAGGACCTGTAGAAACATCAGTGGTGAGCGTGGGATCGCAGTGGCGGTGCCGTGGCCCAGAGGGGCGTCGAAAGGCGCGCACTTTTGTACCGCCTGATCAGCAGTCAGAGTCCCACGTTGCCAGACGGAATCAACCACTGCGTCCAGAAGTGGCGGAGCATCCAGAATAGGTGAAGCAGGCAAAAAACGTGTTGATAGGCCGCAGTCTGTTGACGTACACGCGCCAAGCTGGGAGCTTGTATCGTTGAGCCATTCCGTCTTGTGCATCGTCCATGGCCGGCCTAGGAAAATTAGCAGCAGGACCTGTAGAAACATCAGTGGTGAGCGTGGGATCGCAGTGGCGGTGTCGTGCCCACCCCTTTTTTTTCATCGGAATAAATGCTTTTTTTTATTGTACAAAATAAAGCTGAGCAACACAGACACTGCCATGTGGTAGTATGAAGCATGACTGCACTTTTAAAGGCACACAGAAAGCAAATAGAAATATACATAGGGTATCATATTCTTATCACAAAAAGACCACTGAACATAGCCAGAGAATCAATCTCTATTGATAAATGGATACAGTTGTCCTTTAATAAACCACACTATCTCAAAAAGCTTCAAGAACATGAAAAGAATTGTCCTTTATATAAAACCAGGCAACGAAATAGGCATGAAACAATGGTATATACACAATGCCTTTTTTAAAGTTTGATATACAACTTTGCAACTCGTAGGAAGCGCCAGCATGTTTAGGAAGGCCGTTTTGTTCTGATCGTACGGACATGTAGGAGATCTGCTCCCACCTCTTGCCGCCGCCGTTCTTAGAAAAAGGGGTAGCCCTTGTTTTCCACTTGCGCCGTCCGGCCGGCGTAGTCGTGGTGTCTACCGCCCTCTGTGCAAAGGCAGCGTCAGCGAGCCGTCCTTCCGCAACTGAAGGAGACACAGGGTTACTGTGGCCGCCGCCGCCGTGTGTATGTGGGCGGGTGATTTCGGAGGACGTAAACGTCTCTTTGTGGACACATATGCTGTCTGCTTACGGGTGAAATCGCATAAAAATACACTAAGTACGCAGGTCTCCCTTCATTCCACTGGGAAGTGTTCGAAGTCAAATTCCACTCACATCCGCACAGATGCTCTATTGCTCACAGATAACATTCACATGTTTGAGTGATGTGTTAGAACGTAAGCACAATAACAAAGTACAAATTACGGGAAGCCCTAATAAGCTCTTTGTGCGAAAACTCAGCTGTCGAAGGAGGCTATGAGGCTACAGTCACAAACTGTCTTTCTCGAACACTGCTCCCACTTGAGGGTCTCCCTCAAAGCTCTCTTTGAGATCCTCTTGGAGCAGTGTTCGCTGAAGCTAACAATACGAGCACGGCTTACATGTGGCCAAAATACAAGTGTTCCCGTGTTGCACACTCTGTCCCGTGTCGCTACGGGCTATTACAAATGAATGAGTCGCATATGCTCGCAGTGACGCGTAGAAGAGGTCAGGAGAGTTAAACTTTCGTGGCAATGCCGCAGCTGCGAAGCAAGCTCAGGTTTTACTCTCGCTTCGCTCCAGCTTATGTGTGTACGATGACGGACTAAAGGGACGTTGCACGCCCTGGTTATCACGTCTCCGAAAAGTCCATAAATATGTCAAGGTTTAAACTTTTGGCAAAAATTTCATAAAAAGTAGTACAAGGTGTCATTGTAGAAGTGGTACACTGAGACATGCAGCACTGAACGGAGAAAGATATACAGGGTGTATAACACACCAATAAATACAAATGTCAAAAGATAGGCTTTTTGGTAAAGTGCACATTTTCGGCATAGTATTAATCGCGGTTTACTACATCACAATGCAGCTAAAACGTGCTCACTAGTGGTCTGGTTAACTACTTCTGAATAGTTAACTGTTGAACTATTACCCTTAGTCTCCTTAGTTCTTGAGGGCCGTGTAGCCCACTGTAATATTCATTTTAGTTGTTAGAAATTCGAAAACGCGGTTACCTTCGGTTGTCTGGCCTATCAAATTTTGGCTATTTCGACGAGTTATGCGCACTGGAGATTTAGTTTTGCCTGCAAGCTTCGCGAAAGCACATGGATTTTCATGCCATGTCGCCAAACTTGGTTGGGCCACAACGCCAAGATTAACCGCGTTTTTTAAATTCTAAAAACTGATATGGATGTTACCTACGGTGGGCAACAGGCCCCTAAATAGTTAAGGAGCCTGATAGTAATAGTTGAAGGGTTAGCTGTTCCACATTATTTATCCGTCATGCTAAATAGCACGTTTTCGCTATTATCTTATGTACTACAACGCATACCATGCTATTCCTAAGGAAGCGGCCTTCTAACTCAAAAAGCCTATTTTTAATATTTGTATAAAATCTTATGTGAGACACCTTGTATACATAAACCAAACATCACGGCCAACTGTTGCAGTTAAAATCTGAGACGGATCTGGTAAATAAAACAAAATATAGTTTTAAACAACATGGCAAATAAATAAAACTGGGAATTCTAGAGAACAGTACACATGTTCCGAGCTTCAAGTCCACACAATGTAGGGTTTTTCATTCCATGTGTGAATGACAGTATACGTTCAGTTTGGAAGTGGCTATGGTGCTCGGCTGCTGGCCCGAAAGACGCGGGTTCGATCCCGGCCGCGGCGGCTGAATTTCTTTGGTGGAGAAATTCGAGGCCCGTGTACTGTGCGAAGGTGAGAAGGTCATCTTTCGTGCGTTCGATGAACTCCTTGACGCGCTCCTTCTTCATCCTCTCGTACACTTCAAGCTGCTGCTTCAGCGCTGATATGATCAGGGAAACTTGCTTGAGTTGGAGCAGCTTGTCAGCAGCGGCTGGGCGGTAGGTATCGATGACCAGGATGTTTTGCGAGGTGCGGAGTTTGATGTAGGTATTGTCACGTTCAATATTGGTAAGGCGGGCGGAATACATGACGGACCGACAGAGCACAGGGAATAAAGTGTTGCCGAGGTTGAGGTGGTTCGCAAATTTCATGACGATCGTGGCTGCGGTGGCTTGCCGGGGCGCCGCGGGAGCACAGTGCCTATGATTCAGCGCCTGGGCTGCTGACTGGCTAGGCGAGCTCCCCGCCGTTCGGGCTGCGAGCATGCTGGCGAGCGCGGGGGGCGTTGCCCCGGCGGTGCAGATGTAGGCTTGGCTTAGCGTGCCCGGCGTGGGCGGCCAGCCAGATGCTGATGTGTCAGAAAAGGCGCAGAACGCTTGAGATTTTGATTACCAGGCGTACAGGCGATGAAGTAGCACTCCTATAGACCGGTTGGTGGCGATCCGAGGTCAGGAACCTGGACGTAGACGTGATATTGCTGGAGCTCGGTGTGCCAAGAAACTCAGAATTCATCCACTTTCATAACATGCTTTCTATCCACCGCTTTACAAGTTCGTAAAAATGAGCAGAAACAAGTCATTCACTTCCATAACATACTTCCTATCCTCTCCGGTACAAGTTTACAAAAAATCGAGCAGAAACAAAGCTCATTCACTTTCATAACATACATTCTATCCTTCCCTTTAAAAGTTTGTAAAAGATCGAGCCGAAACAAAGGTCATTCACTTTATCATAACATACTTTCTATCCTCCCCTTTACAAGTTTATAAAAAATTGAGCAGGAACAAAGCGCATTGTCACATTCAGCCTTGGCATAACAGTTACTGCTTTCGAACTGTCGTGAATGAGTGACACGTTATCCACACAAGACAGCATTGGTTGAAGACACGAAACAATGAGGTCTGTGCACGTTAAAGGACCCCAGGACTTTTGTACCGCCCGATCAGCAGTCAGAGTCCCACGTTGCCAGACGGAATCAACCACTGCGTCCAGAAGTGGCGGAGCATCCAGAATAGGTGAAGCAGGGAAAAAACATGTTGATAGGCCGCAGTCTGTTGACGTACACGCGCCGAGCTGGGAGCATGTATCGTTGAGCCATTCCGTCTTGTGCATCGTCCATGGCCGGTCCAGGAAAATTAGCAGCAGGACCTGTAGAAACATCAGTGGTGAGCGTGGGATCGCAGTGGCGGTGCCGTGGCCCAGAGGGGCGTCAAAAGGCGCGCACTTTTGTACCGCCTGATCAGCAGTCAGAGTCCCACGTTGCCAGACGGAATCAACCACTGCGTCCAGAAGTGGCGGAGTATCCAGAATAGGTGAAGCAGGCAAAAAACATGTTGATAGGCCGCAGTCTGTTGACGTACACGCGCCAAGCTGGGAGCTTGTATCGTTGAGCCATTCCGTCTTGTGCATCGTCCATGGCCGGCCTAGGAAAATTAGCAGCAGGACCTGTAGAAACATCAGTGGTGAGCGTGGGATCGCAGTGGCGGTGTCGTGCCCACCCCTTTTTTTTCATCGGAATAAATGCTTTTTTTTATTGTACAAAATAAAGCTGAGCAACACAGACACTGCCATGTGGTAGTATGAAGCATGACTGCACTTTTAAAGGCACACAGAAAGCAAATAGAAATATACATAGGGTATCATATTCTTATCACAAAAAGACCACTGAACATAGCCAGAGAATCAATCTCTATTGATAAATGGATACAGTTGTCCTTTAATAAACCACACTATCTCAAAAAGCTTCAAGAACATGAAAAGAATTGTCCTTTATATAAAACCAGGCAACGAAATAGGCATGAAACAATGGTATATACACAATGCCTTTTTTAAAGTTTGATATACAACTTTGCAACTCGTAGGAAGCGCCAGCATGTTTAGGAAGGCCGTTTTGTTCTGATCGTACGGACATGTAGGAGATCTGCTCCCACCTCTTGCCGCCGCCGTTCTTAGAAAAAGGGGTAGCCCTTGTTTTCCACTTGCGCCGTCCGGTCGGCGTAGTCGTGGTGTCTACCGCCCTCTGTGCAAAGGCAGCGTCAGCGAGCCGTCCTTCCGCAACTGAAGGAGACACAGGGTTACTGTGGCCGCCGCCGCCGTGTGTATGTGGGCGGGTGATTTCGGAGGACGTAAACGTCTCTTTGTGGACACATATGCTGTCTGCTTACGGGCGAAATCGCATAAAAATACACTAAGTACGCAGGTCTCCCTTCATTCCACTGGGAAGTGTTCGAAGTCAAATTCCACTCACATCCGCACAGACGCTCTATTGCTCACAGATAACATTCACATGTTTGAGTGATGTGTTAGAACGTAAGCACAATAACAAAGTACAAATTACGGGAAGCCCTAATAAGCTCTTTCTGCGAAAACTCAGCTGTCGAAGGAGGCTATGAGGCTACAGTCACAAACTGTCTTTCTCGAACACTGCTCCCACTTGAGGGTCTCCCTCAAAGCTCTCTTTGAGATCCTCTTGGAGCAGTGTTCGCTGAAGCTAACAATACGAGCACGGCTTACATGTGGCCAAAATACAAGTGTTCCCGTGTTGCACACTCTGTCCCGTGTCGCTACGTGCTATTACAAATGAATGAGTCGCATATGCTCGCAGTGACGCGTAGAAGAGGTCAAGAGAGTTAAACTTTCGTGGCAATGCCGCAGCTGCGAAGCAAGCTCAGGTTTTACTCTCGCTTCGCTCCAGCTTATGTGTGTACGATGACGGACTAAAGGGACGTTGCACGCCCTGGTTATCACGTCTCCGAAAAGTCCATAAATATGTCAAGGTTTAAACTTTTGGCAAAAATTTCATAAAAAGTAGTACAAGGTGTCATTGTAGAAGTGGTACACTGAGACATGCAGCACTGAACGGAGAAAGATATACAGGGCGTATAACACACCAATAAATACAAATGTCAAAAGATAGGCTTTTTGGTAAAGTGCACATTTTCGGCATAGTATTAATCGCGGTTTACTACATCACAATGCAGCTAAAACGTGCTCACTAGTGGTCTGGTTAACTACTTCTGAATAGTTAACTGGTGAACTATTACCCTTAGTCTCCTTAGTTCTTGAGGGCCGTGTAGCCCACTGTAATATTCATTTTAGTTGTTAGAAATTCGAAAACGCCGTTACCTTCGGTTGTCTGGCCTATCAAATTTTGGCTATTTCGACGAGTTATGCGCACTGGAGATTTAGTTTTGCCTGCAAGCTTCGCGAAAGCACATGGATTTTCATGCCATGTCGCCAAACTTGGTTGGGCCACAACGCCAAGATTAACCGCGTTTTTTAAATTCTAAAAACTGATATGGATGTTACCTACGGTGGGCAACAGGCCCCTAAATAGTTAAGGAGCCTGATAGTAATAGTTGAAGGGTTAGCTGTTCCACATTATTTATCCGTCATGCTAATTAGCACGTTTTCGCTATTATCTTATGTACTACAACGCATACCATGCTATTCCTAAGGAAGCGGCCTTCTAACTCAAAAAGCCTATTTTTAAAATTTGTATAAAATCTTATGTGAGACACCTTGTATACATAAACCAAACATCACGGCCAACTGTTGCAGTTAAAATCTGAGACGGATCTGGTAAATAAAACAAAATATAGTTTTAAACAACATGGCAAATAAATAAAACTGGGAATTCTAGAGAACAGTACACATGTTCCGAGCTTCAAGTCCACACAATGTAGGGTTTTTCATTCCATGTGTGAATGACAGTATACGTTCAGTTTGGAAGTGGCTATGGTGCTCGGCTGCTGGCCCGAAAGACGCGAGTTCGATCCCGGCCGCGGCGGCTGAATTTCTTTGGTGGAGAAATTCGAGGCCCGTGTACTGTGCGAAGGTGAGAAGGTCATCTTTCGTGCGTTCGATGAACTCCTTGACGCGCTCCTTCTTCATCCTCTCGTACACTTCAAGCTGCTGCTTCAGCGCTGATATGATCAGGGAAACTTGCTTGAGTTGGAGCAGCTTGTCAGCAGCGGCTGGGCGGTAGGTATCGATGACCAGGATGTTTTGCGAGGTGCGGAGTTTGATGTAGGTATTGTCACGTTCAATATTGGTAAGGCGGGCGGAATACATGACGGACCGACAGAGCACAGGGAATAAAGTGTTGCCGAGGTTGAGGTGGTTCGCAAATTTCATGACGATCGTGGCTGCGGTGGCTTGCCGGAGCGCCGCGGGAGCACAGTGCCTATGATTCAGCGCCTGGGCTGCTGACTGGCTAGGCGAGCTCCCCGCCGTTCGGGCTGCGAGCATGCTGGCGAGCGCGGGGGGCGTTGCCCCGGCGGTGCAGATGTAGGCTTGGCTTAGCGTGCCCGGCGTGGGCGGCCAGCCAGATGCTGATGTGTCAGAAAAGGCGCAGAACGCTTGAGATTTTGATTACCAGGCGTACAGGCGATGAAGTAGCACTCCTATAGACCGGTTGGTGGCGATCCGAGGTCAGGAACCTGGACGTAGACGTGATATTGCTGGAGCTCGGTGTGCCAAGAAACTCAGAATTCATCCACTTTCATAACATGCTTTCTATCCACCGCTTTACAAGTTCGTAAAAATGAGCAGAAACAAGTCATTCACTTCCATAACATACTTCCTATCCTCTCCGGTACAAGTTTACAAAAAATCGAGCAGAAACAAAGCTCATTCACTTTCATAACATACATTCTATCCTTCCCTTTAAAAGTTTGTAAAAGATCGAGCCGAAACAAAGGTCATTCACTTTATCATAACATACTTTCTATCCTCCCCTTTACAAGTTTATAAAAAATTGAGCAGGAACAAAGCGCATTGTCACATTCAGCCTTGGCATAACAGTTACTGCTTTCGAACTGGCGTGAATGAGTGACACGTTATCCACACAAGACAGCATTGGTTGAAGACACGAAACAATGAGGTCTGTGCACGTTAAAGGACCCCAGGACTTTTGTACCGCCCGATCAGCAGTCAGAGTCCCACGTTGCCAGACGGAATCAACCACTGCGTCCAGAAGTGGCGGAGCATCCAGAATAGGTGAAGCAGGGAAAAAACATGTTGATAGGCCGCAGTCTGTTGACGTACACGCGCCGAGCTGGGAGCATGTATCGTTGAGCCATTCCGTCTTGTGCATCGTCCATGGCCGGTCCAGGAAAATTAGCAGCAGGACCTGTAGAAACATCAGTGGTGAGCGTGGGATCGCAGTGGCGGTGCCGTGGCCCAGAGGGGCGTCGAAAGGCGCGCACTTTTGTACCGCCTGATCAGCAGTCAGAGTCCCACGTTGCCAGACGGAATCAACCACTGCGTCCAGAAGTGGCGGAGCATCCAGAATAGGTGAAGCAGGCAAAAAACATGTTGATAGGCCGCAGTCTGTTGACGTACACGCGCCAAGCTGGGAGCTTGTATCGTTGAGCCATTCCGTCTTGTGCATCGTCCATGGCCGGCCTAGGAAAATTAGCAGCAGGACCTGTAGAAACATCAGTGGTGAGCGTGGGATCGCAGTGGCGGTGTCGTGCCCACCCCTTTTTTTTCATCGGAATAAATGCTTTTTTTTATTGTACAAAATAAAGCTGAGCAACACAGACACTGCCATGTGGTAGTATGAAGCATGACTGCACTTTTAAAGGCACACAGAAAGCAAATAGAAATATACATAGGGTATCATATTCTTATCACAAAAAGACCACTGAACATAGCCAGAGAATCAATCTCTATTGATAAATGGATACAGTTGTCCTTTAATAAACCACACTATCTCAAAAAGCTTCAAGAACATGAAAAGAATTGTCCTTTATATAAAACCAGGCAACGAAATAGGCATGAAACAATGGTATATACACAATGCCTTTTTTAAAGTTTGATATACAACTTTGCAACTCGTAGGAAGCGCCAGCATGTTTAGGAAGGCCGTTTTGTTCTGATCGTACGGACATGTAGGAGATCTGCTCCCACCTCTTGCCGCCGCCGTTCTTAGAAAAAGGGGTAGCCCTTGTTTTCCACTTGCGCCGTCCGGCGGGCGTAGTCGTGGTGTCTACCGCCCTCTGTGCAAAGGCAGCGTCAGCGAGCCGTCCTTCCGCAACTGAAGGAGACACAGGGTTACTGTGGCCGCCGCCGCCGTGTGTATGTGGGCGGGTGATTTCGGAGGACGTAAACGTCTCTTTGTGGACACATATGCTGTCTGCTTACGGGTGAAATCGCATAAAAATACACTAAGTACGCAGGTCTCCCTTCATTCCACTGGGAAGTGTTCGAAGTCAAATTCCACTCACATCCGCACAGACGCTCTATTGCTCACAGATAACATTCACATGTTTGAGTGATGTGTTAGAACGTAAGCACAATAACAAAGTACAAATTACGGGAAGCCCTAATAAGCTCTTTGTGCGAAAACTCAGCTGTCGAAGGAGGCTATGAGGCTACAGTCACAAACTGTCTTTCTCGAACACTGCTCCCACTTGAGGGTCTCCCTCAAAGCTCTCTTTGAGATCCTCTTGGAGCAGTGTTCGCTGAAGCTGACAATACGAGCACGGCTTACATGTGGCCAAAATACAAGTGTTCCCGTGTTGCACACTCTGTCCCGTGTCGCTACGTGCTATTACAAATGAATGAGTCGCATATGCTCGCAGTGACGCGTAGAAGAGGTCAGGAGAGTTAAACTTTCGTGGCAATGCCGCAGCTGCGAAGCAAGCTCAGGTTTTACTCTCGCTTCGCTCCAGCTTATGTGTGTACGATGACGGACTAAAGGGACGTTGCACGCCCTGGTTATCACGTCTCCGAAAAGTCCATAAATATGTCAAGGTTTAAACTTTTGGCAAAAATTTCATAAAAAGTAGTACAAGGTGTCATTGTAGAAGTGGTACACTGAGACATGCAGCACTGAACGGAGAAAGATATACAGGGTGTATAACACACCAATAAATACAAATGTCAAAAGATAGGCTTTTTGGTAAAGTGCACATTTTCGGCATAGTATTAATCGCGGTTTACTACATTACAATGCAGCTAAAACGTGCTCACTAGTGGTCTGGTTAACTACTTCTGAATAGTTAACTGTTGAACTATTACCCTTAGTCTCCTTAGTTCTTGAGGGCCGTGTAGCCCACTGTAATATTCATTTTAGTTGTTAGAAATTCGAAAACGCGGTTACCTTCGGTTGTCTGGCCTATCAAATTTTGGCTATTTCGACGAGTTATGCGCACTGGAGATTTAGTTTTGCCTGCAAGCTTCGCGAAAGCACATGGATTTTCATGCCATGTCGCCAAACTTGGTTGGGCCACAACGCCAAGATTAACCGCGTTTTTTAAATTCTAAAAACTGATATGGATGTTACCTACGGTGGGCAACAGGCCCCTAAATAGTTAAGGAGCCTGATAGTAATAGTTGAAGGGTTAGCTGTTCCACATTATTTATCCGTCATGCTAATTAGCACGTTTTCGCTATTATCTTATGTACTACAACGCATACCATGCTATTCCTTAGGAAGCGGCCTTCTAACTCAAAAAGCCTATTTTTAAAATTTGTATAAAATCTTATGTGAGACACCTTGTATACATAAACCAAACATCACGGCCAATTGTTGCAGTTAAAATCTGAGACGGATCTGGTAAATAAAACAAAATATAGTTTTAAACAACATGGCAAATAAATAAAACTGGGAATTCTAGAGAACAGTACACATGTTCCGAGCTTCAAGTCCACACAATGTAGGGTTTTTCATTCCATGTGTGAATGACAGTATACGTTCAGTTTGGAAGTGGCTATGGTGCTCGGCTGCTGGCCCGAAAGACGCGGGTTCGATCCCGGCCGCGGCGGCTGAATTTCTTTGGTGGAGAAATTCGAGGCCCGTGTACTGTGCGAAGGTGAGAAGGTCATCTTTCGTGCGTTCGATGAACTCCTTGACTTGACGCGCTCCTTCTTCATCCTCTCGTACACTTCAAGCTGCTGCTTCAGCGCTGATATGATCAGGGAAACTTGCTTGAGTTGGAGCAGCTTGTCAGCAGCGGCTGGGCGGTAGGTGTCGATGACCAGGATGTTTTGCGAGGTGCGGAGTTTGATGTAGGTATTGTCACGTTCAATATTGGTAAGGCGGGCGGAATACATGACGGACCGACAGAGCACAGGGAATAAAGTGTTGCCGAGGTTGAGGTGGTTCGCAAATTTCATGACGATCGTGGCTGCGGTGGCTTGCCGGGGCGCCGCGGGAGCACAGTGCCTATGATTCAGCGCCTGGGCTGCTGACTGGCTAGGCGAGCTCCCCGCCGTTCGGGCTGCGAGCATGCTGGCGAGCGCGGGGGGCGTTGCCCCGGCGGTGCAGATGTAGGCTTGGCTTAGCGTGCCCGGCGTGGGCGGCCAGCCAGATGCTGATGTGTCAGAAAAGGGGCAGAACGCTTGAGATTTTGATTACCAGGCGTGCAGGCGATGAAGTAGCACTCCTATAGACCGGTTGGTGGCGATCCGAGGTCAGGAACCTGGACGTAGACGTGATATTGCTGGAGCTCGGTGTGCCAAGAAACTCAGAATTCATCCACTTTCATAACATGCTTTCTATCCACCGCTTTACAAGTTCGTAAAAATGAGCAGAAACAAGTCAGTCACTTCCATAACATACTTCCTATCCTCTCCGGTACAAGTTTACAAAAAATCGAGCAGAAACAAAGCTCATTCACTTTCATAACATACATTCTATCCTTCCCTTTAAAAGTTTGTAAAAGATCGAGCCGAAACAAAGGTCATTCACTTTATCATAACATACTTTCTATCCTCCCCTTTACAAGTTTATAAAAAATTCAGCAGGAACAAAGCGCATTGTCACATTCAGCCTTGGCATAACAGTTACTGCTTTCGAACTGGCGTGAATGAGTGACACGTTATCCACACAAGACAGCATTGGTTGAAGACACGAAACAATGAGGTCTGTGCACGTTAAAGGACCCCAGGACTTTTGTACCGCCCGATCAGCAGTCAGAGTCCCACGTTGCCAGACGGAATCAACCACTGCGCCCAGAAGTGGCGGAGCATCCAGAATAGGTGAAGCAGGGAAAAAACATGTTGATAGGCCGCAGTCTGTTGACGTACACGCGCCGAGCTGGGAGCATGTATCGTTGAGCCATTCCGTCTTGTGCATCGTCCATGGCCGGTCCAGGAAAATTAGCAGCAGGACCTGTAGAAACATCAGTGGTGAGCGTGGGATCGCAGTGGCGGTGCCGTGGCCCAGAGGGGCGTGGAAAGGCGCGCACTTTTGTACCGCCCGATCAGTAGTCAGAGTCCCACGTTGCCAGACGGAATCAACCACTGCGTCCAGAAGTGGCGGAGCATCCAGAATAGGTGAAGCAGGGAAAAAACATGTTGATAGGCCGCAGTCTGTTGACGTACACGCGCCGAGCTGGGAGCATGTATCGTTGAGCCATTCCGTCTTGTGCATCGTCCATGGCCGGTCCAGGAAAATTAGCAGCAGGACCTGTAGAAACATCAGTGGTGAGCGTGGGATCGCAGTGGCGGTGCCGTGGCCCAGAGGGGCGTCGAAAGGCGCGCACTTTTGTACCGCCTGATCAGCAGTCAGAGTCCCACGTTGCCAGACGGAATCAACCACTGCGTCCAGAAGTGGCGGAGCATCCAGAATAGGTGAAGCAGGCAAAAAACATGTTGATAGGCCGCAGTCTGTTGACGTACACGCGCCAAGCTGGGAGCTTGTATCGTTGAGCCATTCCGTCTTGTGCATCGTCCATGGCCGGCCTAGGAAAATTAGCAGCAGGACCTGTAGAAACATCAGTGGTGAGCGTGGGATCGCAGTGGCGGTGTCGTGCCCACCCCTTTTTTTTCATCGAAATAAATGCTTTTTTTTATTGTACAAAATAAAGCTGAGCAACACAGACACTGCCATGTGGTAGTATGAAGCATGACTGCACTTTTAAAGGCACACAGAAAGCAAATAGAAATATACATAGGGTATCATATTCTTATCACAAAAAGACCACTGAACATAGCCAGAGAATCAATCTCTATTGATAAATGGATACAGTTGTCCTTTAATAAACCACACTATCTCAAAAAGCTTCAAGAACATGAAAAGAATTGTCCTTTATATAAAACCAGGCAACGAAATAGGCATGAAACAATGGTATATACACAATGCCTTTTTTAAAGTTTGATATACAACTTTGCAACTCGTAGGAAGCGCCAGCATGTTTAGGAAGGCCGTTTTGTTCTGATCGTACGGACATGTAGGAGATCTGCTCCCACCTCTTGCCGCCGCCGTTCTTAGAAAAAGGGGTAGCCCTTGTTTTCCACTTGCGCCGTCCGGCCGGCGTAGTCGTGGTGTCTACCGCCCTCTGTGCAAAGGCAGCGTCAGCGAGCCGTCCTTCCGCAACTGAAGGAGACACAGGGTTACTGTGGCCGCCGCCGCCGTGTGTATGTGGGCGGGTGATTTCGGAGGACGTAAACGTCTCTTTGTGGACACATATGCTGTCTGCTTACGGGTGAAATCGCATAAAAATACACTAAGTACGCAGGTCTCCCTTCATTCCACTGGGAAGTGTGCGAAGTCAAATTCCACTCACATCCGCACAGACGCTCTATTGCTCACAGATAACATTCACATGTTTGAGTGATGTGTTAGAACGTAAGCACAATAACAAAGTACAAATTACGGGAAGCCCTAATAAGCTCTTTATGCGAAAACTCAGCTGTCGAAGGAGGCTATGAGGCTACAGTCACAAACTGTCTTTCTCGAACACTGCTCCCACTTGAGGGTCTCCCTCAAAGCTCTCTTTGAGATCCTCTTCGAGCAGTGTTCGCTGAAGCTAACAATACGAGCACGGCTTACATGTGGCCAAAATACAAGTGTTCCCGTGTTGCACACTCTGTCCCGTGTCGCTACGTGCTATTACAAATGAATGAGTCGCATATGCTCGCAGTGACGCGTAGAAGAGGTCAGGAGAGTTAAACTTTCGTGGCAATGCCGCAGCTGCGAAGCAAGCTCAGGTTTTACTCTCGCTTCGCTCCAGCTTATGTGTGTACGATGACGGACTAAAGGGACGTTGCACGCCCTGATTATCACGTCTCCGAAAAGTCCATAAATATGTCAAGGTTTAAACTTTTGGCAAAAATTTCATAAAAAGTAGTACAAGGTGTCATTGTAGAAGTGGTACACTGAGACATGCAGCACTGAACGGAGAAAGATATACAGGGTGTATAACACACCAATAAATACAAATGTCAAAAGATAGGCTTTTTGGTAAAGTGCACATTTTCGGCATAGTATTAATCGCGGTTTACTACATCACAATGCAGCTAAAACGTGCTCACTAGTGGTCTGGTTAACTACTTCTGAATAGTTAACTGTTGAACTATTACCCTTAGTCTCCTTAGTTCTTGAGGGCCGTGTAGCCCACTGTAATATTAATTTTAGTTGTTAGAAATTCGAAAACGCGGTTACCTTCGGTTGTCTGGCCTATCAAATTTTGGCTATTTCGACGAGTTATGCGCACTGGAGATTTAGTTTTGCCTGCAAGCTTCGCGAAAGCACATGGATTTTCATGCCATGTCGCCAAACTTGGTTGGGCCACAACGCCAAGATTAACCGCGTTTTTTAAATTCTAAAAACTGATATGGATGTTACCTACGGTGGGCAACAGGCCCCTAAATAGTTAAGGAGCCTGATAGTAATAGTTGAAGGGTTAGCTGTTCCACATTATTTATCCGTCATGCTAATTAGCACGTTTTCGCTATTATCTTATGTACTACAACGCATACCATGCTATTCCTAAGGAAGCGGCCTTCTAACTCAAAAAGCCTATTTTTAAAATTTGTATAAAATCTTATGTGAGACACCTTGTATACATAAACCAAACATCACGGCCAACTGTTGCAGTTAAAATCTGAGACGGATCTGGTAAATAAAACAAAATATAGTTTTAAACAACATGGCAAATAAATAAAACTGGGAATTCTAGAGAACAGTACACATGTTCCGAGCTTCAAGTCCACACAATGTAGGGTTTTTCATTCCATGTGTGAATGACAGTATACGTTCAGTTTGGAAGTGGCTATGGTGCTCGGCTGCTGGCCCGAAAGACGCGGGTTCGATCCCGGCCGCGGCGGCTGAATTTCTTTGGTGGAGAAATTCGAGGCCCGTGTACTGTGCGAAGGTGAGAAGGTCATCTTTCGTGCGTTCGATGAACTCCTTGACGCGCTCCTTCTTCATCCTCTCGTACACTTCAAGCTGCTGCTTCAGCGCTGATATGATCAGGGAAACTTGCTTGAGTTGGAGCAGCTTGTCAGCAGCGGCTGGGCGGTAGGTATCGATGACCAGGATGTTTTGCGAGGTGCGGAGTTTGATGTAGGTATTGTCACGTTCAATATTGGTAAGGCGGGCGGAATACATGACGGACCGACAGAGCACAGGGAATAAAGTGTTGCCGAGGTTGAGGTGGTTCGCAAATTTCATGACGATCGTGGCTGCGGTGGCTTGCCGGGGCGCCGCGGGAGCACAGTGCCTATGATTCAGCGCCTGGGCTGCTGACTGGCTAGGCGAGCTCCCCGCCGTTCGGGCTGCGAGCATGCTGGCGAGCGCGGGGGGCGTTGCCCCGGCGGTGCAGATGTAGGCTTGGCTTAGCGTGCCCGGCGTGGGCGGCCAGCCAGATGCTGATGTGTCAGAAAAGGCGCAGAACGCTTGAGATTTTGATTACCAGGCGTACAGGCGATGAAGTAGCACTCCTATAGACCGGTTGGTGGCGATCCGAGGTCAGGAACCTGGACGTAGACGTGATATTGCTGGAGCTCGGTGTGCCAAGAAACTCAGAATTCATCCACTTTCATAACATGCTTTCTATCCACCGCTTTACAAGTTCGTAAAAATGAGCAGAAACAAGTCATTCACTTCCATAACATACTTCCTATCCTCTCCGGTACAAGTTTACAAAAAATCGAGCAGAAACAAAGCTCATTCACTTTCATAACATACATTCTATCCTTCCCTTTAAAAGTTTGTAAAAGATCGAGCCGAAACAAAGGTCATTCACTTTATCATAACATACTTTCTATCCTCCCCTTTACAAGTTTATAAAAAATTGAGCAGGAACAAAGCGCATTGTCACATTCAGCCTTGGCATAACAGTTACTGCTTTCGAACTGGCGTGAATGAGTGACACGTTATCTACACAAGACAGCATTGGTTGAAGACACGAAACAATGAGGTCTGTGCACGTTAAAGGACCCCAGGACTTTTGTACCGCCCGATCAGCAGTCAGAGTCCCACGTTGCCAGACGGAATCAACCACTGCGTCCAGAAGTGGCGGAGCATCCAGAATAGGTGAAGCAGGGAAAAAACATGTTGATAGGCCGCAGTCTGTTGACGTACACGCGCCGAGCTGGGAGCATGTATCGTTGAGCCATTCCGTCTTGTGCATCGTCCATGGCCGGTCCAGGAAAATTAGCAGCAGGACCTGTAGAAACATCAGTGGTGAGCGTGGGATCGCAGTGGCGGTGCCGTGGCCCAGAGGGGCGTCGAAAGGCGCGCACTTTTGTACCGCCTGATCAGCAGTCAGAGTCCCACGTTGCCAGACGGAATCAACCACTGCGTCCAGAAGTGGCGGAGCATCCAGAATAGGTGAAGCAGGCAAAAAACATGTTGATAGGCCGCAGTCTGTTGACGTACACGCGCCAAGCTGGGAGCTTGTATCGTTGAGCCATTCCGTCTTGTGCATCGTCCATGGCCGGCCTAGAAGAATTAGCAGCAGGACCTGTAGAAACATCAGTGGTGAGCGTGGGATCGCAGTGGCGGTGTCGTGCCCACCCCTTTTTTTTTCATCGGAATAAATGCTTTTTTTTATTGTACAAAATAAAGCTGAGCAACACAGACACTGCCATGTGGTAGTATGAAGCATGACTGCACTTTTAAAGGCACACAGAAAGCAAATAGAAATATACATAGGGTATCATATTCTTATCACAAAAAGACCACTGAACATAGCCAGAGAATCAATCTCTATTGATAAATGGATACAGTTGTCCTTTAATAAACCACACTATCTCAAAAAGCTTCAAGAACATGAAAAGAATTGTCCTTTATATAAAACCAGGCAACGAAATAGGCATGAAACAATGGTATATACACAATGCCTTTTTTAAAGTTTGATATACAACTTTGCAACTCGTAGGAAGCGCCAGCATGTTTAGGAAGGCCGTTTTGTTCTGATCGTACGGACATGTAGGAGATCTGCTCCCACCTCTTGCCGCCGCCGTTCTTAGAAAAAGGGGTAGCCCTTGTTTTCCACTTGCGCCGTCCGGCCGGCGTAGTCGTGGTGTCTACCGCCCTCTGTGCAAAGGCAGCGTCAGCGAGCCGTCCTTCCGCAACTGAAGGAGACACAGGGTTACTGTGGCCGCCGCCGCCGTGTGTATGTGGGCGGGTGATTTCGGAGGACGTAAACGTCTCTTTGTGGACACATATGCTGTCTGCTTACGGGTGAAATCACATAAAAATACCCTAAGTACGCAGGTCTCCCTTCATTCCACTGGGAAGTGTTCGAAGTCAAATTCCATTCACATCCGCACAGACGCTCTATTGCTCACAGATAACATTCACATGTTTGAGTGATGTGTTAGAACGTAAGCACAATAACAAAGTACAATTTACGGGAAGCCCTAATAAGCTCTTTGTGCGAAAACTCAGCTGTCGAAGGAGGCTATGAGGCTACAGTCACAAACTGTCTTTCTCGAACACTGCTCCCACTTGAGGGTCTCCCTCAAAGCTCTCTTTGAGATCCTCTTGGAGCAGTGTTCGCTGAAGCTAACAATACGAGCACGGCTTACATGTGGCCAAAATACAAGTGTTCCCGTGTTGCACACTCTGTCCCGTGTCGCTACGTGCTATTACAAATGAATGAGTCGCATATGCTCGCAGTGACGCGTAGAAGAGGTCAGGAGAGTTAAACTTTCGTGGCAATGCCGCAGCTGCGAAGCAAGCTCAGGTTTTACTCTCGCTTCGCTCCAGCTTATGTGTGTACGATGACGGACTAAAGGGACGTTGCACGCCCTGGTTATCACGTCTCCGAAAAGTCCATAAATATGTCAAGGTTTAAACTTTTGGCAAAAATTTCATAAAAAGTAGTACAAGGTGTCATTGTAGAAGTGGTACACTGAGACATGCAGCACTGAACGGAGAAAGATATACAGGGTGTATAACACACCAACAAATACAAATGTCAAAAGATAGGCTTTTTGGTAAAGTGCACATTTTCGGCATAGTATTAATCGCGGTTTACTACATCACAATGCAGCTAAAACGTGCTCACTAGTGGTCTGGTTAACTACTTCTGAATAGTTAACTGTTGAACTATTACCCTTAGTCTCCTTAGTTCTTGAGGGCCGTGTAGCCCACTGTAATATTCATTTTAGTTGTTAGAATTTCGAAAACGCGGTTACCTTCGGTTGTCTGGCCTATCAAATTTTGGCTATTTCGACGAGTTATGCGCACTGGAGATTTAGTTTTGCCTGCAAGCTTCGCGAAAGCACATGGATTTTCATGCCATGTCGCCAAACTTGGTTGGGCCACAACGCCAAGATTAACCGCGTTTTTTAAATTCTAAAAACTGATATGGATGTTACCTACGGTGGGCAACAGGCCCCTAAATAGTTAAGGAGCCTGATAGTAATAGTTGAAGGGTTAGCTGTTCCACATTATTTATCCATCATGCTAATTAGCACGTTTTCGCTATTATCTTATGTACTACAACGCATACCATGCTATTCCTAAGGAAGCGGCCTTCTAACTCAAAAAGCCTATTTTTAAAATTTGTATAAAATCTTATGTGAGACACCTTGTATACATAAACCAAACATCACGGCCAACTGTTGCAGTTAAAATCTGAGACGGATCTGGTAAATAAAACAAAATATAGTTTTAAACAACATGGCAAATAAATAAAACTGGGAATTCTAGAGAACAGTACACATGTTCCGAGCTTCAAGTCCACACAATGTAGGGTTTTTCATTCCATGTGTGAATGACAGTATACGTTCAGTTTGGAAGTGGCTATGGTGCTCGGCTGCTGGCCCGAAAGACGCGGGTTCGATCCCGGCCGCGGCGGCTGAATTTCTTTGGTGGAGAAATTCGAGGCCCGTGTACTGTGCGAAGGTGAGAAGGTCATCTTTCGTGCGTTCGATGAACTCCTTGACGCGCTCCTTCTTCATCCTCTCGTACACTTCAAGCTGCTGCTTCAGCGCTGATATGATCAGGGAAACTTGCTTGAGTTGGAGCAGCTTGTCAGCAGCGGCTGGGCGGTAGGTATCGATGACCAGGATGTTTTGCGAGGTGCGGAGTTTGATGTAGGTATTGTCACGTTCAATATTGGTAAGGCGGGCGGAATACATGACGGACCGACAGAGCACAGGGAATAAAGTGTTGCCGAGGTTGAGGTGGTTCGCAAATTTCATGACGATCGTGGCTGCGGTGGCTTGCCGGGGCGCCGCGGGAGCACAGTGCCTATGATTCAGCGCCTGGGCTGCTGACTGGCTAGGCGAGCTCCCCGCCGTTCGGGCTGCGAGCATGCTGGCGAGCGCGGGGGGCGTTGCCCCGGCGGTGCAGATGTAGGCTTGGCTTAGCGTGCCCGGCGTGGGCGGCCAGCCAGATGCTGATGTGTCAGAAAAGGCGCAGAACGCTTGAGATTTTGATTACCAGGCGTACAGGCGATGAAGTAGCACTCCTATAGACCGGTTGGTGGCGATCCGAGGTCAGGAACCTGGACGTAGACGTGATATTGCTGGAGCTCGGTGTGCCAAGAAACTCAGAATTCATCCACTTTCATAACATGCTTTCTATCCACCGCTTTACAAGTTCGTAAAAATGAGCAGAAACAAGTCATTCACTTCCATAACATACTTCCTATCCTCTCCGGTACAAGTTTACAAAAAATCGAGCAGAAACAAAGCTCATTCACTTTCATAACATACATTCTATCCTTCCCTTTAACAGTTTGTAAAAGATCGAGCCGAAACAAAGGTCATTCACTTTATCATAACATACTTTCTATCCTCCCCTTTACAAGTTTATAAAAAATTGAGCAGGAACAAAGCGCATTGTCACATTCAGCCTTGGCATAACAGTTACTGCTTTCGAACTGGCGTGAATGAGTGACACGTTATCCACACAAGACAGCATTGGTTGAAGACACGAAACAATGAGGTCTGTGCACGTTAAAGGACCCCAGGACTTTTGTACCGCCCGATCAGCAGTCAGAGTCCCACGTTGCCAGAGGGAATCAACCACTGCGTCCAGAAGTGGCGGAGCATCCAGAATAGGTGAAGCAGGGAAAAAACATGTTGATAGGCCGCAGTCTGTTGACGTACACGCGCCGAGCTGGGAGCATGTATCGTTGAGCCATTCCGTCTTGTGCATCGTCCATGGCCGGTCCAGGAAAATTAGCAGCAGGACCTGTAGAAACATCAGTGGTGAGCGTGTGATCGCAGTGGCGGTGCCGTGGCCCAGAGGGGCGTCGAAAGGCGCGCACTTTTGTACCGCCTGATCAGCAGTCAGAGTCCCACGTTGCCAGACGGAATCAACCACTGCGTCCAGAAGTGGCGGAGCATCCAGAATAGGTGAAGCAGGCAAAAAACATGTTGATAGGCCGCAGTCTGTTGACGTACACGCGCCAAGCTGGGAGCTTGTATCGTTGAGCCATTCCGTCTTGTGCATCGTCCATGGCCGGCCTAGGAAAATTAGCAGCAGGACCTGTAGAAACATCAGTGGTGAGCGTGGGATCGCAGTGGCGGTGTCGTGCCCACCCCTTTTTTTTCATCGGAATAAATGCTTTTTTTTATTGTACAAAATAAAGCTGAGCAACACAGACACTGCCATGTGGTAGTATGAAGCATGACTGCACTTTTAAAGGCACACAGAAAGCAAATAGAAATATACATAGGGTATCATATTCTTATCACAAAAACACCACTGAACATAGCCAGAGAATCAATCTCTATTGATAAATGGATACAGTTGTCCTTTAATAAACCACACTATCTCAAAAAGCTTCAAGAACATGAAAAGAATTGTCCTTTATATAAAACCAGGCAACGAAATAGGCAAGAAACAATGGTATATACACAATGCCTTTTTTAAAGTTTGATATACAACTTTGCAACTCGTAGGAAGCGCCAGCATGTTTAGGAAGGCCGTTTTGTTCTGATCGTACGGACATGTAGGAGATCTGCTCCCACCTCTTGCCGCCGCCGTTCTTAGAAAAAGGGGTAGCCCTTGTTTTCCACTTGCGCCGTCCGGCCGGCGTAGTCGTGGTGTCTACCGCCCTCTGTGCAAAGGCAGCGTCAGCGAGCCGTCCTTCCGCAACTGAAGGAGACACAGGGTTACTGTGGCCGCCGCCGCCGTGTGTATGTGGGCGGGTGATTTCGGAGGACGTAAACGTCTCTTTGTGGACACATATGCTGTCTGCTTACGGGTGAAATCGCATAAAAATACACTAAGTACGCAGGTCTCCCTTCATTCCACTGGGAAGTGTTCGAAGTCAAATTCCATTCACATCCGCACAGACGCTATATTGCTCACAGATAACATTCACATGTTTGAGTGATGTGTTAGAACGTAAGCACAATAACAAAGTACAATTTACGGGAAGCCCTAATAAGCTCTTTGTGCGAAAACTCAGCTGTCGAAGGAGGCTATGAGGCTACAGTCACAAACTGTCTTTCTCGAACACTGCTCCCACTTGAGGGTCTCCCTCAAAGCTCTCTTTGAGATCCTCTTGGAGCAGTGTTCGCTGAAGCTAACAATACGAGCACGGCTTACATGTGGCCAAAATACAAGTGTTCCCGTGTTGCACACTCTGTCCCGTGTCGCTACGTGCTATTACAAATGAATGAGTCGCATATGCTCGCAGTGACGCGTAGAAGAGGTCAGGAGAGTTAAACTTTCGTGGCAATGCCGCAGCTGCGAAGCAAGCTCAGGTTTTACTCTCGCTTCGCTCCAGCTTATGTGTGTACGATGACGGACTAAAGGGACGTTGCACGCCCTGGTTATCACGTCTCCGAAAAGTCCATAAATATGTCAAGGTTTAAACTTTTGGCAAAAATTTCATAAAAAGTAGTACAAGGTGTCATTGTAGAAGTGGTACACTGAGACATGCAGCACTGAACGGAGAAAGATATACAGGGTGTATAACACACCAATAAATACAAATGTCAAAAGATAGGCTTTTTGGTAAAGTGCACATTTTCGGCATAGTATTAATCGCGGTTTACTACATCACAATGCAGCTAAAACGTGCTCACTAGTGGTCTGGTTAACTACTTCTGAATAGTTAACTGTTGAACTATTACCCTTAGTCTCCTTAGTTCTTGAGGGCCGTGTAGCCCACTGTAATATTCATTTTAGTTGTTAGAAATTCGAAAACGCGGTTACCTTCGGTTGTCTGGCCTATCAAATTTTGGCTATTTCGACGAGTTATGCGCACTGGAGATTTAGTTTTGCCTGCAAGCTTCGCGAAAGCACATGGATTTTCATGCCATGTCGCCAAACTTGGTTGGGCCACAACGCCAAGATTAACCGCGTTTTTTAAATTCTAAAAACTGATATGGATGTTACCTACGGTGGGCAACAGGCCCCTAAATAGTTAAGGAGCCTGATAGTAATAGTTGAAGGTTTAGCTGTTCCACATTATTTATCCGTCATGCTAACTAGCACGTTTTCGCTATTATCTTATGTACTACAACGAATACCATGCTATTCCTAAGGAAGCGGACTTCTAACTCAAAAAGCCTATTTTTAAAATTTGTATAAAATCTTATGTGAGACACCTTGTATACATAAACCAAACATCACGGCCAACTGTTGCAGTTAAAATCTGAGACGGATCTGGTAAATAAAACAAAATATAGTTTTAAACAACATGGCAAATAAATAAAACTGGGAATTCTAGAGAACAGTACACATGTTCCGAGCTTCAAGTCCACACAATGTAGGGTTTTTCATTCCATGTGTGAATGACAGTATACGTTCAGTTTGGAAGAAATCGTCGGATTTCATTGTTTATAATGCCCTCCAGCGTATGTTTTGATCTTGATACCAAATTTTGTGATATATAGATGCTAAGCATACAAAAAGGAAAAGATGACTGGCGCTGGAAAGCGTTGAAGGCCTTAAACTGGTTGCGCCATTTTCAGGATAAAAGTGTTTCGAGAGAAGCGTTCACAATACTTACTGGGCGTCACCTATGTCAAAAGTCGATAAGAAGAAAAAAAAGTGAATATTTAATTAAGATGTTATAAAACGGAGTTCACCGTCTTCTGGTATAAGCAGCAGACTGAAATGAGCAGCACTGAGCACCCGAAGTGTACACAGCCAAATATGAGGGCAGTTAAGCTTGTCCCTTTGTTTAACTGCTTCGTGATCTTGGAAATATGCCACTACTGGTCTCGGCTACCTTGCCGGCCAAGACGATGAATACGAACAAGCAAGTTGCATTGCAAGGCGAATTTTTAGTCGAAGACATCAGAGTGAAGCGCGAAATATCTTCATCTTCAGTGGGGGTTCATCTATGTTTGTTCGCCCACTTAAATCTTAAAGGTGAACGAATATCTTTTTCTGCCATGCCAACATGTCTTGCATGGAAATGGTCGAGTCAACAAAAAAAAACAGCCTGGGGTAAATTTACGTTAACGTCTTTCAAAGGTTCATCCAAAGAACGCGGAATTGAATGAAAATAGCGTAAAGCTTCCACAGACCCACTTAGACCTTTTTCATTTCAAGTTACCCAATAGGGATTTCAGCCTGTCCCTCCAAACACTGCGGCACGTACTGGAATTGGCAATTCGTCTCAGCAGTAAGTGTGGAGTGTCATGTGATCCGAGCTAAGGAAAAATCCTCTTTAGAATTTGCGGAAGAAGTCGGCCTGCTCATGTTGGCGTGGGTCAGATGGGCGGCCTTCATTCGATAGGCCAGTTTGTTTCCACTGTGCCGACGGGAGAGAGATATGCCTTAGGTTACCTTTGTAACCTAAGGCCGGGAACGTAGAGGGCATTCGAAGGCATGAGTCGCGAGTCATGGGTGGTGATAACGGGCCCACATTACGTCTCAGTCCTGGGTTCTTATCCACTGATCGCTGTCAGGAGTGGCAGAGATTCGCGTCATTTGTCCCTAGAGTAGAATGCGTCATGCTGTATTCGTCGTATTACGCATCTATGTACAAAATATGGGTTGTAGACGGTCTCCAAATCCATGAATTTAGGAAAAATCCCGAATCCAATAAGAATTCGTCACAAGAAGGTGGATCTACGAGGTTTTTTAATCAAACTGCGGTAATGACTCACGTCCCTATAGTATAATGCATTATGCTGATCTATGGGACTAAAGGTGGGTTCTAGACGGTCTCCTAATTTGTGAAGTTTGGAAAAATCTAGAATGCAATAGGAATTCATCATAACGTGATGATCATAACGCACACGCACGCACGCGCACGCACGCGCACACACACACACACACACACGCACGCACGCACGCACGCGCACGCGCACACACACACACACACACACACACACACACAGCCGCCGCGGTGGCTCAGTGGCTATGGTGCTCGGCTTCTGGCCCGAAAGACGCGGGTTCGATCCCGGCCGCGGCGGCTGAATTTCTTTGGTGGAGAAATTCCAGGCCCGTGTACTGTGCGAAGGTGAGAAGGTCATCTTTCGTGCGTTCGATGAACTCCTTGACGCGCTCCTTCTTCATCCTCTCGTACACTTCAAGCTGCTGCTTCAGCGCTGATATGGTGCCGAGAGTGATGCCGGTATGCGAGCGCTTGAATTGCTCCTGCTCATGCTGCGGTATGTCGAGCCTATCCCAAAACAAGGCTACCCGCTCCATGAGTGCGGCGTGCTCATTGATACGGTCCGCTTCGAGGATCTTCGAGGAATCACATCAGCGGCCTGACATCGCAATAGGGACTGCAGACACTGCGGCCACGTTACTTTGCTAAAGCATATCTTCTCTGACGCGTGCTAAGCGGTTAGCAAAAACAGATCTATGTCCTCTCCTCTGCGATAGGACATAACTTGCTTCATTTTGAATGACGCGTTCTCCTTCACTAGATGCTACGCTGCCCTCACCACTATTCAGAGCGTGTGCATCCGAAGGTTCGAGGCGCTTCGTCTCAAGATTGTGCTGCTTGCACTTTAATCTTGGCGAGTCTGAGTGGGAGGGAGGATGTCGGCCCCACTTCCTGCCGTGTTTTATAGTGATTTTCTTCCCTAAAAACTCTAGATGGAGGCCGAGCCGGCCGACGAAGGGGTCCCCTTTTCGCTGGCCGTACTGTATTTCTTGGTGGCTTCAGGCCTGTCGGTGGCATCAAAAGTGGCGCACAGCCCGCATAGGATCGCGAACGCGCAGTGCGCTCTGTGCGTCGTTAGTGTGCAGCGCCAAAAGTATTGAACTCAGCGAATCTATATTGGCACGCGGAGAACGCCTTCGATGCGATATTGTTACATAGCTGGTCGAGTCCTGCTTCTGCTGCTTCCGTCTCTTAGTGGGGGACTTGACAGCCTTGTCAGTCATTGCAGGAAGCTTGTAGTCAATGAATTCATTCTGTCACGTGGACAGCGCCTTACATGCGATATTGTTGCTTTGCTGGTCGGGTGCTGCTGCCGCCGCTGCTTCCCGGCGTGTGCCTGAGGCCATTGAGAGCCTTCTCAGTCACTGGAGTAAGCTTGAAGTCATCGAATCGATATTGTCAACAGGACAGTGCCTTACATCGGATGTTGTTACATTGCTGGTTGAGAGAGTCTTCTGCTTCTTCCCGGTATGCGACTGGGGCCTTCGACTGCCTTCTCAGTCACGGGAGCAACTTTGAAGGCAGCGAATACATATTGTCACGCGGACAACGCCTTGCTTGCAATATTGTTGCATTGCTGGTCGTGTCCTGCTTTTTCTGCTTCGTGGTATGTGACTAGGAGCCTTCACAGCCTAGTGAATTGTTGGTAGGGGCTTGAAGTCAACGAATCCATTTTGTCACGTGGAAAGTGCCTTATGTGTCTTGTTGTTACATGGTTGGTTGAGTACTACTTCTGTTGCTACCTGGTATGTGACAGTGGCCTTGACAGCCTTCTCGGCCACCAGAGGGGGCTTGAAGTCGAAGAATCCACGTTGTCACGTATACTGCATCTTCCATGTCATATTGTTACGTGGTTGGTCGAGTCCTGCTCCTGCTGCTTCGTATGTACTGGGGTTCGTGAAAGGCCTGTCAGTCGCCAGAGGAGGCTTCAAGTTAACGAATCCATATGGTCACATCGACAGCGCCTTCCATGTCATATTGTTACCCGGTTGGTCCAGTCCTACTGCTGCTGCGTGCCCGTATGTGACCGGGGGCCTTAACAGCCTTCTCATTTGCTGGAGGAGGCTTGAAGTCAACGAATCCTTAATGTCACGTGAACAGAGCATTCCATCTCATTTTGTTACGTGGCTGCTCCACTGCTGCTCCTGCTGGTTCCCCATATGTGGCTGGGGGCGTTGACAGCCTTATCGATGGTCGGAGGAGGCTTGCAGTCAACGAATCACTACTATCTCGTGGACAGCGCTCTACATGTGTATTTGCTACATGGTTGGTCGAGTCCTTCATCAGCTGCTTCCCCGGACATTTGTACCAGGGGAATCACGGACCATTGCTATTTTTTGTGAATAGCGTTCTTGTGGTGGTTTAAATTATGGCTGTGGGTGAATCTTTTTTTGTCACAAGTCACATTGGAAGGGCTTTATGCCCTTATGGGATCTAATATGCCTTGCAAGGTCTGAACGTACCGCAAAAGCCATGGGGCACAGCTGGCACTGGAACGGCTTTTCACCCGTGTGGGTACGGACGTGTGCCACCAGGCTGCTTCTATTACTGTGGCCATGTAAGTACTTACAGTGCACTGTGGCACTATTGGCACATTGTGTACCAATCTGTGCAAGTTGCACTGTGCTATAGCAAACCATTATGGTGACCCAAACCATGGTCACAGCTGTTGTGGCTGTGGTTTTTTTAAGCTTTAAGTTACTGTAGGCTGTAAGATTTCCTTGTTCTTTGGAACGAAAGCCAATAAAAGAGTTCACTACCACCTGCATCATCGTTTCTCAGAGCACTGTCTCCACTGAATAGAAATGGCATAATATTTATGGAGCATTGTTTCCAAGGAATTTTTAATATATTTTAACATAAAATATATATATTACAATAGCACAGTGGCCATGTATACATGATATATATATATTATATATATACTATAGGCCATATATATATATATATATATATATATATATATATATATACATACCTTCGTATATATATATATATATATACGAATATATATATATATATATATGTATATATATATATATATATATATATATATATATATATATATATATATATATACATACCTTCGTAGGCAATCACATGTGCACTAAGCCTTCTTTAAACCAAGGTCGACGCAGTACGGGATTCCGGTGTTCCAGAAGAGCTTCAGGCGCTTCCTGTATATATATTAAAATATATAAATATATGTGCTATTATATATTACATAGTTGCAAGTACGTACATGGCCACAACACAGTGGCCATTAAGTAATATGGAGAATACTTCTCCAAGTATTCTATTTCTGCCATGCCAACATATTTTCCAGGGACGTTGTCGAGTCTACAAGAAAAACATCCCGGGGGAATTTACGCTAATGTATATCAAATGTTCATCAAAAGAAGGCTGATCTGAATTAAAATAACGTAAAAGTTTTCGAGACGCACTGAGACGCGTTTTTATTTCTAGTGACTCATTAGGGATTTCAGCCTGCCCCTCCATAATACTACGGTGCATACTGGAATTGACAAGTCGTTTTAGCAGAAGTTGTGGATTGTCATGTGTTCAGAAAATGCGTCTCGACATCAATGACAAAGTGATAGAGCAGTAAAAATATAAAAAGCGGTGTATTCAGAAGAAGCAAACCATCCTACCTTAAGCTCGTACTTTAGGCCTTCGTTCTTGTTCTCGAGTACTATCTTGCACTTTATGGGCAGATCGCAGATCTTCTTCTCGAGGATCCTACACTTTGTGTGCAGTTCAACCTTCTTGGCGGCGGTTTTCGGAACCTGAATGGGCTGGCTTGCGAGGTCCTCCTCAAACCGTTCTTTATCTGCCGTGGGTTGAGTGACTTCGACAGCAGATTCTGCAGCTGCAGTCAGGCTGGTGTCCTGCGCCCGTCTCAACCCTTCCAATTACTTCTGCAGCCGTGCATTCTCAGCGATCTCGGCGGTGAGATCGTCGATCTGCAGGTTCAGCGACTCGTTGTTCGCGTCGCGCTCTTTGGCGCATTAGTAGTTGACGTCCTCAGCTTTCTTCTGCAGGTGCAGCTGGCTGTTCAGCTTCTCCTCGAGGTCCCCGGTGCGTCTTTCAGTGCCTAGATCTGGTGCTTGAGCACATCTTGTTTCTCTTGCAGTTTCGTGGTCAGTGCCACCTGCACCTGCTGCTCGGCATGGGTGGACACATTTTGCTCGCGAAGATTCGAGGCACTCGAGATTCGATAACAGCCGCCTTCTAAGCCAGCGCCTGCTTCTCTTCCCACAGCCTGCCAGAAAGCATTCTTGTTTTTCTCAGGCTGCTGCTGCAGAGAAGTTGTCATCGTTGTGTACTCCTGGCTCCCCAGATCGAACTTTGTGCGCAGAGCTGAATGTGCTGCCTGCACATTTTCCATCATGTTCACAGCTGCGCCCTTTCTTTCCACAGCTGCTTTTAGCTGGGCCTGCCGTGCGCTGAGCTGATGGCGAAACTGACAGCAGTTTCTTCAAGCTGGCGCACTCCTGCCGCAGGTATTCAACGACATCTGTCCGATGTCTCCGGTCCTTCTCGCTGTGTTCCAACCTTTGTTTCAAATCATATACGGCGCGCGTGGTGGCAATGCAGGCCTCGTTGAGGGACCTCGATGCGTACTCCGCTGCGCGGAGCGATGAGTGCAGGAACTCTTTTTCAAGGTGTAGCCAGGGGATTGCCAGCTGAAGAATGGCGACCTCCTGCCTGAAATACTCCACTTGTGCGGTAGCCTCCTGGAGTTGAACCTGTCCACCACGCAACTGGTCCTTGCGCGCATCTGCAAAAGAGTCCAAGCTGGCATTGCTGATCCTGAGAAGTCATTCTCGCTCACCAGAAGCAGCAATCTTAGCCTTAACTGTGGAAACCTCGTCCTGCAGGGCAGTTCAAAAAGCGGTCTTCTCCGACAGCTCCAGCTCGGCTGTTCACTTTTCTGCAAGTGTAGCATTGAATTTTCTCTTGGTGTCTTCAAGATGGCTACGAAGCTCACAGTTGCCTCGACCCATTTCTTGGATGTCTGTTTCCAGGCACTTTGTTTTTGTACCGGCGTCCTGGAAAGAATCCTTCAGTGCCAAGTTTTCGGAAGAAAGCCCTTCGTGCAAGATAGCTTGCTCACCACACTTCTCTTCAAGCTCAGGTGCGGTTTTCTTTTCCTGTTCCAAGTGAGCCTCAAGTGCTTTATTTTGTGCAGAGTCTTTCAATGCACTCCCGAAGCCGGCCACATTCCTCAGCCATCTTCTCACTTTGTTCATTCTATGCACCCAGCTCGCTTTTAAGCTCTTTGTGAGACTGAGAGCGCAGCCAATTACCTTCCACGTTGAGCATTTTGCTCGCGAAGATTCGAGGCACTCGAGATTCGAGAACAGCCATCTTCTAAGCCAGCGCCTGCTTCTCTTCCCACAGCCTGCCAGAGGCCACAGAGAAACTAGCATGCTCGCGTTTGCCCTGCGTTTCCGCGTGCTGTACCAGCTGGTTACCTTTTTCCTGTTCAATTCGGCTTAGCATTTCCTGCAACTCTGATCAGCGTCTTTTTGCTGATATGAACTAGGTCGGCGGGCGTGCAGCCCGGGTTGGTGTACGTGGCGTGGAGCTGCCGCGAATAATCCACAGAATAATAAGGAGGTGGTATGGAGCACGGGCGTCCGCCTCCACCTCTGCCGCCCACGATATGCCTCTGACCTCTACACCGATGAACTCAGTTGGGGGGGGGTGCCTTCAGGTCGGCACGTATACAATGTAACAATCATATGCTAGTTACATATATGTGAACACTGTGCAGAACTACTAATAGTACTTCGTCACCAGCGCTCATTTTAGCGGAAGTGCAACTGACCTGTGGAAAGAGGAAAATGGTCGGAGACTTGAATGAAGCAGTTTCACCGTGACCGCACTTTAAGCAGTCTGCGGATGGTATTTCATTCTAGAGAGAACTGCGGGCATCAATGTCATGCGCAGTTCATGCAGGGGTGGATACAGTCTGTTTTTCGGGAACGTAGAGGGCATTCGAAGGCATGAGTCGCGAGTCATGGGGGGTGATGACGGGCCCACATTACGTCTCAGTCCTGGGTTCTTATCCACTGATCGCTGTCAGGAGTGGCAGAGATTCGCGTCATTTGTCCCTAGAGTAGAATGCGTCATGCTGTATTCGTCGTATTACGCATCTATGTACAAAATATGGGTTGTAGACGGTCTCCAAATCCATGAATTTAGGAAAAATCCCGAATCCAATAAGAATTCGTCACAAGAAGGTGGATCTACGAGGTTTTTTAATCAAACTGCGGTAATGACTCACGTCCCTATAGTATAATGCATTATGCTGATCTATGGGACTAAAGGTGGGTTCTAGACGGTCTCCTAATTTGTGAAGTTTGGAAAAATCTAGAATGCAATAGGAATTCATCATAACGTGATGATCATAACGCACACGCACGCACGCGCACGCACGCGCACACACACACACACACACACGCACGCACGCACGCACGCGCACGCGCACACACACACACACACACAAACACACACAGCCGCCGCGGTGGCTCAGTGGCTATGGTGCTCGGCTTCTGGCCCGAAAGACGCGGGTTCGATCCCGGCCGCGGCGGCTGAATTTCTTTGGTGGAGAAATTCCAGGCCCGTGTACTGTGCGAAGGTGAGAAGGTCATCTTTCGTGCGTTCGATGAACTCCTTGACGCGCTCCTTCTTCATCCTCTCGTACACTTCAAGCTGCTGCTTCAGCGCTGATATGGTGCCGAGAGTGATGCCGGTATGCGAGCGCTTGAATTGCTCCTGCTCATGCTGCGGTATGTCGAGCCTATCCCAAAACAAGGCTACCCGCTCCATGAGTGCGGCGTGCTCATTGATACGGTCCGCTTCGAGGATCTTCGAGGAATCACATCAGCGGCCTGACATCGCAATAGGGACTGCAGACACTGCGGCCACGTTACTTTGCTAAAGCATATCTTCTCTGACGCGCGCTAAGCGGTTAGCAAAAACAGATCTATGTCCTCTCCTCTGCGATAGGACATAACTTGCTTCATTTTGAATGACGCGTTCTCCTTCACTAGATGCTACGCTGCCCTCACCACTATTCAGAGCGTGTGCATCCGAAGGTTCGAGGCGCTTCGTCTCAAGATTGTGCTGCTTGCACTTTAATCTTCGCGAGTCTGAGTGGGAGGGAGGATGTCGGCCCCACTTCCTGCCGTGTTTTATAGTGATTTTCTTCCCTAAAAACTCTAGATGGAGGCCGAGCCGGCCGACGAAGGGGTCCCCTTTTCGCTGGCCGTACTGTATTTCTTGGTGGCTTCAGGCCTGTCGGTGGCATCAAAAGTGGCGCACAGCCCGCATAGGATCGCGAACGCGCAGTGCGCTCTGTGCGTCGTTAGTGTGCAGCGCCAAGAGTATTGAACTCAGCGAATCTATATTGGCACGCGGAGAACGCCTTCGATGCGATATTGTTACATAGCTGGTCGAGTCCTGCTTCTGCTGCTTCCGTCTCTTAGTGGGGGACTTGACAGCCTTGTCAGTCATTGCAGGAAGCTTGTAGTCAATGAATTCATTCTGTCACGCGGACAGCGCCTTACATGCGATATTGTTGCTTTGCTGGTCGGGTGCTGCTGCCGCCGCTGCTTCCCGGCGTGTGCCTGAGGCCATTGAGAGCCTTCTAAGTCACTGGAGTAAGCTTGAAGTCATCGAATCGATATTGTCAACAGGACAGTGCCTTACATCGGATGTTGTTACATTGCTGGTTGAGAGAGTCTTCTGCTTCTTCCCGGTATGCGACTGGGGCCTTCGACTGCCTTCTCAGTCACGGGAGCAACTTTGAAGGCAGCGAATACATATTGTCACGCGGACAACGCCTTGCTTGCAATATTGTTGCATTGCTGGTCGTGTCCTGCTTTTTCTGCTTCGCGGTATGTGACTAGGAGCCTTCACAGCCTAGTGAATTGTTGGTAGGGGCTTGAAGTCAACGAATCCATTTTGTCACGTGGAAAGTGCCTTATGTGTCTTATTGTTACATGGTTGGTTGAGTACTACTTCTGTTGCTACCTGGTATGTGACAGTGGCCTTGACAGCCTTCTCGGCCACCAGAGGGGGCTTGAAGTCGAAGAATCCACGTTGTCACGTGTACTGCATCTTCCATGTCATATTGTTACGTGGTTGGTCGAGTCCTACTCCTGCTGCTTCGTATGTACTGGGGTTCGTGAAAGGCCTGTCAGTCGCCAGAGGAGGCTTCAAGTTAACGAATCCATATGGTCACATCGACAGCGCCTTCCATGTCATATTGTTACCCGGTTGGTCCAATCCTACTGCTGCTGCGTGCCCGTATGTGACCGGGGGCCTTAACAGCCTTCTCATTTGCCGGAGGAGGCTTGAAGTCAACGAATCCTTAATGTCACGTGAACAGAGCATTCCATCTCATTTTGTTACGTGGCTGCTCCACTGCTGCTCCTGCTGGTTCCCCATATGTGGCGGCGTTGACAGCCTTATCGATGGTCGGAGGAGGCTTGCAGTCAACGAATCACTACTATCTCGTGGACAGCGCTCTACATGTGTATTTGCTACATGGTTGGTCGAGTCCTTCATCAGCTGCTTCCCCGGACATTTGTACCAGGGGAATCACGGACCATTGCTATTTTTTGTGAATAGCGTTCTTGTGGTGGTTTAAATTATGGCTCTGGGTGAATCTTTTTTTGTCACAAGTCACATTGGAAGGGCTTTATGCCCTTATGGGATCTAATATGCCTTGCAAGGTCTGAACGTACCGCAAAAGCCATGGGGCACAGCTGGCACTGGAACGGCTTTTCACCCGTGTGGGTACGGACGTGTGCCACCAGGCTGCTTCTATTACTGTGGCCATGTAAGTACTTACAGTGCACTGTGGCACTATTGGCACATTGTGTACCAATCTGTGCAAGTTGCACTGTGCTATAGCAAACCATTATGGTGACCCAAACCATGGTCACAGCTGTTGTGGCTGTGGTTTTTTTAAGCTTTAAGTTACTGTAGGCTGTAAGATTTCCTTGTTCTTTGGAACGAAAGCCAATAAAAGAGTTCACTACCACCTGCATCATCGTTTCTCAGAGCACTGTCTCCACTGAATAGAAATGGCATAATATTTATGGAGCATTGTTTCCAAGGAATTTTTAATATATTTTAACATAAAATATATATATTACAATAGCACAGTGGCCATGTATACATGATATATATATATTATATATATACTATAGGCCATATATATATATATATATATATATATATATATATATATATATATATATATATACATACCTTCGTATATATATATATATATACGAATATATATATATATATATATATATATATATATACATACCTTCGTAGGCAATCACATGTGCACTAAGCCTTCTTTAAACCAAGGTCGACGCAGTACGGGATTCCGGTGTTCCAGAAGAGCTTCAGGCGCTTCCTGTATATATATTAAAATATATAAATATATGTGCTATTATATATTACATAGTTGCAAGTACGTACATGGCCACAACACAGTGGCCATTAAGTATTATGGAGAATACTTCTCCAAGTATTCTATTTCTGCCATGCCAACATATTTTCCAGGGACGTTGTCGAGTCTACAAGAAAAACATCCCGGGGGAATTTACGCTAATGTATATCAAATGTTCATCAAAAGAAGGCTGATCTGAATTAAAATAACGTAAAAGTTTTCGAGACGCACTGAGACGCGTTTTTATTTCTAGTGACTCATTAGGGATTTCAGCCTGCCCCTCCATAATACTACGGTGCATACTGGAATTGACAAGTCGTTTTAGAGAAGTTGTGGATTGTCATGTGTTCAGAAAATGCGTCTCGACATCAATGACAAAGTGATAGAGCAGTAAAAATATAAAAAGCGGTGTATTCAGAAGAAGCAAACCATCCTACCTTAAGCTCGTACTTTAGGCCTTCGTTCTTGTTCTCGAGTACTATCTTGCACTTTATGGGCAGATCGCAGATCTTCTTCTCGAGGATCCTACACTTTGTGTGCAGTTCAACCTTCTTGGCGGCGGTTTTCGGAACCTGAATGGGCTGGCTTGCGAGGTCCTCCTCAAACCGTTCTTTATCTGCCGTGGGTTGAGTGACTTCGACAGCAGATTCTGCAGCTGCAGTCAGGCTGGTGTCCTGCGCCCGTCTCAACCCTTCCAATTACTTCTGCAGCCGTGCATTCTCAGCGATCTCGGCGGTGAGATCGTCGATCTGCAGGTTCAGCGACTCGTTGTTCGCGTCGCGCTCTTTGGCGCATTAGTAGTTGACGTCCTCAGCTTTCTTCTGCAGGTGCAGCTGGCTGTTCAGCTTCTCCTCGAGGTCCCCGGTGCGTCTTTCAGTGCCTAGATCTGGTGCTTGAGCACATCTTGTTTCTCTTGCAGTTTCGTGGTCAGTGCCACCTGCACCTGCTGCTCGGCATGGGTGGACACATTTTGCTCGCGAAGATTCGAGGCACTCGAGATTCGATAACAGCCGCCTTCTAAGCCAGCGCCTGCTTCTCTTCCCACAGCCTGCCAGAAAGCATTCTTGTTTTTCTCAGGCTGCTGCTGCAGAGAAGTTGTCATCGTTGTGTACTCCTGGCTCCCCAGATCGAACTTTGTGCGCAGAGCTGAATGTGCTGCCTGCACATTTTCCATCATGTTCACAGCTGCGCCCTTTCTTTCCACAGCTGCTTTTAGCTGGGCCTGCCGTGCGCTGAGCTGATGGCGAAACTGACAGCAGTTTCTTCAAGCTGGCGCACTCCTGCCGCAGGTATTCAACGACATCTGTCCGATGTCTCCGGTCCTTCTCGCTGTGTTCCAACCTTTGTTTCAAATCATATACGGCGCGCGTGGTGGCAATGCAGGCCTCGTTGAGGGACCTCGATGCGTACTCCGCTGCGCGGAGCGATGAGTGCAGGAACTCTTTTTCAAGGTGTAGCCAGGGGATTGCCAGCTGAAGAATGGCGACCTCCTGCCTGAAATACTCCACTTGTGCGGTAGCCTCCTGGAGTTGAACCTGTCCACCACGCAACTGGTCCTTGCGCGCATCTGCAAAAGAGTCCAAGCTGGCATTGCTGATCCTGAGAAGTCATTCTCGCTCACCAGAAGCAGCAATCTTAGCCTTAACTGTGGAAACCTCGTCCTGCAGGGCAGTTCAAAAAGCGGTCTTCTCCGACAGCTCCAGCTCGGCTGTTCACTTTTCTGCAAGTGTAGCATTGAATTTTCTCTTGGTGTCTTCAAGATGGCTACGAAGCTCACAGTTGCCTCGACCCATTTCTTGGATGTCTGTTTCCAGGCACTTTGTTTTTGTACCGGCGTCCTGGAAAGAATCCTTCAGTGCCAAGTTTTCGGAAGAAAGCCCTTCGTGCAAGATAGCTTGCTCACCACACTTCTCTTCAAGCTCAGGTGCGGTTTTCTTTTCCTGTTCCAAGTGAGCCTCAAGTGCTTTATTTTGTGCAGAGTCTTTCAATGCACTCCCGAAGCCGGCCACATTCCTCAGCCATCTTCTCACTTTGTTCATTCTATGCACCCAGCTCGCTTTTAAGCTCTTTGTGAGACTGAGAGCGCAGCCAATTACCTTCCACGTTGAGCATTTTGCTCGCGAAGATTCGAGGCACTCGAGATTCGAGAACAGCCATCTTCTAAGCCAGCGCCTGCTTCTCTTCCCACAGCCTGCCAGAGGCCACAGAGAAACTAGCATGCTCGCGTTTGCCCTGCGTTTCCGCGTGCTGTACCAGCTGGTTACCTTTTTCCTGTTCAATTCGGCTTAGCATTTCCTGCAACTCTGATCAGCGTCTTTTTGCTGATATGAACTAGGTCGGCGGGCGTGCAGCCCGGGTTGGTGTACGTGGCGTGGAGCTGCCGCGAATAATCCACAGAATAATAAGGAGGTGGTATGGAGCACGGGCGTCCGCCTCCACCTCTGCCGCCCACGATATGCCTCTGACCTCTACACCGATGAACTCAGTTGGGGGGGGGTGCCTTCAGGTCGGCACGTATACAATGTAACAATCATATGCTAGTTACATATATGTGAACACTGTGCAGAACTACTAATAGTACTTCGTCACCAGCGCTCATTTTAGCGGAAGTGCAACTGACCTGTGGAAAGAGGAAAATGGTCGGAGACTTGAATGAAGCAGTTTCACCGTGACCGCACTTTAAGCAGTCTGCGGATGGTATTTCATTCTAGAGAGAACTGCGGGCATCAATGTCATGCGCAGTTCATGCAGGGGTGGATACAGTCTGTTTTTCGGGAACGTAGAGGGCATTCGAAGGCATGAGTCGCGAGTCATGGGGGGTGATGACGGGCCCACATTACGTCTCAGTGCTGGGTTCTTATCCACTGATCGCTGTCAGGAGTGGCAGAGATTCGCGTCATTTGTCCCTAGAGTAGAATGCGTCATGCTGTATTCGTCGTATTACGCATCTATGTACAAAAGATGGGTTGTAGACGGTCTCCAAATCCATGAATTTAGGAAAAATCCCGAATCCAATAAGAATTCGTCACAAGAAGGTGGATCTACGAGGTTTTTTAATCAAACTGCGGTAATGACTCACGTCCCTATAGTATAATGCATTATGCTGATCTATGGGACTAAAGGTGGGTTCTAGACGGTCTCCTAATTTGTGAAGTTTGGAAAAATCTAGAATGCAATAGGAATTCATCATAACGTGATGATCATAACGCACACGCACGCACGCGCACGCACGCGCACACACACACACACACACACGCACGCACGCACGCACGCACGCGCACGCACACACACACACACACACACACACACACAGCCGCCGCGGTGGCTCAGTGGCTATGGTGCTCGGCTGCTGGCCCGAAAGACGCGGGTTCGATCCCGGCCGCGGCGGCTGAATTTCTTTGGTGGAGAAATTCCAGGCCCGTGTACTGTGCGAAGGTGAGAAGGTCATCTTTCGTGCGTTCGATGAACTCCTTGACGCGCTCCTTCTTCATCCTCTCGTACACTTCAAGCTGCTGCTTCAGCGCTGATATGGTGCCGAGAGTGATGCCGGTATGCGAGCGCTTGAATTGCTCCTGCTCATGCTGCGGTATGTCGAGCCTATCCCAAAACAAGGCTACCCGCTCCATGAGTGCGGCGTGCTCATTGATACGGTCCGCTTCGAGGATCTTCGAGGAATCACATCAGCGGCCTGACATCGCAATAGGGACTGCAGACACTGCGGCCACGTTACTTTGCTAAAGCATATCTTCTCTGACGCGCGCTAAGCGGTTAGCAAAAACAGATCTATGTCCTCTCCTCTGCGATAGGACATAACTTGCTTCATTTTGAATGACGCGTTCTCCTTCACTAGATGCTACGCTGCCCTCACCACTATTCAGAGCGTGTGCATCCGAAGGTTCGAGGCGCTTCGTCTCAAGATTGTGCTGCTTGCACTTTAATCTTCGCGAGTCTGAGTGGGAGGGAGGATGTCGGCCCCACTTCCTGCCGTGTTTTATAGTGATTTTCTTCCCTAAAAACTCTAGATGGAGGCCGAGCCGGCCGACGAAGGGGTCCCCTTTTCGCTGGCCGTACTGTATTTCTTGGTGGCTTCAGGCCTGTCGGTGGCATCAAAAGTGGCGCACAGCCCGCATAGGATCGCGAACGCGCAGTGCGCTCTGTGCGTCGTTAGTGTGCAGCGCCAAGAGTATTGAACTCAGCGAATCTATATTGGCACGCGGAGAACGCCTTCGATGCGATATTGTTACATAGCTGGTCGAGTCCTGCTTCTGCTGCTTCCGTCTCTTAGTGGGGGACTTGACAGCCTTGTCAGTCATTGCAGGAAGCTTGTAGTCAATGAATTCATTCTGTCACGCGGACAGCGCCTTACATGCGATATTGTTGCTTTGCTGGTCGGGTGCTGCTGCCGCCGCTGCTTCCCGGCGTGTGCCTGAGGCCATTGAGAGCCTTCTAAGTCACTGGAGTAAGCTTGAAGTCATCGAATCGATATTGTCAACAGGACAGTGCCTTACATCGGATGTTGTTACATTGCTGGTTGAGAGAGTCTTCTGCTTCTTCCCGGTATGCGACTGGGGCCTTCGACTGCCTTCTCAGTCACGGGAGCAACTTTGAAGGCAGCGAATACATATTGTCACGCGGACAACGCCTTGCTTGCAATATTGTTGCATTGCTGGTCGTGTCCTGCTTTTTCTGCTTCGCGGTATGTGACTAGGAGCCTTCACAGCCTAGTGAATTGTTGGTAGGGGCTTGAAGTCAACGAATCCATTTTGTCACGTGGAAAGTGCCTTATGTGTCTTATTGTTACATGGTTGGTTGAGTACTACTTCTGTTGCTACCTGGTATGTGACAGTGGCCTTGACAGCCTTCTCGGCCACCAGAGGGGGCTTGAAGTCGAAGAATCCACGTTGTCACGTGTACTGCATCTTCCATGTCATATTGTTACGTGGTTGGTCGAGTCCTACTCCTGCTGCTTCGTATGTACTGGGGTTCGTGAAAGGCCTGTCAGTCGCCAGAGGAGGCTTCAAGTTAACGAATCCATATGGTCACATCGACAGCGCCTTCCATGTCATATTGTTACCCGGTTGGTCCAATCCTACTGCTGCTGCGTGCCCGTATGTGACCGGGGGCCTTAACAGCCTTCTCATTTGCCGGAGGAGGCTTGAAGTCAACGAATCCTTAATGTCACGTGAACAGAGCATTCCATCTCATTTTGTTACGTGGCTGCTCCACTGCTGCTCCTGCTGGTTCCCCATATGTGGCGGCGTTGACAGCCTTATCGATGGTCGGAGGAGGCTTGCAGTCAACGAATCACTACTATCTCGTGGACAGCGCTCTACATGTGTATTTGCTACATGGTTGGTCGAGTCCTTCATCAGCTGCTTCCCCGGACATTTGTACCAGGGGAATCACGGACCATTGCTATTTTTTGTGAATAGCGTTCTTGTGGTGGTTTAAATTATGGCTCTGGGTGAATCTTTTTTTGTCACAAGTCACATTGGAAGGGCTTTATGCCCTTATGGGATCTAATATGCCTTGCAAGGTCTGAACGTACCGCAAAAGCCATGGGGCACAGCTGGCACTGAAACGGCTTTTCACCCGTGTGGGTACGGACATGTGGCACCAGGCTTTTTCTATTGCTGTGGCCATGTAAGTACTTACAGTGCACTGTGGCACTATTGGCACATTGTGTACCAATCTGTGCAAGTTGCACTGTGCGATAGCAAACCATTATGGTGACCCAAACCATGGTCACAGCTGTTGTGGCTGTGGTTATTTTAAGCTTTAAGTTACTGTAGGCTGTAAGAGTTCTTTGTTCTTTGGAACGAAAGCCAATAAAAGAGTTCACTACCACCTGCATCATCGTTTCTCAGAGCACTGTCTCCACTGAATAGAAATGGCATAATATTTATGGAGCATTGTTTCCAAGGAATGTTTAATATATTTTAACATAAAATATATATATTACAATAGCACAGTGGCCATGTATACATGATATATATATATATATTATATATATACTATAGGCCATATATATATATATACATACCTTCGTAGGCAATCACATGTGCACTAAGCCTACTTTAAACCAAGGTCGACGCAGTACGGGATTCCGGTGTTCCAGAAGAGCTTCAGGCGCTTCTTGTATATATATTAAAATATATTAATATATGTGCTATTATATATTACATAGTTGCAAGTACGTACATGGCCACAACACAGTGGCCATTAAGTATTATGGAGAATACTTCTCCAAGTATTCTATTTCAGCCATGCCAACATATTTTCCAGGGACGTTGTCGAGTCTACAAGAAAAACATCCCAGGGGAATTTACGCTAATGTATATCAAATGTTCATCAAAAGAACGCTGATCTGAATTAAAATAACGTAACAGTTTTCGAGACGCACTGAGACGCGTTTTTATTTCTAGTGACTCATTAGGGATTTCAGCCTGCCCCTCCATAATACTACGGTGCATACTGGAATCGACAAGTCGTGTTAGCAGAAGTTGTGGATTGTCATGTGTTCAGAAAATGCGTCTCGACATCAATGACAAAGTGATAGAGCAGTAAAAATATAAAAAGCGGTGTATTCAGAAGAAGCAAAGCATCCTACCTTAAGCTCGTACTTAAGGCCTTCGTTCTTGTTCTCGAGTACTATCTTGCACTTCATGGGCAGATCGCAGATCTTCTTCTCGAGGATCCTACACTTTGTGTGCAGTTCAACCTTCTTGGCGGTGGTTTTCGGAACCTGAATGGGCTGGCTTGCGAGGTCCTCCTCAAACCGTTCTTTATCTGCCGTGGGTTGAGTGACTTCGGCAGCAGATTCTGCAGCTGCAGTCAGGCTGGTGTCCTGCGCCCGTCTCAACCCTTCCAATTGCTTCTGCAGCCGTGCATTCTCAGCGATCTCGGCGGTGAGCTCGTCGATCTGCAGGTTCAGCGACTCGTTGTTCGCGTCGCGCTCTTTGGCGCATTCGTAGTAGACGTCCTCAGCTTTCTTCTGCAGGTGCAGCTGGCTGTTCAGCTTCTCCTCGAGGTTCCCGGTGCGTCCTTCAGTGCCTAGATCTGGTGCTTGAGCACATCTTGTTTCTCTTGCAGTTTCGTGGTCAGTGCCACCTGCACCTGCTGCTCGGCATGGGTGGACACATTTTGCTCGCGAAGATTCGAGGCACTCGAGATTCGATAACAGCCGCCTTCTAAGCCAGCGCCTGCTTCTCTTCCGACAGCCTGCCAGAAGCATTTTTGTTTTTCTCAGGCTGCTGCTGCAGAGAAGTTGTCATCGTTGTGTACTCCTGGCTCCCCAGATCGAACTTTGTGCGCAGAGCTGAATGTGCTGCCTGCACATTTTCCATCATGTTCACAGCTGCGCCCTTTCTTTCCACAGCTGCTTTTAGCTGGGCCTGCCGTGCGCTGAGCTGATGGCGAAACTGACAGCAGAGTTCTTACAGCTGATGCTGCGATGCCTCCAGCTCTTCAAGGTGGCGAATTTAACCTCTTCAAGCTGGCGCACTCCTGCCGCAGGTATTCAACGACATCTGTCCGATGTCTCCGGTCCTTCTCGCTGTGTTCCAACCTTTGTTTCAAATCATATACGGCGCGCATGGTGGCAATGCAGGCCTCGTTGAGGGACCTCGATGCGTACTCCGCTGCGCGGAGCGATGAGTGCAGGAACTCTTTTTCAAGGTGTAGCCACGGGATTGCCAGCTGAAGAATGGCGACCTCGTGCCTGAAATACTCCACTTGTGCGGTAGCCTCCTGGAGTTGAACCTGTCCACCACGCAACTGGTCCTTGCGCGCATCTGCAAAAGAGTCCAAGCTGGCATTGCTGATCCTGAGAAGTCATTCCCGCTCACCAGAAGCAGCAATCTTAGCCTTAACTGTGGAAACCTCGTCCTGCAGGGCAGTTCAAAAAGCGGTCTTCTCCGACAGCTCCAGCTCGGCTGTTCACTTTTCTGCAAGTGTAGCATTGAATTTTCTCTTGGTGTCTTCAAGATGGCTACGAAGATCAGAGTTGCCTCGAGCCATTTCTTGGATGTCTGTTTCCAGGCACTTTGTTTTTGTACCGGCGTCCTGGAAAGAATCCTTCAGTGCCAAGTTTTCGGAAGAAAGCCCTTCGTGCAAGAAAGCTTGCTCACCACACTTCTCTTCCAGCTCAGGTGCGGTTTTATTTTCCTGTTCCAAGTGAGCCTCAAGTGCTTTATTTTGTGCAGTCTTTCAATGCACTGCCGAAGCCGGCCACATTCCTCAGCCATCTTGTCACTTTGTTCATTCTATGCACCCAGATCGCTTTTAAGCTCTTTGTGAGACTGAGAGCGCAGCCAATTACCTTCCACGTTGAGCATTTTGCTCGCGAAGATTCGAGGCACTCGAGATTCGAGAACAGCCATCTTCTAAGCCAGCGCCTGCTTCTCTTCCCACAGCCTGCCAGAGGCCACAGAGAAACTAGCATGCTCGCGTTTGCCCTGCGTTTCCGCGTGCTGTACCAGCTGGTTACCTTTTTCCTGCTCAATTCGGCTTAGCATTTCCTGCAACTCTGATCAGCGTCTTTTTGCTGATATGAACGAGGTCGGCGGGCGTGCAGCCTGGGTTGGTGTACGTGGCGTGGAGCTGCCGCGAATAATCCACAGAATAATAAGGAGGTGGTATGGAGCACGGGCGTCCGCCTCCACCTCTGCCGCCCACGATATGCCTCTGACCTCTACACCGATGAAGTCAGTTGGGGGGGGGGTGCCTTCAGGTCGGCACATATACAATGTAACAATCATATGCTAGTTACATATATGTGAACACTGTGCAGAACTACTAATAGTACTTCGTCACCAGCGCTCATTTTAGCGGAAGTGCAACTGACCTGTGGAAAGAGGAAAATGGTCGGAGACTTGAATGAAGTAGTTTCACCGTGACCGCAATTTAAGCAGTCTGCGGATGGTATTTCATTCTAGAGAGAACTGCGGGCATCAATGTCATGCCCAGTTCATGCAGGGGTGGATACAGTCTGTTTTTCGGGAGCGTAGAGGGCATTCGAAGGCATGAGTCGCGAGTCATGGGTGGTGATGACGGGCCCACATTACGTCTCAGTCCTGGGTTCTTATCCACTGATCGCTGTCAGGAGTGGCAGAGATTCGCGTCATTTGTCCCTAGAGTAGAATGCGTCATGCTGTATTCGTCGTATTACGCATCTATGTACAAAAGATGGGTTGTAGACGGTCTCCAAATCCATGAATTTAGGAAAAATCCCGAATCCAATAAGAATTCGTCACAAGAAGGTGGATCTACGAGGTTTTTTAATCATACTGCGGTAATGACTCACGTCCCTAAAGTATAATGCATTATGCTGATCTATGGAACTAAAGGTGGGTTCTAGACGGTCTCCAAATTTGTGAAGTTTGGAAAAATCTAGAATGCAATAGGAATTCATCATAACGTGGCGGTTCTATGAGTTTGTTGATCACACTCTTGGTATTACTCACCTTTTGCTTTAATGGAGCTCTGAAACTTTTGCTTGAATGTTTCCGCTGAGTTTCTGTACTTCATTAGGAGGCTTGTCTATAATGCCATAGTTGTCTGCGTCCTGCTTAGTCAAGCGGGAATTACATCAGCGGCCTGACATCGCAATAGGGCCTGCAGACACTGCGGCCACGTTACTTTGCTAAACCATATCTTCTCTGACGCGCGCTATGCGGTTAGCAAAAACAGATCTATGTCCTCTCCTCTGCGATAGGACATAATAACTTGCTTCATTTTGAATGACGCGTTCTCCTTCACTAGATGCTACGCAGCCCTCACCACTATTTAGATCGTGTGCATCGGAAGGTTCGAGGCGCTTCGTCTCGAGATTGTGCTGCTTGCACTTTAATCTTGGCGAGTCTGAGTGGGAGGGAGGATGTCGGCCGCACTTCCTGCCATGTTTTATAGTGATTTTCTTCCCTAAAAACTCTAGATGGAGGCCGAGCCGGCCGACGAAGGGGTCCCCTTTTCGCTGGCCGTACTGTATTTCTTGGTGGCTTCAGGCCTGTCGGTGGCATCAAAAGTGGCGCATAGCCCGCATGGGATCGTGAACGCGCAGTGCGCTCTGTGCCTCGTTCGTGTGCAGCGCCAATAGTATTGAACTCAGCGAATCTATATTGGCACGCGGACAACGCCTTCGATGCGATATTGTTACATAGCTGGTCGAGTCCTGCTTCTGCTGCTTCCGTCTGTTAGTGGGGGACTTGACAGCCTTGTCAGTCATTGCAGGAAGCTTGTTGTCAGTGAATTCATTCTGTCACGCGGACAGCGCCTTATATGCGATATTGTTGCTTTGCTGGTCGGGTGCTGCTGCCGCCGCTGCTTCCCGGCGTGTGCCTGAGGCCATTGAGAGCCTTCTCAGTCACTGGAGTAAGCTTGAAGTCATCGAATAGATATTGTCAACAGGACAGTGCCTTACATCGGATGTTGTTACATTGCTGGTCGAGAGAGTCTTCTGCTTCTTCCCGGTATGCGACTGGGGCCTTCGACTGCCTTCTCAGTCACGGGAGCAACTTTGAAGGCAGCGAATCCATATGGTCACGCGGACAACGCCTTGCTTGCAATATTGTTGCATTGCTGGTCGTGTCCTGCTTTTTCTGCTTCGCGGTATGTGACTAGGAGCCTTCACAGCCTAGTGAATTGTTGGTAGGGGCTTGAAGTCAATGAATCCATTTTGTCACGTGGAAAGTGCCTTATGTGTCTTATTGTTACATGGTTGGTTGAGTACTACTTCTGTTGCTACCTGGTATGTGACAGTGGCCTTGACAGCCTTCTCGGCCGCCAGAAGGGGCTTGAAGTCGAAGAATCCACGTTGTCACGTGTACTGCATCTTCCATGTCATATTGTTACGTGGTTGGTCGAGTCCTACTCCTGCTGCTTGGTATGTACTGGGGTTCGTGAAAGGCCTGTCAGTCGCCAGAGGAGGCTGCAAGTTAACGAATCCTAATGGTCACATCGACAGCGCCTTCCATGTCATATTGTTACCCGGTTGGTCCAATCCTACTGCTGCTGCGTGCCCTTATGTGACCGGGGGCCTTAACAGCCTTCTCATTTGCCGGAGGAGGCTTGAAGTCAACGAATCCTTAATGTCACGTGAACAGCGCGTTCCAACTCATTTTGTTACGAGGCTGCTCCACTCCTGCTCCTGTTGGCTCCCCATATGTGGCTGGGGGCGTTGACAGCCTTATCGATGGTCGGAGGAGGCTTGCAGTCTACGAATCACTACTATCTCGTGGACAGCGCTTTACATGTGTATTTGCTACATGGTTGGTCGAGTCCTTCATCAGCTGCTTCCCCGGACATTTGTACCAGGGGAATCACGGGCCATTGCTATTTTTTGTGAATAGCGTTCTTGTGGTGGTTTAAATTATGGCTCTGGGTGAATCTTTTTTTTTGTCACAAGTCACATTGGAAGGGCTTAATGCCCTTATGGGATCTAATATGCCTTGCAAGGTCTGAACGTACCGCAAAAGCCATGGGGCACAGCTGGCACTGAAACGGCTTTTCACCCGTGTGGGTACGGACGTGTGCCACCAGGCTGTTTCTATTACTGTGGCCATGTAAGTACTTACAGTGCACAGTGGCACTATTCGCACATTGTGTACCAGTCTGTGCAAGTTGCACTGTGCTATAGCAAACCATTATGGTGACCCAAACCATGGTCACAGCTGTTGTGGCTGTGGTTATTTTAAGCTTTAAGTTACTGTAGGCTGTAAGAGTTCTTTGTTCTTTGGAACGAAAGCCAATAAAAGAGTACACTAACACCTGCATAATCGTTTCTCAGAGCACTGTCTCCACTGAATAGAAATGACATAATATTTATGGAGCATTGTTTCCAAGCGATTTTTAATATATTTTAATATAAAATATATATATTACAATAGCACAGTGGCCATGTATACAGGATATATATATTATATATATACTATAGGCCATATATATATATATATATATATATATATATATATATATATATATATATATAAGAAGGGGGTGAAGATCGGATGGATCCGGTAGAACATAAACGTAATTCGGTTGACACACGGTAGAAAAACAACAACTTTATTCTAACGTTTAGACCAGGGTCTGGCCTTCGTCAGAGTGATGGCGTACAGGCAAAAGACACAGTTTATAAGGGAATGTACGCGGGGAGGGAACATTCTGATTGGCGCATCGCAGCGGCAAACACCTCAGTATGAATCGCCAGTGAATGATAAATGTAGTAAAGAAAGCACAGTCAAAAATTACTAAATTATCGTGGAGTATAACTGCAATCACATTGTGAAAAAAATGTAAATAATACAAAAATGTTTTGGTCGTAGCTGAAATGCACAAGAAAAGGCGAACAGCAACAACAACAAAATAATAAAAAATATAATAAAATCATCAGACACGAGGACACGGGTGAATACCACTTTTGATTAAACAACGCCTCTTGTGAAAGGGTATGGTACTAAGATGCGGTGCTATTTCAGAGATAAGCCATTTACTAAAAAAGAAAAAAGCGGCGCTAACAGTAAAAAGAGGACGAAAATGATCAGTGTAGATGAAACACGGCATGATACTATGAAGTGTTGCGGTTATGATGATAGACAAGTCAGCTTCCCAACATTTTCATTGAGACCGCAAGAAACAGTATTAAATTTGTGTATTAAAAATGATTCACGAACTTCGCGTTCATGATGGGTCTTGAAGCCTGATTCCAGTAAAGTTACTTGAATTTTTTCGAAAGGGTGCTTAGTGTTGTTCAAATGTTTAGAGATAGGAAGGCTAGGCACTGTCTTGCAATGAGCTTTGTGATTATTGAAACGATATCTGAATGGTGTTTCTGTTTGGCCAATATACTGAATTTTGCAGACTGAGCATTCGAGCATGTAGATTACGTTGCTGGTATCACATGAGTAGTTTCCCCGAGTTTTCACTTTGAAGTTCGATGGAGTGCTGGAAGCCGTTACTGATGTCATCATCTGTGAGCAGACTTTGCAACGTGATTTATTACATGGATGACAGCCGATCGACATACTTGTGCTTGTTTTAGACGAAGTGAGAATGTCACTGAGGTTTTTGCCACGGCGATAGACGACCCGGGGAGCTTGTTGAAAAATGTGTTTGAGTCGATCACTTTGCATATATATATATATATATAAATATATATATATATATATATATATACATATATATATATATATATATATACATATATACATATATATATATATATATACACACACACATACCTTCGTAGGCAATCACATGTGCACTAAGCCTTCTTTAAACCAAGGTCGACGCAGTACGGGATTCCGGTGTTCCAGAAGAGCTTCAGGCGCTTCCAGTATATATATTAAAATATGTTAATATATGTGCTATTATATATTACATAGTTGCAAGTACGTATATGGCCACAACACAGTGGCCATTAAGTATTATGGAGAATACTTCTCCAACTATTCTATTTCTGCCATGCCAACATATTTTCCAGGGACGTTGTCGAGTCTACAAGAAAAACATCCCCAGGGAATTTACGCTAATGTATATCAAATGTTCATCAAAAGAACGCTGATTTGAATTAAAATAACGTAAAAGTTTTCGAGACGCACTGAGACGCGTTTTTATTTCTAGTGACTCATTAGGGATTTCAGCCTGCCCCTACATAATACTACGGTGCATACTGGAATTGACAAGTCGTTTTAGCAGAAGTTGTGGATTGTCATGTGTTCAGAAAATGCGTCTCGACATCAATGACAAAGTGATAGAGCAGTAGAAATATAAAAAGCGGTGTATTCAGAAGCAAAGCATCCTAACTTAAGCTCGTACTTTAGGCCTTCGTTCTTGTTCTATATATTAAGGTTTAAACTTTTAGCAAAAATTTTATAAAAAGTAGTACGCACTAGTACGTAGTAGTATTATGTTGTAAGTAGTAGTATGTTGTAAGTAGTAGTTATACGAAGCAGTAGTACTTTGTAGTCTTAGTAGAAGCAGCACACTGAGATATGCAGCACTGAACGGAGAAAGATATAAAGGGTGTTTCACACACCAATCATACAAATGTTGAAAGATAAACTTTTTGGTTAGAAGAGCGCTTTTTTCGGCATAGCATTATCAGCGGTTTAGTACATCACAATACATCTAAGACGTGCTGACTAGTGGTCTTGTGAACTAATACTGAATAGCTAACTTTTGAACTGTGACAGAAGCCAACAGCCACAGAAACCAAGGGGCACAGGGGATTTTTTTTTTTAAGTTACTTATTTTGTGGTGTTGATCAATTTAGAATATTACTGAATATGTTATCGTTTAAAGATAACTGATTAGAAAAGCAGAAGGAAAAACAACCACCTGCCGCCGGTGGGATCCGAACCCACGACCTCCGAATTACGCGTCCGGTGCTCTACCTCTGAGCTACGGCGACAGCTGTCAATTCTTCTGCTTTCGGGGGTATTTATGTTTACAAGTAACCTAACCTTGAGAGTGTTCATCAGCGCCACCCACGTTCACAAGCGGCGGACGTAGAACGTCCTGAGTTACCGCAGGTGTGACGTAGAACGTCATCGAACGGAGAGGGTGGAAGCTGCGTGAGAACCCTCTTATGCTTCCTAAGGCGTCAAGGCTGCCAGAATCGAGGCCCTCGCTAAGCAATTAAGCAAACAAGGGAGGGGGATGAGGGGCTCGTTATAAATATGACAGAAGCCAACAGCCACAGAAACCAAGGGGCACAGGGGATTTTTTTTTTTAAGTTACTTATTTTGTGGTGTTGATCAATATAGAATATTACTGAATATGTTATCGTTTAAAGATAACTGATTAGAAAAGCAGAAGAAAAAACAACCACCTGCCGCCGGTGGGATCCGAACCCACGACCTCCGAATTATGCGTCCGGTGCTCTACCTCTGAGCTACGGCGACAGCTGTCAATTCTTCTGCTTTCGGGGGTATTTATGTTTACAAGTAACCTAACCTTGAGAGTGTTCATCAGCGCCACCCACGTTCACAAGCGGCGGACGTAGAACGTCCTGAGTTACCGCAGGTGTGACGTAGAACGTCATCGAACGGAGAGGGTGGAAGCTGCGTGAGAACCCTCTTATGCTTCCTAAGGCGTCAAGGCTGCCAGAATCGAGGCCCTCGCTAAGCAATTAAGCAAACAAGGGAGGGGGATGAGGGGCTCGTTATAAATATGACAGAAGCCAACAGCCACAGAAACTAAGGGGCACAGGGGATTTTTTTTTTTAAGTTACTTATTTTGTGGTGTTGATCAATTTAGAATATTACTGAATATGTTATCGTTTAAAGATAACTGATTAGAAAAGCAGAAGAAAAAACAACCACCTGCCGCCGGTGGGATCCGAACCCACGACCTCCGAATTACGCGTCCGGTGCTCTACCTCTGAGCTACGGCGACAGCTGTCAATTCTTCTGCTTTCGGGGGTATTTATGTTTACAAGTAACCTAACCTTGAGAGTGTTCATCAGCGCCACCCACGTTCTCAAGCGGCGGACGTAGAACGTCCTGAGTTACCGCAGGTGTGACGTAGAACGTCATCGAACGGAGAGGGTGGAAGCTGCGTGAGAACCCTCTTATGCTTCCTAAGGCGTCAAGGCTGCCAGAATCGAGGCCCTCGCTAAGCAATTAAGCAAACAAGGGAGGGGGATGAGGGGCTCGTTATAAATATGACAGAAGCCAACAGCCACAGAAACCAAGGGGCACAGGGGATTTTTTTTTAAGTTACTTATTTTGTGGTGTTGATCAATTTAGAATATTACTGAATATGTTATCGTTTAAAGATAACTGATTAGAAAAGCAGAAGAAAAAACAACCACCTGCCGCCGGTGGGATCCGAACCCACGACCTCCGAATTACGCGTCTGGTGCTCTACCTCTGAGCTACGGCGACAGCTGTTAATTCTTCTGCTTTCGGGGGTATTTATGTTTACAAGTAACCTAACCTTGAGAGTGTTCATCAGCGCCACCCACGTTCACAAGCGGCGGACGTAGAACGTCCTGAGTTACCGCAGGTGTGACGTAGAACGTCATCGAACGGAGAGGGTGGAAGCTGCGTGAGAACCCTCTTATGCTTCCTAAGGCGTCAAGGCTGCCAGAATCGAGGCCCTTGCTAAGCAATTAAGCAAACAAGGGAGGGGGATGAGGGGCTCGTTATAAATATGACAGAAGCCAACAGCCACAGAAACCAAGGGGCAGAGGGGATTTTTTTTTTAAGTTACTTATTTTGTGGTGTTGATCAATTTAGAATATTACTGAATATGTTATCGTTTAAAGATAACTGATTAGAAAAGCAGAAGAAAAAACAACCACCTGCCGCCGGTGTGATCCGAACCCACGACCTCCGAATTACGCGTCCGGTGCTCTACCTCTGAGCTACGGCGACAGCTGTCAATTCTTCTGCTTTCGGGGGTATTTATGTTTACAAGTAACCTAACCTTGAGAGTGTTCATCAGCGCCACCCACGTTCACAAGCGGCGGACGTAGAACGTCCTGAGTTACCGCAGGTGTGACGTAGAACGTCATCGAACGGAGAGGGTGGAAGCTGCGTGAGAACCCTCTTATGCTTCCTAAGGCGTCAAGGCTGCCAGAATCGAGGCCCGCGCTAAGCAATGAAGCAAACAAGGGAGGGGGATGAGGGGCTCGTTATAAATATGACAGAAGCCAACAGCCACAGAAACCAAGGGGCACAGGGGATTTTTTTTAAGTTACTTATTTTGTGGTGTTGATCAATTTAGAATATTACTGAATATGTTATCGTTTAAAGATAACTGATTAGAAAAGCAGAAGAAAAAACAACCACCTGCCGCCGGTGGGATCCGAACCCACGACCTCCGAATTACGCGTCTGGTGCTCTACCTCTGAGCTACGGCGACAGCTGTCAATTCTTCTGCTTTCGGGGGTATTTATGTTTACAAGTAACCTAACCTTGAGAGTGTTCATCAGCGCCACCCACGTTCACAAGCGGCGGACGTAGAACGTCCTGAGTTACCGCAGGTGTGACGTAGAACGTCATCGAACGGAGAGGGTGGAAGCTGCGTGAGAACCCTCTTATGCTTCCTAAGGCGTCAAGGCTGCCAGAATCGAGGCCCTTGCTAAGCAATTAAGCAAACAAGGGAGGGGGATGAGGGGCTCGTTATAAATATGACAGAAGCCAACAGCCACAGAAACCAAGGGGCAGAGGGGATTTTTTTTTTTTTAAGTTACTTATTTTGTGGTGTTGATCAATTTAGAATATTACTGAATATGTTATCGTTTAAAGATAACTGATTAGAAAAGCAGAAGAAAAAACAACCACCTGCCGCCGGTGTGGTCCGAACCCACGACCTCCGAATTACGCGTCCGGTGCTCTACCTCTGAGCTACGGCGACAGCTGTCAATTCTTCTGCTTTCGGGGGTATTTATGTTTACAAGTAACCTAACCTTGAGAGTGTTCATCAGCGCCACCCACGTTCACAAGCGGCGGACGTAGAACGTCCTGAGTTACCGCAGGTGTGACGTAGAACGTCATCGAACGGAGAGGGTGGAAGCTGCGTGAGAACCCTCTTATGCTTCCTAAGGCGTCAAGGCTGCCAGAATCGAGGCCCTCGCTAAGCAATTAAGCAAACAAGGGAGGGGGATGAGGGGCTCGTTATAAATATGACAGAAGCCAACAGCCACAGAAACTAGGGGGCACAGGGGATTTTTTTTTTTTAAGTTACTTATTTTGTGGTGTTGATCAATTTAGAATATTACTGAATATGTTATCGTTTAAAGATAACTGATTAGAAAAGCAGAAGAAAAAACAACCACCTGCCGCCGGTGTGGTCTCAAGGATCTCAACCTGTTTCTCCAAATACTGCGGCACCTACTGGAATTGACAATCCGCCTCAGCAGTGGGTGTGGAGTTTCATGTGTTCAAAGTCGGCTTGCTCTTGTTGGCGTGGATCACTCGGGCGGCCGCCATTAGATCCGTCAGTTTGCACAATGTTGACGTGAGAGAGATACGCCTGAGGTTGACCGTTGTGTTGAGGTAGATTATACGCCTTGGAATTGGCGTTACTTCTTCGCGTATTGACTCTCCAGATGTTTTTTTAAAAAACGGAGAGGCGAAGGTCATCTTTCTGGATCAGCCAGAGATGACGGAGCATTCTTCAGGCCAACCCTACTGAAAAAAGTTTTATGAGGCAATAAACTCATACAGTTTATCATACAAATGTCATAGAGTTCTCATACAAATCACATAAAATTATCATTCAAATGTCATTCATTTCTGTGAAATCATACAGTCATCATTGAGATATCATAGAATATCATACGAATTGCATAGATTGTATGATATTCTATGATATCTCTATGATGACTGTATGATTTCACAGAAATGAATGACATTTGAATGATAATTTTATGTGATTTGTATGATAAGTCTATGACATTTGTATGATAAACTGTATGAGTTTATTGCCTCATAAAACTTTTTTCAGTAGGGAAGCGCTCCTTCTTTCCCCGTAGCACTGAAACATGAACCTGCACCAGGGCGTTGGCTAGCTCGGTGAAGGTGAAACTGTTCTCGAAAGCGAGTGTGGTGTCAAGGGGCTTATATTTGTAAGCAAAAGATGAAGATATCAGAGCTTTGTTGCTACGAGGCGAAATGACTGCACTCGCCGATGTGTTGAGAGCTACGCTTGTCACCTTTGTACATCGAAACCACCCTGGAATTGTACGAACTAAGCAAAGGCTGCGTGAGCTTTATTGCGGGCCTCGCATGGAAGAACAAGTTGGACAAGCTATAAGTCACTGTCACATTTGCCAGACACTTCGGCTTTTGTATGGGTTTCGGAAAGAAAGCGTTTGCATCTCTGCTCTGGAATGCTCACGCATGGTACGCGGGTTCAGGAGGACAATTTGTACCGTGATAGTGCGTGGAAGGTTCTCCATAGCCTCCAGGGACCTGTGTTCTTTGATAATGATGCACAATTCTCTCTCCAAGCCTCCATCAACACCTCTAGAACATGGGAGAAGTCTGTCAAAAATTCGCAATTTCTCGCTCTGAAAGTGCAAACATAAATGCAGACTGTTCTTGCACCACTTTCTGGTGAGGATCTAGAAATGCCGTCTGCTCTGCATCTTTTTGCTGATATGAAAGAGGTCAGTGACGTGAAGCCTGGGTTGGCGTACCTGGCATGGAGCTGCCCGCGAATAATCTACGAATAACAAAGAGGTGGTATGGAGCACGGCCGTCCGCCTCCACCTCTGCCGCCCACGATATGCCTCTGACCTCTACACCGACGCACTCAGTCGGGGTGGCTGCCTTCCGGTCAGCCATGTATAGAATGTAACAATCATATGCTAGTTACATGTACGTGAACACTGTGCAGAACTACTAATAGTACTTTGTCACCAGCCCTCATTTTAGCGAAAGTGCAACTGATCTGTGGAGAGAAGAAAATGGTTGAAGACTTGAATCAAGCAGTTTCTCCCTGACCACTCTTTAAGCAGACTGCGAATGGCATTTCATTATAGAGAGCACCCCGGGCGTCAAAGTCATGCACAGTTTATGCAGGGGTGGATCCGGTCTGTTTTCCGGGAACGTAGATGGCATTTGAAGTCATGAGTCGCGAGTCATGGGTGATGATGACGGGCGCACATAAGGTGTCAGTGCAGGGTTCTTATCCACTCATCGCTGTCAGCAATGGAAAGATTCGCGCCATTCATGCCTAGAGTAGAATTTGTCGAGATGTTTTCGTCTTATTACGCGTCTGTAGTACAAAAGATGGGTTCTAGATGGTCTCCAAATACATGAATTTAGGAAAAATCCCGAATCCAATAAGAATTCATCACAAGAAGGCGCATCCATGGGTTTTTTAATCATAGTCCGGGTATGATTCACGTCCCTAAAGTATAATGCGTTATCCTGATCTGTAGGACAAAAGGTGGGTTCTAGACTGTCTCCAAATTTGTGAATTTTGGAAAAATCTAGAGTGCAATAGGAATTCGTCATAACATGGCGGTTCTATGAGTTTGTTGATTACACTCTGAGTATTACTCACCTTTTGCTTTATCGGAGTTGTGAAACTTTATGTTAGAGTGTTTCCGCTGACTTTAAGTACTAGATTAGCAGGGTTGTCTTTACAATGCCATAGTTTTCTGCGTCCTGTTTAGTCAAGCGGGAATCACCTCAGCGGCCTGACATCGCAATAGTGGCAGCAGGCTCTGCGGCCACGTTAGTGTACTAAACCATATCTTCTCTGATGCGCGCTAAGCGGTTAGCAAAAACAGATCTATGTCCTCTCATTTGCGATAGGACTTCATAACGTGCTTCATTCTGAATGACGCGTTCTCCTTCGCTAGAAGCTACGTTGCCCTCACTACTATTTCGAGCTTGTGCATTCTAAGGTTCGGTGCGCTGCGTCTCGAGATTATGCTGCTTGCACTTAATCTGAGTCCCACGATGGCGTGGGATTTTCTGCGACACGAGCTCCCTAACGCTATAGCGCATAAAGGGTACCGTAGCGATGACCTAGTAGTTTTAGCATTTTCGTCGCATGCAGGATGTGCGGGGTTCGATCCACAGCACCGCCGGGTAGCCACCGGTGATAAAATGGATACAATCTTTCCCCCAGGCCTGGTGCTCGACTTCTTTCTGGTGAATTGCATGGGAGTAGACGAGTAGACGAAAACGTTGAGTATACGAGCAAACCTCATCTGGCGCGCTTTGGCCACAGATGCGCTTGCGACATAAAAATTCCTCATCATCATCAAAAGGGTACCCTGGCACTGACAAGAAGGCGCCGTAGCCAAGCACGGTGGGAGTTAACTCCTCGCCTTCTTGCTTGTGGCAATACCCAGCTAGCCTAATTTTAATACACAGCCTATCATAATCCTCTCCCATTTTAGACAGTACAAAAACGTAAAGATACATTTCTCTGGCGCTGTGTTGTATTCGTCGCTCTTGCGCCTATAAACTCCTATTTAGCACCTCAGTCGTGCGACTCGCCTCCGCTGCACCCTCGAGTTTCCCGTGTTTGGCTTCAGCCTTGCGCTGCCGCAGCTTGGCGTCTACCTAGCGCTTCCATGGCATACACTCAGCGTCCTTCGCCTTCACTGTGGAGTCACACTGCTAGGTCTCGTTCATCCAGCGCAGGATTCTGACAGCATGCACCGTCGCTTCCGTTCAGCAGCCGCCGTACCCCTCTTCATCGTTGGAGTCAGATCCCGCGACGAGGTTGGCTCCGGTTTCATGAGGGGTCCGTACTTAACGAAGATGGGAAGAAGGCTGGCTATACGGCTCGCTCTCCGCACGCTCATCAGTTGCGAATGGCTCGGAAGAGCCCCGAGAGCTTTCTGACTGGCTCTTAGTATGCTCCGGATGGATTCGGGTAATAGCGTTTTGTGACGTCTTACCTCAACAATAATTGCTTTTGTGTCCACATGCACTGCTAAGGTATATATTCACAGTCTGCTTTTTGAAGACACAATTTTATATCATTCGTTTTTAAATCATCATATTTCGTGAAACTGTGTGGTGGTGTGACATCAAAAGCGTTTGTTGGCTTCCGGTTTTCTGTTGCAGGGGTCTTGTGTGGCCTTCAAAGCCTCAAGATGTGCATAAGAGGACAATGTCCCTGTGGTCGGAATTGCGCAAAATTTCACGGGGCTGCCAGAGTTTGGGGTACCCTCCCGGCTCGGATTTTCGTTCGCCTGATGTTATATTTTTGTTCTGCGTAATGAAAGCCTCTCACCGTATTTAACCTAATGAAAGAATGTCAATATATTTAGTGTGCTTACAATCAAGTCGTCAAGTGCAGAATCTATTGCCTGTGTCTACATCTCCTTAACAAGTATGAAAATAAAAGAAACATGCGGTAGAAATGCATCCTTAGACTAAATCTATATAACACGTGAAACCACGGTCGGTCCATTGCATCCCACCAGTCTAGTAAAGCAGCGGCCCTGCCCAACTAGCATGACTGAGTGGCCATTTTGTCCAGGATAGTGCGGGTGTACTGAAGGAGCGCGAGCAGCTTCGGCGGGCAGCACGCTGAAGTGTTTTGAGCCTGTACGTGTGAAATGTGCCGGTGGGTTTGACATGCGTCACCGCGGCCATGCGAGGACACAGAATGAGCTTCGAATGGTCCTGAAGAAAGTTGACCTGCAAAGATGACACACTATTTGAAACGGATGTTGTGCTTTAGGCGATGAAAACCATCTTTGACAGAAATATTTGTCACGCATAAAGTAGCCTCGAAAATTTGCAGGTTGTATAATCTAAGACACAATAATAAAAAATACACCTTGCTCTCAGCACGACCGATTTAGCGGAAACGGGCTGTGACGTGCCATGGATTGCACTTTCGCATCTTGTTATCCAATCCACCTTTGATGCTTGCACTCTCCTGACACATTTTCACGAGAATTGAAGCAGAAATAAATCCACGAGAATACAAATGAAACTTTCGCATGAAAGTTTACACAAAACATCGTGCACGTGAAGAGGCTGACGTTTCATCTTCTATATATTGCGTATTTGGAGTGCTAAGCGGCTTTCACTGCATCGAAACCTAAAAAAATACGTACGATCGAAAAGGTAAATGTTACTACGCAAATTTACATGAAAATGCGATTGGACAGAAATCGCGTCGAATTCAGCCTCAGGCTTGCTGGCTCGTTCGCTCGCGCCTTGGATACAGTATGCCACAGCGGTAACGTGGCTAAGCACTCATGCAAATAAAATGCTTAGTCGCGCGGCGACTCACGCTTTTGCCAAACTCATTGTATGCATCAACTATACATTTGCAAACATGTCACCCCGTTCAGTATTTTTTTTTTACTTTTTATAATAACTGCGCGATACAGTAATCTAAGCAGACTACCCTTACAACGCCTAGCTTAAAACAGAGCAATCCTCTCGAAAAAAAAACTGAGTTGAATGCTTTTGACATTTAAAGAATAAACGTGGTCACGCCTACCTGTACGATCCCATTAGTGAGGTAGAAAGACATGGCTGTACGGGTGCGGAGCCACGATCCCAACACGGGCAGCCTGAACAGATTGTCGCACTCGCGCGGACTGACGTCCCGACCCTGTCTTCTGGAGCTTCGACTCCATGTAAGTCGAGAAGTAGTTCAGCAGTTTGGTCTTCTTCTCAAGCGATGAGGGGTAGTCTTGCACGGTGTGGTAGTGCTCAGTACCGTCCTGATCCACGTACGTCATACTCCTGCAAAACACGGGTGACAGCATTACGGGCGTAATATTGCATAAATGTGCAAATTTTTCCTCAACAAAATGAGCAGTTCGCTTTTTATGCTTCCAGAAAGTAGGGGTGGGGGATGTTTATTATTAAGTACAAACACGCCGTATTTCTCATAATCAAATTACGCAAGCAGCGGTTCCAGGAAACTATAGTACAGTTCTCTGCCGTTGGCAAATACATCACTTTTTCACGAGAGAAATAGGGTGAAGTTGTCAACATCGCAAGATCCGGAAATCTAGCCATTAATATTGCATGCCCAAGGTCCGTACACTAGAAAGAGTCTTCGAACACCTGAAATGAAGCTTGCCTGCCATAATGCTCAGCGAACTTGTTAACACCCATGACTTAGGGCTTTTTGGCAACATATATTTTCTTTTCTTGTGACACTGAAGTTGAACCCGAATGTACGGAGCTCAATCAAGAGTTAATCGGGCGGCAAGGCCTGGCGAATATGAGCCAGAAGACACCCGTCTCAGTCTGGGTGGAGGGACCAACGGCTTGGTGCCACGGGGATGTAATATAACCGAAGGATTTCACTCCGCTACCGTTAAGAAACTCTGAGTTCTGAATGCGTTGTGAGACTGTTTAGCAGCACTGCATATCCTTAGCCATTTGATGCCTCTTTTTTTCTTGTTTCGAGCACCTACAGCAAGCATTTTTGCCGTCAGTGTTGAGAACAAGGATTGCAATGGGGACAGGGAAGAATATGAAGCAGCACATGGACAAAATCATTAGCAAACACAGATGAAGGCGCGTATCTACAGCATAGATAGTGCTTTGGAATAAGGAAACAAACTGATAAATGCAGTATATCCGCGATTACAGGTCTATTAATACGTTAGCATTACAAGGACCTGGGTAAACGGAAATGGCGAACGCCGCCACGCGTGGCGCGTCACCTGGTACGCCACCTACGATATAACGAACTTAAGTGTGTTAAGCTCGGATATTACTAACTGTCGTGTTACATCGCATATAACGAACCTGAGTATGCACCCTTGGATATATGAACTTTCATTTGTTGACCTCTGATGTATAGAATTTCTATGTGTTGACCTCGGATATAGGGAAACCAAGTGTACGACCTGGGATACTACGAACTTAATATGCCAACCTCGGATGATAACGAACGTTAGACTGCTAACGCATTCAACAATCTACCGAGGATCACCTAAGAGTTTTTGCCAAATATAATTACAGGCATGGAAAGCAGCAGAACTGACCCTGTGCGGACTCCGCAATGCTTAGAACATAATCTGGCCGTAAAGGAAAATTCCGGGTACCATTACCACTTTTAAAATACGTTGAGATTGCAGTTTATCAAGATCACGCCAAGGATATCAAGAATTGAATATAGAAGATTATAATGTGTTTAACGCCCTAAAACTGCACATGGAATATCAGAGACACCGCGGTGGAGTACACCGAAATTATTTCGACTACCTGGATTTTTCTACATTTTATCTTAATGCATTTTACTGGAAAGAAGTACTATCATGGAGAACCATTGAAAAAATTGCTGCATGTCATGGTTATAAAGAACGGTCACGGAAATCTGTGATCAACTCTTCACATGGGTCGACGTCAATGCCGCAGAAAAAAAAACAACAGCTTCAAAAATAGCAACTCTGAAACGTTTTCCTTCACCAATAAATTCTTCCAGATGTGCGCTCACCCGTACGCTTTCCACGATAGAAGAAATATAAAAAAACGCGCACTTGTTTCAAATCACCCCACTTTATACTAACTTGAACCGAACTTACTGCGGCTGAAGTTCTAGATTAATTCGGACTCCGTGATTCTTTGTGACTGCACGTTAAGAATGCCTTGTAATGTTGCATCCTATCCCTTTTTTACTCCTTAACCGAAACCTTAAGATCAGGCAGAGGTGCTTACACGTTGTTGTTGAGCAGGACGATACGTGTGTTGTCAATGAAGACCAGTCCAATGCTGCCGTCGCATAGCTGGTAGCCCATGGCATACTTGTCGGTGTAGTCCGCCCATTTGGTGATCCAGAAAATTGGCGCGGAGGCAGGGTCCTCCGCCTCATCGGGCCGATCGAAGCAGCGCTCGGGGGCCGCGCACTCAAGAGCTGCTGCAAGAGACGCTGTAGCGTCATCACGTGCTCTGCACGGTGACTTTCTCGTTGCTGCCCAGGGCTCAGCATTTCAGCTGCTGGAGGTGGCGCTTGAGCTTCCTTCGGCATTGCAGCTACAAAGTGCGGCGAGTGAAGCACGCAATAAGTGATGGTGAAATGTTTAGGGGAAGTACGGTCCTATCCCCATGCAGGGTGTGGGCAGTTGAAGTCACCAAGAAGGACGAAAGTAGTACGGACATTAGAGGCAGGGAGGGCCGTATGCAAAGGTGGGATGCTGGTTTTAGAGTCGGAGGGAGTCGAGCAGCAGTTCAAAATCGTGATACGGTGACTCTGATTGGTGGAGTGTGTCAGGACATGCTCTTTCGTCCCGGAGTTGAGGTGGGATGTATCTTCCTGAATGGTGGGCATCGTGCGCCGTATGTATGTAACCGTCAAAATCGGCGGAGGAGGGGGCGTTTGATGTCCTTTTCTCTTCACGACTATACTTGGCTGAGTAAAATAGTCTTAACCTGGAAGAGAAAAGACACCGTGCGTTTCTTGCAGTGCGATGACGTCTGGGTTAACGCCAGTAATCCGCATGTGTTGCAAGACGGCAAGAGGGCATTTTTCTTGCGACGAAAACCGCGGCAGTTCCACTGACAAATAATTAGAGGGTTTTGGGGTGGAGATGTGTGTCGCATGATATCACTCATCATGCCGGACTTCCTCCTTTGTGTCGAGGTTAGGCACTTGAGGGGCGCTTGCGCGCTTTCGAGGGGGAGCATTGGAGTCTGCGTCGGGAGAGGGTGGGGCAGAGGACGCGAGGGAGAGGAGATGGTGCTCTAGTTGCTCGACGCGAGCCGTCAGTTGTTGTAAGGCCAATAGGACGGGAGCAAGGGATTGCTGTATGAGAGCAATAGCATTGTCGGTAGGGAGGGGTGAAAGTGGAGTATGGGTGGAGGGACGTGAGTAAAACCGGTTTTGGAAGGACGGGGGAGGGGGTGCGATAGATGTGGGAGATGGACCGCTCACCTGGTGACTTGGTGGAGTATGTGACTGCACCACGGAAGCTTGCGGTTTAGTAGACGAGGTGGAGGTGCTGGTTGCCGCACCAGAAGTGGTGGACGGTGGCCGCTTTTCAGAGGTCTTGGTTCGAGAATGACTTCCTTGCGCGGTCTCGTGCCCCGGGCTGTTGCTGCTGCCGCTGCTGCAGGAGAGCTGAAGGGTTTCGTAGCGGTTCGAGGTAGGCAGGGGCGGCCAGACGGTCGCGTCGGCTTTAGGGGGTGGAGGGGCAGCGCGGGCGCGATGGCGTCGTCGGGCGCGGTGCCACTTTAGGAGTGCAGCGTCGGCGTCTTTCCTTGCGGGGCACTCAGGATGAGACGGTGTGTGGTCGCCCTTGCAGTTCCAGCAGTGTGGTTCACATTCATGTGGGGTAGTCGTTGGGTCTTGGTCAGGAGGAAACGGTTGGCTGCAAATCGAGCACCGAACAATGCTAGGCTTGTTAGGACCGACGTCGGCACGGTGTCCTATGGCGTGACAATGCGTGCATTGTTTTGCTGTGGGGCTTTTGCGGGTAGACGCGGTTCACTCCGCTGTAGAAGACCGCATAGCGTGGTAGACGGGGCCCTTCGACGGTGAGCAGAAGTGTGTTGGTACGTCTGAGACGGCAGCGCTTGGAGTCGGCTGCCGTCAACACGAAGGTTAGCGGCAAAGTCGTCTTCGGTAAAGTCCATGGTGATGCCGTGTATAACACCACGGGCGTTAAGGGGGTCGTTAGCTACGTACGAGGTGACTTCGTACGGGGTGTTGTTCAGGGAAACTTGCTTGAGTTGGAGTAGCTTGTCAGCAGCGGCTGGGCGGTAGGTATCGATGACCAGGATGTTTTGCGAGGTGCGGAGTTTGATGTAGGTATTGTCACGTTCAGTATTGGTAAGGCGGGCGGAATACATGACGGACCGACAGAGCACAGGGAATAAAGTGTTGCCGAGGTTGAGGTGGTTCGCAAATTTCATGACGATCGTGTCTGCGGTGGCTTGCTGGGGCGCCGCGGGAGCACAGTGCCTATGATTCAGCGCCTGGGCTGCTGACTGGCTAGGCGAGCTCCCCGCCGTTCGGGCTGCGAGCATGCTGGCGAGCGCGGGGGGCGTTGCCCCGGCGGTGCAGATGTAGGCTTGGCTTAGCGTGCCCGGCGTGGGCGGCCAGCCAGATGCTGATGTGTCAGAAAAGGCGCAGAACGCTTGAGATTTTGATTACCAGGCGTACAGGCGATGAAGTAGCACTCCTATAGACTGGTTGGTGGCGATGCGAGGTCAGGAACCTGGACGTAGACGTGATATTGCTGGAGCTCGGTGTGCCAAGAAACTCAGAATTCATCCACTTTCATAACATGCTTTCTATCCACCGCTTTACAAGTTCGTAAAAATGAGCAGAAACAAGTCATTCACTTCCATAACATACTTCCTATCCTCTCCGGTACAAGTTTACAAAAAATCGAGCAGAAACAAAGCTCATTCACTTTCATAACATACATTCTATCCTTCCCTTTAAAAGTTTGTAAAAGATCGAGGCGAAACAAAGGTCATTCACTTTATCATAACATACTTTCTATCCTCCCCTTTACAAGTTTATAAAAAATTGAGCAGGAACAAAGCGCATTGTCACATTCAGCCTTGGCATAACAGTTACTGCTTTCAAACTGGCGTGAATGAGTGACACGTTATCCACACAAGACAGCATTGGTTGAAGACACGAAACAATGAGGTCTGTGCACGTTAAAGGACCCCAGGACTTCTGTACCGCCCGATCAGCAGTCAGAGTCCCACGTTGCCAGACGGAATCAACCACTGCGTCCAGAAGTGGCGGAGCATCCAGAATAGGTGAAGCAGGGAAAAAACATGTTGATAGGCCGCAGTCTGTTGACGTACACGCGCCGAGCTGGGAGCATGTATCGTTGAGCCATTCCGTCTTGTGCATCGTCCATGGCCGGTCCAGGAAAATTAGCAGCAGGACCTGTAGAAACATCAGTGGTGAGCGTGGGATCGCAGTGGCGGTGCCGTGGCCCAGAGGGGCGTCGAAAGGCGCGCACTGTTGTACCACCCGATCAGCAGTCAGAGTCCCACGTTGCCAGACGGAATCAACCACTGCGTCCAGAAGTGGCGGAGCATCCAGAATAGGTGAAGCAGGCAAAAAACATGTTGATAGGCCGCAGTCTGTTGACGTACACGCGCCAAGCTGGGAGCTTGTATCGTTGAGCCATTCCGTCTTGTGCATCGTCCATGGCCGGCCTAGGAAAATTAGCAGCAGGACCTGTAGAAACATCAGTGGTGAGCGTGGGATCGCAGTGGCGGTGTCGTGCCCACCCCTTTTTTTTCATCGGAATAAATGCTTTTTTTTATTGTACAAAACAAAGCTGACCAACACAGACACTGCCATGTGGTAGTATGAAGCATGACTGCACTTTTAAAGGCACACAGAAAGCAAATAGAAATATACATAGGGTATCATATTCTTATCACAAAAAGACCACTGAACATAGCCAGAGAATCAATCTCTATTGATAAATGGATACAGTTGTCCTTTAATAAACCACACTATCTCAAAAAGCTTCAAGAACATGAAAAGAATTGTCCTTTATATAAAACCAGGCAACGAAATAGGCATGAAACAATGGTATATACACAATGCCTTTTTTAAAGTTTGATATACAACTTTGCAACTCGTAGGAAGCGCCAGCATGTTTAGGAAGGCCGTTTTGTTCTGATCGTACGGACATGTAGGAGATCTGCTCCCACCTCTTGCCGCCGCCGTTCTTAGAAAAAGGGGTAGCCCTTGTTTTCCACTTGCGCCGTCCGGCCGGCGTAGTCGTGGTGTCTACCGCCCTCTGTGCAAAGGCAGCGTCAGCGAGCCGTCCTTCCGCAACTGAAGGAGACACAGGGTTACTGTGGCCGCCGCCGCCGTGTGTATGTGGGCGCGTGATTTCGGAGGACGTAAACGTCTCTTTGTGGACACATATGCTGTCTGCTCACGGGTGAAATCGCATAAATATACACTAAGTACGCAGGTCTCCCTTCATTCCACTGGGAAGTGTTCGAAGTCAAATTCCACTCACATCCGCACAGACGCTCTATTGCTCACAGATAACATTCACATGTTTGAGTGATGTGTTAGAACGTAAGCACAATAACAAAGTACAAATTACGGGAAGCCCTAATAAGCTCTTTGTGCGAAAACTCAGCTGTCGAAGGAGGCTATGAGGCTACAGTCACAAAATGTCTTTCTCGAACACTGCTCCCACTTGAGGGTCTCCCTCAAAGCTCTCTTTGAGATCCTCTTGGAGCAGTGTTCGCTGAAGCTAACAATACGAGCACGGCTTACATGTGGCCAAAATACAAGTGTTCCCGTGTTGCACACTCTGTCCCGTGTCGCTACATGCTATTACAAATGAATGAGTCGCATATGCTCGCAGTGACGCGTAGAAGAGGTCAGGAGAGTTAAACTTTCGTGGCAATGCCGCAGCTGCGAAGCAAGCTCAGGTTTTACTCTCGCTTCGCTCCAGCTTATGTGTGTACGATGACGGACTAAAGGGACGTTGCACGCCCTGGTTATCACGTCTCCGAAAAGTCCATAAATATGTCAAGGTTTAAACTTTTGGCAAAAATTTCATAAAAAGTAGTACAAGGTGTCATTGTAGAAGTGGTACACTGAGACATGCAGCACTGAACGGAGAAAGATATACAGGGTGTATAACACACCAATAAATACAAATGTCAAAAGATAGGCTTTTTGGTAAAGTGCACATTTTCGGCATAGTATTAATCGCGGTTTACTACATCACAATGCAGCTAAAACGTGCTCACTAGTGGTCTGGTTAACTACTTCTGAATAGTTAACTGTTGAACTATTACCCTTAGTCTCCTTAGTTCTTGAGGGCCGTGTAGCCCACTGTAATATTCATTTTAGTTGTTAGAAATTCGAAAACGCGGTTACCTTCGGTTGTCTGGCCTATCAAATTTTGACTATTTCGACGAGTTACGCGCACTGGAGATGTAGTTTTTCCTGCAAGCTTCGCGAAAGCCCATGGATTTTCATGCCATGTCGCCAAACTTGGTTGGGCCACAACGCCAAGATTAACCGCGTTTTTTAAATTCTAAAAACTGATATGGATGTTACCTACGGTGGGTAACAGGCCCCTAAATAGTTAAGGAGCCTGATAGTAATAGTTAAAGGGTTAGCTGTTCCATATTATTTATCCGTCATGCTAATTAGCACGTTTTCGCTATTATCTTATGTACTACAACGCATACCATGCTATTCCTAAGGAAGCGGCCTTCTAACTCAAAAAGCCTATTTTTAAAATTTGTATAAAATCTTATGTGAGACACCTTGTATACATAAACCAAACATCACGGCCAACTGTTGCAGTTAAAATCTGAGACGGATCTGGTAAATAAAACAAAATATAGTTTTAAACAACATGGCAAATAAATAAAACTGGGAATTCTAGAGAACAGTACACATGTTCCGAGCTTCAAGTCCACACAATGTAGGGTTTTTCATTCCATGTGTGAATGACAGTATACGTTCAGTTTGGAAGAAATCGTCGGATTTCATTGTTTATAATGCCCTCCAGCGTATGTTTTGATCTTGATACCAAATTTTGTGATATATAGATGCTAAGCATACATAAAGGAAAAGATGACTGGCGCTGGAAAGCGTTGAAGGCCTTAAACTGGTTGCGCCATTTTCAGGATAAAAGTGTTTCGAGAGAAGCGTTCACAATACTTACTGGGCGTCACCTATGTCAAAAGTCGATAAGAAGAAAAAAAAGGTGAATATTTAATAAAGATGTTATAAAACGGAGTTCACCGTCTTCTGGTATAAGCAGCAGACTGAAATGAGCAGCACTGAGCACCCGAAGTGTACACAGCCAAATATGAGGGCAGTTAAGCTTGTCCCTTTGTTTAACTGCTTCGTGATCTTGGAAATATGCCACTACTGGTCTCGGCTACCTTGCCGGCCAAGACGATGAATACGAACAAGCAAGTTGCATTGCAAGGCGAATTTTTTGTCGAAGACATCAGAGTGAAGCGCGAAATATCTTCATCTTCAGTGGGGGTTCATCTATGTTTGTTCGCCCACTTAAATCTTAAAGGTGAACGAATATCTTTTTCTGCCATGCCAACATGTCTTGCATGGAAATGGTCGAGTCAACAAGAAAAACAGCCTGGGGTAAATTTACGTTAACGTCTTTCAAAGGTTCATCCAAAGAACGCGGAATTGAATGAAAATAGCGTAAAGGTTCCACAGACCCACTTAGACCTTTTTCATTTCAAGTTACCCAATAGGGATTTCAGCCTGTCCCTCCAAACACTGCGGCACATACTGGAATTGGCAATTCGTCTCAGCAGTAGGTGTGGAGTGTCATGTGATCCGAGGATAAGGAAAAATCCTCTTTAGAATTTGCGGAAGAAGTCGGCCTGCTCATGTTGGCGTGGGTCAGATGGGCGGCCTTCATTCGATAGGCCAGTTTGTTTCCACTGTGCCGACGGGAGAGAGATAGGCCTTAGGTTACCTTTGTAACCTAAGGCCGGGAACGTAGAGGGCATTCGAAGGCATGAGTCGCGAGTCATGGGTGGTGATGACGGGCCCACATTACGTCTCAGTCCTGGGTTCTTATCCACTGATCGCTGTCAGGAGTGGCAGAGATTCGCGTCATTTGTCCCTAGAGTAGAATGCGTCATGCTGTATTCGTCGTATTACGCATCTATGTACAAAAGATGGGTTGTAGACGGTCTCCAAATCCATGAATTTAGGAAAAATCCCGAATCCAATAAGAATTCGTCACAAGAAGGTGGATCTACGAGGTTTTTTAATCAAACTGCGGTAATGACTCACGTTCTATAGTATAATGCATTATGCTGATCTACGGGACTAAAGGTGGGTTCTAGACGGTCTCCTAATTTGTGAAGTTTGGAAAAATCTAGAATGCAATACGAATTCATCATAACGTGATGATCATAACGCACACGCACGCACGCGCACGCACGCACACACACACACACACACACACGCACGCACGCACGCACGCACGCGCACGCGCACACACACACACACACACACACACACAGCCGCCGCGGTGGCTCAGTGGCTATGGTGCTCGGCTGCTGGCCCGAAAGACGCGGGTTCGATCCCGGCCGCGGCGGCTGAATTTCTTTGGTGGAGAAATTCCAGGCCCGTGTACTGTGCGAAGGTGAGAAGGTCATCTTTCGTGCGTTCGATAAACTCCTTGACGCGCTCCTTCTTCATCCTCTCGTACACTTCAAGCTGCTGCTTCAGCGCTGATATGGTGCCGAGAGTGATGCCGGTATGCGAGCGCTTGAATTGCTCCTGCTCATGCTGCGGTATGTCGAGCCTCTCCCAAAACAAGGCTACCCGCTCCATGAGTGCGGCGTGATCATTGATACGGTCCGCTTCGAGGATCTTCGAGGAATCACATCAGCGGCCTGACATCGCAATAGGGAGTGCAGACACTGCGGCCACGTTACTTTGCTAAAGCATATCTTCTCTGACGCGCGCTAAGCGGTTAGCAAAAACAGATCTATGTCCTCTCCTCTGCGATAGGACATAACTTGCTTCATTTTGAATGACGCGTTCTCCTTCACTATATGCTACGCTGCCCTCACCACTATTCAGAGCGTGTGCATCCGAAGGTTCGAGGCGCTTCGTCTCAAGATTGTGCTGCTTGCACTTTAATCTTGGCGAGTCTGAGTGGGAGGGAGGATGTCGGCCCCACTTCCTGCCGTGTTTTATAGTGATTTTCTTCCCTAAAAACTCTAGATGGAGGCCGAGCCGGCCGACGAAGGGGTCCCCTTTTCGCTGGCCGTACTGTATTTCTTGGTGGCTTCAGGCCTGTCGGTGGCATCAAAAGTGGCGCACAGCCCGCATAGGATCGCGAACGCGCAGTGCGCTCTGTGCGTCGTTAGTGTGCAGCGCCATGAGTATTGAACTCAGCGAATCTATATTGGCACGCGGAGAACGCCTTCGATGCGATATTGTTACATAGCTGGTCGAGTCCTGCTTCTGCTTCTTCCGTCTCTTAGTGGGGGACTTGACAGCCTTGTCAGTCATTGCAGGAAGCTTGTAGTCAATGAATTCATTCTGTCACGCGGACAGCGCCTTACATGCGATATTGTTGCTTTGCTGGTCGGGTGCTGCTGCCGCCGCTGCTTCCCGGCGTGTGCCTGAGGCCATTGAGAGCCTTCTCAGTCACTGGAGTAAGCTTGAAGTCATCGAATCGATATTGTCAACAGGACAGTGCCTTACATCGGATGTTGTTACATTGCTGGTTGAGAGAGTCTTCTGCTTCTTCCCGGTATGCGACTGGGGCCTTCGACTGCCTTCTCAGTCACGGGAGCAACCTTGAAGGCAGCGAATACATATTGTCACGCGGACAACGCCTTGCTTGCAATATTGTTGCATTGCTGGTCGTGTCCTGCTTTTTCTGCTTCGCGGTATGTGACTAGGAGCCTTCACAGCCTAGTGAATTGTTGGTAGGGGCTTGAAGTCAACGAATCCATTTTGTCACGTGGAAAGTGCCTTATGTGTCTTATTGTTACATGGTTGGTTGAGTACTACTTCTGTTGCTACCTGGTATGTGACAGTGGCCTTGACAGCCTTCTCGGCCACCAGAGGGGGCTTGAAGTCGAAGAATCCACGTTGTCACGTGTACTGCATCTTCCATGTCATAGTGTTACGTGGTTGGTCGAGTCCTACTCCTGCTGCTTCGTATGTACTGGGGTTCGTGAAAGGCCTGTCAGTCGCCAGAGGAGGCTTCAAGTTAACGAATCCATATGGTCACATCGACAGCGCCTTCCATGTCATATTGTTACCCGGTTGGTCCAATCCTACTGCTGCTGCGTGCCCGTATGTGACCGGGGGCCTTAACAGCCTTCTCATTTGCCGGAGGAGGCTTGAAGTCAACGAATCCTTAATGTCACGTGAACAGAGCATTCCATCTCATTTTGTTACGTGGCTGCTCCACTGCTGCTCCTGCTGGTTCCCCATATGTGGCGGCGTTGACAGCCTTATCGATGGTCGGAGGAGGCTTGCAGTCAACGAATCACTACTATCTCGTGGACAGCGCTCTACATGTGTATTTGCTACATGGTTGGTCGAGTCCTTCATCAGCTGCTTCCCCGGACATTTGTACCAGGGGAATCACGGACCATTGCTATTTTTTGTGAATAGCGTTCTTGTGGTGGTTTAAATTATGGCTCTGGGTGAATCTTTTTTGTCACAAGTCACATAGGAAGGGCTTTATGCCCTTATGGGATCTAATATGCCTTGCAAGGTCTGAACGTACCGCAAAAGCCATGGGGCACAGCTGGCACTGGAACGGCTTTTCACCCGTGTGGGTACGGACGTGTGCCACCAGGCTGCTTCTATTACTGTGGCCATGTAAGTACTTACAGTGCACTGTGGCACTATTGGCACATTGTGTACCAATCTGTGCAAGTTGCACTGTGCTATAGCAAACCATTACGGTGACCCAAACCATGGTCACAGCTGTTGTGGCTGTGGTTATTTTAAGCTTTAAGTTACTCTAGGCTGTAAGATTTCTTTGTTCTTTGGAACGAAAGCCAATAAAAGAGTTCACTACCACCTGCATCATCGTTTCTCAGAGCACTGTCTCCACTGAATAGAAATGGCATAATATTTATGGAGCATTGTTTCCAAGGAATTTTTAATATATTTTAACATAAAATATATATATTACAATAGCACAGTGGCCATGTATACATGATATATATATATTATATATATACTATAGGCCATATATATATATATATATATATATATATATATATATATATATACATACCTTCGTAGGCAATCACATGTGCACTAAGGCTTCTTTAAACCAAGGTCGACGCAGTACGGGATTCCGGTGTTCCAGAAGAGCTTCAGGCGCTTCCTGTATATATATTAAAATATATTAATATATGTGCTATTATATATTACATAGTTGCAAGTACGTACATGGCCACAACACAGTGGCCATTAAGTATTATGGAGAATACTTCTCCAAGTATTCTATTTCTGCCGTGCCAACATATTTTCCAGGGACGTTGTCGAGTCTACAAGAAAAACATCCCCGGGGAATTTACGCTAATGTATATCAAATGTTCATCAAAAGAACGCTGATCTGAATTAAAATAACGTAAAAGTTTTCGAGACGCACTGAGACGCGTTTTTATTTCTAGTGACTCATTAGGGATTTCAGCCTGCCCCTCCATAATACTACGGTGCATACTGGAATTGACAAGTCGTTTTAGCAGAAGTTGTGGATTGTCATGTGTTCAGAAAATGCGTCTCGACATCAATGACAAAGTGATAGAGCAGTAAAAATATAAAAAGCGGTGTATTCAGAAGAAGCAAACCATCCTACCTTAAGCTCGTACTTTAGGCCTTCGTTCTTGTTCTCGAGTACTATCTTGCACTTTATGGGCAGATCGCAGATCTTCTTCTCGAGGATCCTACACTTTGTGTGCAGTTCAACCTTCTTGGCGGTGGTTTTCGGAACCTGAATGGGCTGGCTTGCGAGGTCCTCCTCAAACCGTTCTTTATCTGCCGTGGGTTGAGTGACTTCGGCAGCAGATTCTGCAGCTGCAGTCAGGCTGGTGTCCTGCGCCCGTCTCAACCCTTCCAATTACTTCTGCAGCCGTGCATTCTCAGCGATCTCGGCGGTGAGATCGTCGATCTGCAGGTTCAGCGACTCGTTGTTCGCGTCGCGCTCTTTGGCGCATTCGTAGTTGACGTCCTCAGCTTTCTTCTGCAGGTGCAGCTGGCTGTTCAGCTTCTCCTCGAGGTCCCCGGTGCGTCTTTCAGTGCCTAGATCTGGTGCTTGAGCACATCTTGTTTCTCTTGCAGTTTCGTGGTCAGTGCCACCTGCACCTGCTGCTCGGCATGGGTGGACACATTTTGCTCGCGAAGATTCGAGGCACTCGAGATTCGATAACAGCCGCCTTCTAAGCCAGCGCCTGCTTCTCTTCCCACAGCCTGCCAGAAAGCATTCTTGTTTTTCTCAGGCTGCTGCTGCAGAGAAGTTGTCATCGTTGTGTACTCTTGGCTCCCCAGATCGAACTTTGTGCGCAGAGCTGAATGTGCTGCCTGCACATTTTCCATCACGTTCACAGCTGCGCCCTTTCTTTCCACAGCTGCTTTTAGCTGGGCCTGCCGTGCGCTGAGCTGATGGCGAAACTGACAGCAGTTTCTTCAAGCTGGCGCACTCCTGCCGCAGGTATTCAACGACATCTGTCCGATGTCTCCGGTCCTTCTCGCTGTGTTCCAACCTTTGTTTCAAATAATATACGGCGCGCGTGGTGGCAATGCAGGCCTCGTTGAGGGACCTCGATGCGTACTCCGCTGCGCGGAGCGATGAGTGCAGGAGAGAGAGAGAGAGAAAACTTTTATTGCTCTTTCAAGAGATTCGCGGAGATGAAGACTTCTTGGTCGTCCTGCTTGGGCGCTGGCGACTTGAGTCTTCGAGCAAGCGTGGGCCCTCAGTCCAGGGCTCCACTGAGTCGTGCCGCTTCAACAGCGTGCTGTACCAAGGCCCTCTGGACCTCGAGCTCGCTGCTGGAGAGACAGCTCTCCCATTGCTCCTCACTCGGTGTTTGATAATTGTGGAATGCTATGCTTTTTCAAGGTGTAGCCAGGGGATTGCCAGCTGAAGAATGGCGACCTCCTGCCTGAAATACTCCACTTGTGCGGTAGCCTCCTGGAGTTGAACCTGTCCACCACGCAACTCGTCCTTGCGCGCATCTGCAAAAGAGTCCAAGCTGGCATTGCTGATCCTGAGAAGTCATTCCCGCTCACCAGAAGCAGCAATCTTAGCCTTAACTGTGGAAACCTCGTCCTGCAGGGCAGTTCAAAAAGCGGTCTTCTCCGACAGCTCCAGCTCGGCTGTTCAATTTTCTGCAAGTGTAGCATTGAATTTTCTCTTGGTGTCTTCAAGATGGCTACGAAGCTCAGAGTTGCCTCGAGCCATTTCTTGGATGTCTGTTTCCAGGCACTTTGTTTTTGTACCGGCGTCCTGGAAAGAATCCTTCAGTGCCAAGTTTTCGGAAGAAAGCCCTTCGTGCAAGATAGCTTGCTCACCACAGTTCTCTTCCAGCTCAGGTGCAGTTTTCTTTTCCTGTTCCAAGTGAGCCTCAAGTGCTTTATTTTGTGCAGAGTCTTTCAATGCACTGCCGAAGCCGGCCACATTCCTCAGCCATCTTCTCACTTTGTTGATTCTATGCACCCAGCTCGCTTTTAAGCTCTTTGTGAGACTGAGAGCGCAGCCAATTACCTTCCACGTTGAGCATTTTGCTCGCGAAGATTCGAGGCAGTCGAGATTCGAGAACAGCCATCTTCTAAGCCAGCGCCTGCTTCTCTTCCCACAGCCTGCCAGAGGCCACAGAGAAACTAGCATGCTCGCGTTTGCCCTGCGTTTCCGCGTGCTGTACCAGCTGGTTACCTTTTTCCTGCTCAATTCGGCTTAGCATTTCCTGCAACTCTGATCAGCGTCTTTTTGCTGATATGAACGAGGTCGGCGGGCGTGCAGCCTGGGTTGGTGTACGTGGCGTGGAGCTGCCGCGAATAATCCACAGAATAATAAGGAGGTGGTATGGAGCACGGGCGTCCGCCTCCACCTCTGCCGCCCACGATATGCCTCTGACCTCTACACCGATGAAGTCAGTTGGGGGGGGTGCCTTCAGGTCGGCACATATACAATGTAACAATCATATGCTAGTTACATATATGTGAACACTGTGCAGAACTACTAATAGTACTTCGTCACCAGCGCTCATTTTAGCGGAAGTGCAACTGACCTGTGGAAAGAGGAAAATGTTCGGAGACTTGAATGAAGCAGTTTCACCGTGACCGCACTTTAAGCAGTCTGCGGATGGTATTTCATTCTAGAGAGAAGTGCGGGCATCAATGTCATGCGCAGTTCATGCAGGGGTGGATACAGTCTGTTTTTCGGGAACGTAGAGGGCATTCGAAGGCATGAGTCGCGAGTCATGGGGGGTGATGACGGGCCCACATTACGTCTCAGTCCTGGGTTCTTATCCACTGATCGCTGTCAGGAGTGGCAGAGATTCGCGTCATTTGTCCCTAGAGTAGAATGCGTCATGCTGTATTCGTCGTATTACGCATCTATGTACAAAAGATGGGTTGTAGACGGTCTCCAAATCCATGAATTTAGGAAAAATCCCGAATCCAATAAGAATTCGTCACAAGAAGGTGGATCTACGAGGTTTTTTAATCAAACTGCGGTAATGACTCACGTCCCTATAGTATAATGCATTATGCTGATCTATGGGACTAAAGGTGGGTTCTAGACGGTCTCCTAATTTGTGAAGTTTGGAAAAATCTAGAATGCAATAGGAATTCATCATAACGTGATGATCATAACGCACACGCACGCACGCGCACGCACGCGCACACACACACACACACACACACGCACGCACGCACGCGCACGCGCACACACACACACACACACACACACACACACACACACACACACACACACACACACACACACACAGCCGCCGCGGTGGCTCAGTGGCTATGGTGCTCGGCTGCTGGCCCGAAAGACGCGGGTTCGATCCCGGCCGCGGCGGCTGAATTTCTTTGGTGGAGAAATTCCAGGCCCGTGTACTGTGCGAAGGTGAGAAGGTCATCTTTCGTGCGTTCGATGAACTCCTTGACGCGCTCCTTCTTCATCCTCTCGTACACTTCAAGCTGCTGCTTCAGCGCTGATATGGTGCCGAGAGTGATGCCGGTATGCGAGCGCTTGAATTGCTCCTGCTCATGCTGCGGTATGTCGAGCCTCTCCCAAAACAAGGCTACCAGCTCCATGAGTGCGGCGTGCTCATTGATACGGTCCACTTCGAGGATCTTCGAGGAATCACATCAGCGGCCTGACATCGCAATAGGGACTGCAGACACTGCGGCCACGTTACTTTGCTAAAGCATATCTTCTCTGACGCGCGCTAAGCGGTTAGCAAAAACAGATCTATGTCCTCTCCTCTGCGATAGTACATAACTTGCTTCATTTTGAATGACGCGTTCTCCTTCACTAGATGCTACGCTGCCCTCACCACTATTCAGAGCGTGTGCATCCGAAGGTTAGAGGCGCTTCGTCTCAAGATTGTGCTGCTTGCACTTTAATCTTGGCGAGTCTGAGTGGGAGGGAGGATGTCGGCCCCACTTCCTGCCGTGTTTTATAGTGATTTTCTTCCCTAAAAACACTAGATGGAGGCCGAGCCGGCCGACGAAGGGGTCCCCTTTTCGCTGGCCGTACTGTATTTCTTGGTGGCTTCAGGCCTGTCGGTGGCATCAAAAGTGGCGCACAGCCCGCATAGGATCGCGAACGCGCAGTGCGCTCTGTGCGTCGTTAGTGTGCAGCGCCAAGAGTATTGAACTCAGCGAATCTATATTGGCACGCGGAGAACGCCTTCGATGCGATATTGTTACATAGCTGGTCGAGTCCTGCTTCTGCTGCTTCCGTCTCTTAGTGGGGGACTTGACAGCCTTGTCAGTCATTGCAGGAAGCTTGTAGTCAATGAATTCATTCTGTCACGCGGACAGCGCCTTACATGCGATATTGTTGCTTTGCTGGTCGGGTGCTGCTGCCGCCGCTGCTTCCCGGCGTGTGCCTGAGGCCATTGAGAGCCTTCTAAGTCACTGGAGTAAGCTTGAAGTCATCGAATCGATATTGTCAACAGGACAGTGCCTTACATCGGATGTTGTTACATTGCTGGTTGAGAGAGTCTTCTGCTTCTTCCCGGTATGCGACTGGGGCCTTCGACTGCCTTCTCAGTCACGGGAACAACTTTGAAGGCAGCGAATACATATTGTCACGCGGACAACGCCTTGCTTGCAATATTGTTGCATTGCTGGTCGTGTCCTGCTTTTTCTGCTTCGCGGTATGTGACTAGGAGCCTTCACAGCCTAGTGAATTGTTGGTAGGGGCTTGAAGTCAACGAATCCATTTTGTCACGTGGAAAGTGCCTTATGTGTCTTATTGTTACATGGTTGGTTGAGTACTACTTCTGTTGCTACCTGGTATGTGACAGTGGCCTTGACAGCCTTCTCGGCCACCAGAGGGGGCTTGAAGTCGAAGAATCCACGTTGTCACGTGTACTGCATCTTCCATGTCATATTGTTACGTGGTTGGTCGAGTCCTACTCCTGCTGCTTCGTATGTACTGGGGTTCGTGAAAGGCCTGTCAGTCGCCAGAGGAGGCTTCAAGTTAACGAATCCATATGGTCACATCGACAGCGCCTTCCATGTCATATTGTTACCCGGTTGGTCCAATCCTACTGCTGCTGCGTGCCCGTATGTGACCGGGGGCCTTAACAGCCTCCTCATTTGCCGGAGGAGGCTTGAAGTCAACGAATCCTTAATGTCACGTGAACAGAGCATTCCATCTCATTTTGTTACGTGGCTGCTCCACTGCTGCTCCTGCTGGTTCCCCATATGTGGCGGCGTTGACAGCCTTATCGATGGTCGGAGGAGGCTTGCAGTCAACGAATCACTACTATCTCGTGGACAGCGCTCTACATGTGTATTTGCTACATGGTTGGTCGAGTCCTTCATCAGCTGCTTCCCCGGACATTTGTACCAGGGGAATCACGGACCATTGCTATTTTTTGTGAATAGCGTTCTTGTGGTGGTTTAAATTATGGCTCTGGGTGAATCTTTTTTTGTCACAAGTCACATAGGAAGGGCTTTATGCCCTTATGGGATCTAATATGCCTTGCAAGGTCTGAACGTACCGCAAAAGCCATGGGGCACAGCTGGCACTGAAACGGCTTTTCACCCGTGTGGGTACGGACGTGTGCCACCAGGCTTTTTCTATTACTGTGGCCATGTAAGTACTTACAGTGCACTGTGGCACTATTGGCACATTGTGTACCAATCTGTGCAAGTTGCACTGTGCGATAGCAAACCATTATGGTGACCCAAACCATGGTCACAGCTGTTGTGGCTGTGGTTATTTTAAGCTTTAAGTTACTGTAGGCTGTAAGATTTCTTTGTTCTTTGGAACGAAAGCCAATAAAAGAGTTCACTACCACCTGCATCATCGTTTCTCAGAGCACTGTCTCCACTGAATAGAAATGGCATTATATTTATGGAGCATTGTTTCCAAGGAATGTGTAATATATTTTAACATAAAATATATATATTACAATAGCACAGTGGCCATGTATACATGATATATATATATATATTATATATATACTATAGGCCATATATATATATATATATATATATATATATATATATATATATATATATATATACATACCTTCGTAGGCAATCACATGTGCACTAAGCCTTCTTTAAACCAAGGTCGACGCAGTACGGGATTCCGGTGTTCCAGAAGAGCTTCAGGCGCTTCTTGTATATATATTAAAATATATTAATATATGTGCTATTATATATTACATAGTTGCAAGTACGTACATGGCCACAACACAGTGGCCATTAAGTATTATGGAGAATACTTCTCCAAGTATTCTATTTCAGCCATGCCAACATATTTTCCAGGGACGTTGTCGAGTCTACAAGAAAAACATCCCGGGGGAATTTACGCTAATGTATATCAAATGTTCATCAAAAGAACGCTGATCTGAATTAAAATAACGTAACAGTTTTCGAGACGCACTGAGACGCGTTTTTATTTCTAGTGACTCATTAGGGATTTCAGCCTGCCCCTCCATAATACTACGGTGCATACTGGAATTGACAAGTCGTGTTAGCAGAAGTTGTGGATTGTCATGTGTTCAGAAAATGCGTCTCGACATCAATGACAAAGTGATAGAGCAGTAAAAATATTAAAAGCGGTGTATTCAGAAGAAGCAAAGCATCCTACCTTAAGCTCGTACTTTAGGCCTTCGTTCTTGTTCTCGAGTACTATCTTGCACTTCATGGGCAGATCGCAGATCTTCTTCTCGAGGATCCTACACTTTGTGGGCAGTTCAACCTTCTTGGCGGTGGTTTTCGGAACCTAAATGGGCTGGCTTGCGAGGTCCTCCTCAAACCGTTCTTTATCTGCCGTGGGTTGAGTGACTTCGGCAGCAGATTCTGCAGCTGCAGTCAGGCTGGTGTCCTGCGCCCGTCTCAACCCTTCCAATTACTTCTGCAGCCGTGCATTCTCAGCGATCTCGGCGGTGAGCTCGTCGATCTGCAGGTTCAGCGACTCGTTGTTCGCGTCGCGCTCTTTGGCGCATTCGTAGTAGACGTCCTCAGCTTTCTTCTGCAGGTGCAGCTGGCTGTTCAGATTCACCTCGAGGTCCCCGGTGCGTCCTTCAGTGCCTAGATCTGGTGCTTGAGCACATCTTGTTTCTCTTGCAGTTTCGTGGTCAGTGCCACCTGCACCTGCTGCTCGGCATGGGTGGACACATTTTGCTCGCGAAGATTCGAGGCACTCGAGATTCGATAACAGCCGCCTTCTAAGCCAGCGCCTGCTTCTCTTCCGACAGCCTGCCAGAAGCATTTTTGTTTTTCTCAGGCTGCTGCTGCAGAGAAGTTGTCATCGTTGTGTACTCCTGGCTCCCCAGATCGAACTTTGTGCGCAGAGCTGAATGTGCTGCCTGCACATTTTCCATCATGTTCACAGCTGCGCCCTTTCTTTCCACAGCTGCTTTTAGCTGGGCCTGCCGTGCGCTGAGCTGATGGCGAAACTGACAGCAGAGTTCTTACAGCTGATGCTGCGATGCCTCCAGCTCTTCAAGGTGGCGAATTTAACCTCTTCAAGCTGGCGCACTCCTGCGGCAGGTATTCAACGACATCTGTCCGATGTCTCCGGTCCTCCTCGCTGTGTTCCAACCTTTATTTCAAATCATATACGGCGCGCATGGTGGCAATGCAGGCCTCGTTGAGGGACCTCGATGCGTACTCCGCTGCGCGGAGCGATGAGTGCAGGAACTCTTTTTCAAGGTGTAGCCACGGGATTGCCAGCTGAAGAATGGCGACCTCGTGCCTGAAATACTCCACTTGTGCGGTAGCCTCCTGGAGTTGAACCTGTCCACCACGCAACTGGTCCTTGCGCGCATCTGCAAAAGAGTCCAAGCTGGCATTGCTGATCCTGAGAAGTCATTCCCGCTCACCAGAAGCAGCAATCTTAGCCTTAACTGTGGAAACCTCGTCCTGCAGGGCAGTTCAAAAAGCGGTCTTCTCCGACAGCTCCAGCTCGGCTGTTCACTTTTCTGCAAGTGTAGCATTGAATTTTCTCTTGGTGTCTTCAAGATGGCTACGAAGCTCAGAGTTGCCTCGAGCCATTTCTTGGATGTCTGTTTCCAGGCACTTTGTTTTTGTACCGGCGTCCTGGAAAGAATCCTTCAGTGCCAAGTTTTCGGAAGAACGCCCTTCGTGCAAGAAAGCTTGCTCACCACACTTCTCTTCCAGCTGAGGTGCGGTTTTATTTTCCTGTTCCAAGTGAGCCTCAAGTGCTTTATTTTGTGCAGTCTTTCAATGCACTGCCGAAGCCGGCCACATTCCTCAGCCATCTTGTCACTTTGTTCATTCTATGCACCCAGATCGCTTTTAAGCTCTTTGTGAGACTGAGAGCGCAGCCAATTACCTTCCACGTTGAGCATTTTGCTCGCGAAGATTCGAGGCACTCGAGATTCGAGAACAGCCATCTTCTAAGCCAGCGCCTGCTTCTCTTCCCACAGCCTGCCAGAGGCCACAGAGAAACTAGCATGCTCGCGTTTGCCCTGCGTTTCCGCGTGCTGTACCAGCTGGTTACCTTTTTCCTGCTCAATTCGGCTTAGCATTTCCTGCAACTCTGATCAGCGTCTTTTTGCTGATATGAACGAGGTCGGCGGGCGTGCAGCCTGGGTTGGTGTACGTGGCGTGGAGCTGCCGCGAATAATCCACAGAATAATAAGGAGGTGGTATGGAGCACGGGCGTCCGCCTCCACCTCTGCCGCCCACGATATGCCTCTGACCTCTACACCGATGAAGTCAGTTGGGGGGGGTGCCTTCAGGTCGGCACATATACAATGTAACAATCATATGCTAGTTACATATATGTGAACACTGTGCAGAACTACTAATAGTACTTCGTCACCAGCGCTCATTTTAGCGGAAGTGCAACTGACCTGTGGAAAGAGGAAAATGGTCGGAGACTTGAATGAAGTAGTTTCACCGTGACCGCAATTTAAGCAGTCTGCGGATGGTATTTCATTCTAGAGAGAACTGCGGGCATCAATTTCATGCACAGTTCATGCAGGGGTGGATACAGTCTGTTTTTCGGGAACGTAGAGGGCATTCGAAGGCATGAGTCGCGAATAATGGGTGGTGATGACGGGCCCACATTACGTCTCAGTCCTGGGTTCTTATCCACTGATGGCTGTCAGGAGTGGCAGAGACTCGCGTCATTTGTCCCTAGAGTAGAATGCGTCATGCTGTATTCGTCGTATTACGCATCTATGTACAAAAGATGGGTTGTAGACGTTCTCCAAATCCATGAATTTAGGAAAAATTCCGAATCCAATAAGAATTCGTCACAAGAAGGTGGATCTACGAGGTTTTTTAATCATACTGCGGTAATGACTCACGTCCCTAAATTATAATGCATTATGCTGATCTATGGAACTAAAGGTGGGTTCTAGACGGTCTCCAAATTTGTGATGTTTGGAAAAATCTAGAATGCAATAGGAATTCATCATAACGTGGCGGTTCTATGAGTTTGTTGATCACACTCTTGGTATTACTCACCTTTTGCTTTAATGGAGCTCTGAAACTTTTGCTTGAATGTTTCCGCTGAGTTTCTGTACTTCATTAGGAGGCTTGTCTATAATGCCATAGTTGTCTGCGTCCTGCTTAGTCAAGCGGGAATCACATCAGCGGCCTGACATCGCAAAAGGGCCTGCAGACACTGCAGCCACGTTACTTTGCTAAACCATATCTTCTCTGACGCGCGCTAAGCGGTTAGCAAAAACAGATCTATGTCCTCTCCTCTGCGATAGGACATAATAACTTGCTTCATTTTGAATGACGCGTTCTCCTTCACTAGATGCTACGCTGCCCTCACCACTATTTAGAGCGTGTGCATCGGAAGGTTCGAGGCGCTTCGTCTCAAGATTGTGCTGCTTGCACTTTAATCTTGGCAAGTCTGAGTGGGAGGGAGGATGTCGGCCGCACTTCCTGCCGTGTTTTATAGTGATTTTCTTCCCTAAAAACTCTAGATGGAGGCCGAGCCGGCCGACGAAGGGGTCCCCTTTTCGCTGGCCGTACTGTATTTCTTGGTGGCTTCAGGCCTGTCGGTGGCATCAAAAGTGGCGCATAGCCCGCATGGGATCGGGAACGCGCAGTGCGCTCTGTGCCTCGTTCGTGTGCAGCGCCAAGAGTATTGAACTCAGCGAATCTATATTGGCACGCGGACAACGCCTTCGAAGCGATATTGTTACATAGCTGGTCGAGTCCTGCTTCTGCTGCTTCCGTCTGTTAGTGGGGGACTTGACAGCCTTGTCAGTCATTGCAGGAAGCTTGTTGTCAGTGAATTCATTCTGTCACGCGGACAGCGCCTTATATGCGATATTGTTGCTTTGCTGGTCGGGTGCTGCTGCCGCCGCTGCTTCCCGGCGTGTGCCTGAGGCGATTGAGAGCCTTCTCAGTCACTGGAGTAAGCTTGAAGTCATCGAATAGATATTGTCAACAGGACAGTGCCTTACATCGGATGTTGTTACATTGCTGGTCGAGAGAGTCTTCTCCTTCTTCCCGGTATGCGACTGGGGCCTTCGACTACCTTCTCAGTCACGGGAGCAACTTTGAAGGCAGCGAATCCATATTGTCACGCGGACAACGCCTTGCTTGCAATATTGTTGCATTGCTGGTCGTGTCCTGCTTTTTCTGCTTCGCGGTATGTGACTAGGAGCCTTCACAGCCTAGTGAATTGTTGGTAGGGGCTTGAAGTCAACGAATCCATTTTGTCACGTGGAAAGTGCCTTATGTGTCTTATTGTTACATGGTTGGTTGAGTACTACTTCTGTTGCTACCTGGTATGTGACAGTGGCCTTGACAGCCTTCTCGGCCGCCAGAGGGGGCTTGAAGTCGAAGAATCCACGTTGTCACGTGTACTGCATCTTCCATGTCATATTGTTACGTGGTTGGTCGAGTCCTACTCCTGCTGCTTGGTATGTACTGGGGTTCGTGAAAGGCCTGTCAGTCGCCAGAGGAGGCTGCAAGTTAACGAATCCATATGGTCACATCGACAGCGCCTTCCATGTCATATTGTTACCCGGTTGGTCCAATCCTACTGCTGCTGCGTGCCCTTATGTGACCGGGGGCCTTAACAGCCTTCTCATTTGCCGGAGGAGGCTTGAAGTCAACGAATCCTTAATGTCACGTGAACAGCGCGTTCCATCTCATTTTTTTACGAGGCTGCTCCACTCCTGCTCCTGTTGGCTCCCCATATGTGGCTGGGGGCGTTGACAGCCTTATCGATGGTCGGAGGAGGCTTGCAGTCTACGAATCACTACTATCTCGTGGACAGCGCTTTACATGTGTATTTGCTACATGGTTGGTCGAGTCCTTCATCAGCTGCTTCCCCGGACATTTGTACCAGGGGAATCACGGACCATTGCTATTTTTTGTGAATAGCGTTCTTGTGGTGGTTTAAATTATGGGTCTGGGTGAATCTTTTTTTTTGTCACAAGTCACATTGGAAGGGCTTAATGCCCTTATGGGATCTAATATGCCTTCCAAGGTCTGAACGTACCGCAAAAGCCATGGGGCACAGCTGGCACTGAAACGGCTTTTCACCCGTGTGGGTACGGACGTGTGCCACCAGGCTGTTTCTATTGCTGTGACCATGTAAGTACTTACAGTGCACAGTGGCACTATTCGCACGTTGTGTACCAGTCTGTGCAAGTTGCACTGTGCTATAGCAAACCATTATGGTGACCCAAACCATGGTCACAGCTGTTGTGGCTGTGGTTATTTTAAGCTTTAAGTTACTGTAGGCTGTAAGAGTTCTTTGTTCTTTGGAACGAAAGCCAATAAAAGAGTTCACTAACACCTGCATAATCGTTTCTCAGAGCACTGTCTCCACTGAATAGAAATGACATAATATTTATGGAGCATTGTTTCCAAGCGATTTTTGATATATTTTAATATAAAATATATATATTACAATAGCACAGTGGCCATGTATACAGGATATATATATTATATATATATATATATATATATATATATATATATATATATATATATATATATATATATATATATATATATATATATATATATATATATAAGAAGGGGGTGAAGATCGGATGGATCCGGTAGAACATAAACGTAATTCGGTTGACACACGGTAGAAAAACAACAACTTTATTCTAACGTTTAGACCAGGGTCTGGCCTTCGTCAGAGTGATGGGGTACAGGCAAAAGACACAGTTTATAAGGGAATGTACGCGGGGAGGGAACATTCTGATTGGCGCATCGCAGCGGCAAACACCTCAGTATGAATCGCCAGTGAATGATAAATGTAGTAAAGAAAGCACAGTCAAAAATTACTAAATTATCGTGGAGTATAACTGCAATCACATTGTGAAAAAAATGTAAATAATACAAAAATGTTTTGGTCGTAGCTGAAATGCACAAGAAAAGGCGAACAGCAACAACAAGAAAATAATAAAAAATATAATAAAATCATCAGACACGAGGACACGGGTGAATACCACTTTTGATTAAACAACGCCTCTTGTGAAAGGGTATGGTACTAAGATGCGGTGCTATTTCAGAGATAAGCCATTTACTGAAAAAGAAAAAAGCGGCGCTAACAGTAAAAAGAGGACGAAAATGATCAGTGTAGATGAAACACGGCATGATACTATGAAGTGTTGCGGTTATGATGATAGACAAGTCAGCTTCCCAACATTTTCATTGAGACCGCAAGAAACAGTATTAAATTTGTGTATTAAAAATGATTCACGACCTTCGCGTTCATGATGGGTCTTGAAGCCTGATTCCAGTAAAGTTACTTGAATTTTTTCGAAAGGGTGCTTAGTGTTGTTCACATGTTTAGAGATAGGAAGGCTAGGCACTGTCTTGCAATGAGCTTTGTGATTATTGAAACGATATCTGAATGGTGTTTCTGTTTGGCCAATATACTGAATTTTCCAGACTGAGCATTCGAGCATGTAGATTACGTTGCTGGTATCACATGAGTAGTTTCCCCGAGTTTTCACTTTGAAGTTCGATGCAGTGCTGGAAGCCGTTACTGATGTCATCATCTGTGAGCAGACTTTGCAACGTGATTTATTACATGGATGACAGCCGATCGACATACTTGTGCTTGTTTTAGACGAAGTGAGAATGTCACTGAGGTTTTTGCCACGGCGATAGACGACCCGGGGAGCTTGTTGAAAAATGTGTTTGAGTCGATCACTTTGCATATATATATATATATATATATATATATATATACATATATATATATATATATATATATATATATATATATATATATATATATATATATATATATATATACACACACATACCTTCGTAGGCAATCACATGTGCACTAAGCCTTCTTTAAACCAAGGTCGACGCAGTACGGGATTCCGGTGTTCCAGAAGAGCTTCAGGCGCTTCGAGTATATATATTAAAATATGTTAATATATGTGCTATTATATATTACATAGTTGCAAGTACGTACATGGCCACAACACAGTGGCCATTAAGTATTATGGAGAATACTTCTCCAACTATTCTATTTCTGCCATGCCAACATATTTTCCAGGGACGTTGTCGAGTCTACAAGAAAAACATCCCCAGGGAATTTACGCTAATGTATATCAAATGTTCATCAAAAGAACGCTGATTTGAATTAAAATAACGTAAAAGTTTTCGAGACGCACTGAGACGCGTTTTTATTTCTAGTGACTCATTAGGGATTTCAGCCTGCCCCTACATAATACTACGGTGCATACTGGAATTGACAAGTCGTTTTAGCAGAAGTTGTGGATTGTCATGTGTTCAGAAAATGCTTCTCGACATCAATGACAAAGTGATAGAGCAGTAAAAATATAAAAAGCGGTGTATTCAGAAGCAAAGCATCCTAACTTAAGCTCGTACTTTAGGCCTTCGTTCTTGTTCTATATATTAAGGTTTAAACTTTTAGCAAAAATTTTATAAAAAGTAGTACGCACTAGTACGTAGTAGTATTATGTTGTAAGTAGTAGTATGTTGTAAGTAGTAGTTATACGAAGCAGTAGTACTTTGTAGTCTTAGTAGAAGCAGCACACTGAGATATGCAGCACTGAACGGAGAAAGATATAAAGGGTGTTTCACACACCAATCATAGAAATGTTGAAAGATAGGCTTTTTGGTTAGAAGAGCGCTTTTTTCGGCATAGCATTATCAGCGGTTTAGTACATCACAATACATCTAAGACGTGCTGACTAGTGGTCTTGTGAACTAATACTGAATAGCTAACTTTTGAACTGTGACAGAAGCCAACAGCCACAGAAACCAAGGGGCACAGGGGATTTTTTTTTTTAAGTTACTTATTTTGTGGTGTTGATCAATTTAGAATATTACTGAATATGTTATCGTTTAAAGATAACTGATTAGAAAAGCAGAAGAAAAAACAACCACCTGCCGCCGGTGGGATCCGAACCCACGACCTCCGAATTACGCGTCCGGTGCTCTACCTCTGAGCTACGGCGACAGCTGTCAATTCTTCTGCTTTCGGGGGTATTTATGTTTACAAGTAACCTAACCTTGAGAGTGTTCATCAGCGCCACCCACGTTCACAAGCGGCGGACGTCGAACGTCCTGAGTTACCGCAGGTGTGACGTAGAACGTCATCGAACGGAGAGGGTGGAAGCTGCGTGAGAACCCTCTTATGCTTCCTAAGGCGTCAAGGCTGCCAGAATCGAGGCCCTCGCTAAGCAATTAAGCAAACAAGGGAGGGGGATGAGGGGCTCGTTATAAATATGACAGAAGCCAACAGCCACAGAAACCAAGGGGCACAGGGGATTTTTTTTTTTTTAAGTTACTTATTTTGTGGTGTTGATCAATTTAGAATATTACTGAATATGTTATCGTTTAAAGATAACTGATTAGAAAAGCAGAAGAAAAAACAACCACCTGCCGCCGGTGGGATCCGAACCCACGACCTCCGAATTACGCGTCCGGTGCTCTACCTCTGAGCTACGGCGACAGCTGTCAATTCTTCTGCTTTCGGGGGTATTTATGTTTACAAGTAACCTAACCTTGAGAGTGTTCATCAGTGCCACCCACGTTCACAAGCGGCGGACGTAGAACGTCCTGAGTTACCGCAGGTGTGACGTAGAACGTCATCGAACGGAGAGGGTGGAAGCTGCGTGAGAACCCTCTTATGCTTCCTAAGGCGTCAAGGCTGCCAGAATCGAGGCCCTCGCTAAGCAATTAAGCAAACAAGGGAGGGGGTAGAGGGGCTCGTTATAAATATGACAGAAGCCAACAGCCACAGAAACCAAGGGCCACAGGGGATTTTTTTTTTAAGTTACTTATTTTGTGGTGTTGATCAATTTAGAATATTACTGAATATGTTATCGTTTAAAGATAACTGATTAGAAAAGCAGAAGAAAAAACAACCACCTGCCGCCGGTGGGATCCGAACCCACGACCTCCGAATTACGCGTCCGGTGCTCTACCTCTGAGCTACGGCGACAGCTGTCAATTCTTCTGCTTTCGGGGGTATTTATGTTTACAAGTAACCTAACCTTGAGAGTGTTCATCAGCGCCACCCACGTTCACAAGCGGCGGACGTAGAACGTCCTGAGTTACCGCAGGTGTGACGTAGAACGTCATCGAACGGAGAGGGTGGAAGCTGCGTGAGAACCCTCTTATGCTTCCTAAGGCGTCAAGGCTGCCAGAATCGAGGCCCTCGCTAAGCAATTAAGCAAACAAGGGAGGGGGATGAGGGGCTCGTTATAAATATGACAGAAGCCAACAGCCACAGAAACCAAGGGGCACAGGGGATTTTTTTTTTTAAGTTACTTATTTTGTGGTGTTGATCAATTTAGAATATTACTGAATATGTTATCGTTTAAAGATAACTGATTAGAAAAGCAGAAGAAAAAACAACCACCTGCCGCCGGTGGGATCCGAACCCACGACCTCCGAATTACGCGTCCGGTGCTCTACCTCTGAGCTACGGCGACAACATATACGATAACATATTCAGTAATATTCTAAATTGATCAACACCAGAAAATAAGTAACTTAAAAAAAAAAAATCCCCTGTGCCCCTTGGTTTCTGTGGCTGTTGGCTTCTGTCATATTTATAACGAGCCCCTCATCCCCCTCCCTTGTTTGCTTAACTTTTGAACTGTTACCCTTAGTCTCCTTAATTGTTGAGGGCCGTGTAGCATACTGTAATATTCTTTGGAGTGTTTAGAATTTTGAAAACGCAGCTACCTTCGGCTGTCCGGCCCATCTTATTTTGGCTATTAGGACGATTTACGTGCTCTGGAGATGTTGCTTTGCCAGGAAGCTTCTCGAATGCTCATGGATTTCATTCCACGTAGTCAGAATTTATTGGCCCAGAGCGCCGAATTTAACTCCGTTTTCGAATTTCTAAGAACTAATATCGATGTTACTTACGGTGGGCAACAGGCCCCTAAATAATAATGGAGCCTTATAGTAATAGTTAAGAAGTTAACTAATCTACATTAGTTAATGAGCATGCTAGTTAGCGTGTTTTAGCTTTAATCGTATGCACTACAACGCTTACAATGCTAATGCGAAGAAAGCGCTCTTGTAACTAAAAAAGGCTATTTTGAAAAATTGTATATTATCTTAGGTGAGACACCCTGTGTACATACAGTATACCTTCCACTTGGAAGAAATCGTCGGATTTCATTGTTTATAATGCCTTCCGTCGCATGTTTTCATCTGAATGCTAAATTTTGCGATATATAGATGCTAAACATACAAAAGTAAAAGGTCACTGACACTGGAAATCGTTGAAGACCTTAAAATGGTTGGCCATTTTCAGAATAAGAGTGTTTCGAGAGAAGCTTGCACAATACTCACTTAGCGTTACCTATGTCAAATGTCCATCAGGATAAAAAAAATGCAAATATTTAATAAAAATCTTATAAAATGCTGTTCACCGTCTTCTTGTATAAGCGGCAGAGTGAAATCAGCTGCACTGAGCAATCGAACTGTACACAGACAAAATATCAGGGCTGTTAAGTTTAGTCCTTTGTTTAATGCAAAAAAAACAGCGCGAACGAACGGGGACGAGATGAAGAATACACAGGAACCAGCGTATTCTTCGTCTCGTCCCCGTTTGTTCGCGCTGTTTTTTGTATTATGTATCACCAACTCGCCCGCTTATCTATCCCTTTGTTTAACTTCTGCGTGATCCTAGAAATGCGCTGTTATGGGTCTCTGGCTACCTTGCCGGCCAAGACGATGTTTACGAGCAACTGAGTTGCATTGCAAAGCGTATTTTTTCTCGAAGACATCAGAATGAAGTGCGAAATACCTTCATCTTCACAGGAGGTCCATCTATGTTTATTTGCGCACTTCGATCTTGAAGATTAAAGAATTTCTTTTTCTGCCATGCCAAAGAACCTTGCACGGACGTGGTCGAGTCAACCAGAAAAACTGCCTGGGGGATATTTACGCTAACGACTTTCAAAAGTTCATCCAAAGAACGCCGATTTGAATGAAAATAGCGTAAATGTTCTCCGGACCCACTAAGACCGGTTTTTATTTCTAGTCACCCATTAAGGATCTCAACCTGTTTCTCCAAATACTGCGGCACCTACTGGAATTGACAATCCGCCTCAGCAGTGGGTGTGGAGTTTCATGTGTTCAAAGTCGGCTTGCTCTTGTTGGCGTGGATCACTCGGGCGGCCGCCATTAGATCCGTCAGTTTGCACAATGTTGACGTGAGAGAGATACGCCTGAGGTTGACCGTTGTGTTGAGGTAGATTATACGCCTTGGAATTGGCGTTACTTCTTTGCGTATTGACTCTCCAGATGTTTTTTTAAAAAACGGAGAGGCGAAGGTCATCTTTCTGGATCAGCCAGAGATGACGGAGCATTCTTCAGGCCAATTAAGCGCTCCTTCTTTCCCCGTAGCACTGAAACATGAACCTGCACCAGGGCGTTGGCTAGCTCGGTGAAGGTGAAACTGTTCTCGAAAGCGAGTGTGGTGTCAAGGGGCTTATATTTGTAAGCAAAAGATGAAGATATCAGAGCTTTGTTGCTACGAGGCGAAATGACTGCACTCGCCGATGTGTTGAGAGCTACGCTTGTCACCTTTGTACATCGAAACCACCCTGGAATTGTACGAACTAAGCAAAGGCTGCGTGAGCTTTATTGCGGGCCTCGCATGGAAGAACAAGTTGGACAAGCTATAAGTCACTGTCACATTTGCCAGACACTTCGGCTTTTGTATGGGTTTCGGAAAGAAAGCGTTTGCATCTCTGCTCTGGAATGCTCACGCATGGTACGCGGGTTCAGGAGGACAATTTGTACCGTGATAGTGCGTGGAAGGTTCTCCATAGCCTCCAGGGACCTGTGTTCTTTGATAATGATGCACAATTCTCTCTCCAAGCCTCCATCAACACCTCTAGAACATGGGAGAAGTCTGTCAAAAATTCGCAATTTCTCGCTCTGAAAGTGCAAACATAAATGCAGACTGTTCTTGCACCACTTTCTGGTGAGGATCTAGAAATGCCGTCTGCTCTGCATCTTTTTGCTGATATGAAAGAGGTCAGTGACGTGAAGCCTGGGTTGGCGTACCTGGCATGGAGCTGCCCGCGAATAATCTACAAATAACAAGGAGGTGGTATGGAGCACGGCCGTCCGCCTCCACCTCTGCCGCCCACGATATGCCTCTGACCTCTACACCGACGCACTCAGTCGTTGTGGCTGCCTTCCTGTCAGCCATGTATAGAATGTAACAATCATATGCTAGTTACATGTACGTGAACACTGTGCAGAACTACTAATAGTACTTTGTCACCAGCCCTCATTTTAGCGAAAGTGCAAGTGATCTGTGGAGAGAAGAAAATGGTTGAAGACTTGAATCAAGCAGTTTCTCCCTGACCACTCTTTAAGCAGACTGCGAATGGCATTTCATTATAGAGAGCACCCCGGGCGTCAAAGTCATGCACAGTTTATGCAGGGGTGGATCCGGTCTGTTTTCCGGGAACGTAGATGGCATTTGAAGTCATGAGTCGCGAGTCATGGGTGATGATGACGGGCGCACATAAGGTGTCAGTGCAGGGTTCTTATCCACTCATCGCTTTCAGCAATGGAAAGATTCGCGCCATTCATGCCTAGAGTAGAATTTGTCGAGATGTTTTCGTCTTATTACGCGTCTGTAGTACAAAAGATGGGTTCTAGATGGTCTCCAAATACATGAATTTAGGAAAAATCCCGAATCCAATAAGAATTCATCACAAGAAGGCGCATCCATGGGTTTTTTAATCATAGTCCGGGTATGATTCACGTCCCTAAAGTATAATGCGTTATCCTGATCTGTAGGACAAAAGGTGGGTTCTAGACTGTCTCCAAATTTGTGAATTTTGGAAAAATCTAGAGTGCAATAGGAATTCGTCATAACATGGCGGTTTTATGAGTTTGTTGATTACACTCTGAGTATTACTCACCTTTTGCTTTATCGGAGTTGTGAAACTTTATGTTAGAGTGTTTCCACTGACTTTGAGTACTAGATTAGCAGGGTTGTCTTTACAATGCCATAGTTTTCTGCGTCCTGTTTAGTCAAGCGGGAATCACCTCAGCGGCCTGACATCGCAATAGTGGCAGCAGGCTCTGCGGCCACGTTAGTGTACTAAACCATATCTTCTCTGATGCGCGCTAAGCGCTTAGCAAAAACAGATCTATGTCCTCTCATTGCGATAGGACTTCATAACCTGCTTCATTCTGAATGACGCGTTCTCCTTCGCTAGAAGCTACGTTGCCCTCACTACTACTTCGAGCTTGTGCATTCTAAGGTTCGACGCGCTGCGTCTCGAGATTATGCTGCTTGCACTTAATCTGAGTCCCACGATGGCGTGGGATTTTCTGCGACACGAGCTCCCTAACGCTATAGCGCATAAAGGGTACCGTAGCGATGACCTAGTAGTTTTAGCATTTTCGTCGCATGCAGGATGTGCGGGGTTCGATCCCCAGCACCGCCGGGTAGCCACCGGTGATAAAATGGATACAATCTTTCCCCCAGGCCAGGTGCTCGACTTCTTTCTGGTGAATTGCATGGGAGTAGACGAGTAGACGAAAACGTTGAGTATACGAACAAACCTCATCTGGCGCGCTTTGGCCACAGATGCGCTTGCGACATAAAAATTCCTCATCATCATCAAAAGGGTACCCTGGCACTGACAAGAAGGCGCCGTAGCCAAGCACGGTGGGAGTTAACTCCTCGCCTTCTTGCTCGTGGCAATACCTAGCTAGCTTAATACACAGCCTATCATAATTCTCTCCCATTTTTGACAGTACAACAAAAAGGTAAAGATACATTTCTCTGGCGCTGTGTTGTATTCGTCGCTCTTGCGCCTATAAACTCCTATTTAGCACCTCAGTCGTGCGACTCGCCTCCGCTGCACCCTCGAGTTTCCCGTGTTTGGCTTCAGCCTTGCGCTGCCGCAGCTTGGCGTCTACCTAGCGCTTCCATGGCATACACTCAGCGTCCTTCGCCTTCACTGTGGAGTCACACTGCTAGGTCTCGTTCATCCAGCGCAGGATTCTGACAGCATGCACCGTCGCTTCCGTTCAGCAGGTGCCGTACCCCTCTTCATCGTTGGAGTCAGATCCCGCGACGAGGTTGGCTCCAGTTTCATGAGGGGTCCGTACTTAACGAAGATGGGAAGAAGGCTGGCTATACGGCTCGCTCTCCGCACGCTCATCAGTTGCGAATGGCTCGGAAGAGCGCCGAGAGCTTTCTGACTGGCTCTTAGTATGCTCCGGATGGATTCGGATAATGGCGTTTTGTGACGTCTTACCTCAACAATAATTGCTTTTGTGTCCACATGCACTGCTAAGGTATATATTCACAGTCTGCTTTTTGAAGACACAATTTTATATCATTCGGTGTTAAATCATCATATTTCGTGAAACTGTGTGGTGGTGTGACATCAAAAGCGTTTGTTGGCTTCCGGTTTTCTGTTGCAGAGGTCTTGTGTGGCCTTCAAAGCCTCAAGATGTGCATAAGAGGACAATGTCCCTGTGGTCGGAATTGCGCAAAATTTCACGGGGCTGCCAGAGTTTGGGGTACCCTCCCGGCTCGGATTTTCGTTCGCCTGATGTTATATTTTTGTTCTGCGTAATGAAAGTCTCTCACCGTATTTAAGCTAATGAAAGAATGTCAATATATTTAGTGTGCTTACAATCAAGTCGACAAGTGCAGAAGCTATTGCCTGTGTCTACATCTCCTTAACAAGTATGAAAATAAAAGAAACATGCGGTAGAAAAGCATCCTTAGAGTAAATCTATATAACACGTGAAACCACGGTCGGTCCATTGCATCCCACCAGTCTAGTAAAGCAGCGGCCCTGCCCAACTAGCATGACTGAGTGGCCATTTTGTCCAGGATAGTGCGGGTGTACTGAAGGAGCGAGAGCAGCTTCGGCGGGCAGCCACGCTGAAGTGTTTTGAGCCTGTATGTGTGAAATGTGCCGGTGGGTTTTACATGCGTCACCGCGGCCATGCGAGGACACAGAATGAGCTTCGAATGCTCCTGAAGAAAGTTGACCTGCAAAGATGACACTCTTTGAAAAGGATGTTGTGCTTTAGGCGATGAAAGCCATCTTTGACAGAAATATTTGTCACGTATAAAGTAGCGTCGAGAATTCGCAGCTTGTATAATCTAAGACACAATAATAAAAAATACACTTTGCTCTAAGCACGACCGATTTAGCGGAAACGAACTGTGACGTGCCATGGATTGCCCTTTCGCATCTTCTTATCCAATCCGTCTTTGATGCTTGCACTCTCCTGACACATTTTCACGAGAATGGAAGCAGAAATAAATCCACAAGAATACAAGTGAAATTTTCGCATGAAAGTTTACACAAAACGTCGTGCACGTGACGAGGCTGGCGTTTCATCTTCTATATATTGCGTAGTTGGAGTCTTAAGCGGCTTTCACTGCATCGAAAACCTAAAAAAATACGTACGATCGAAAAGGTAAATGTTACTACGCAACTTTACATGAAAATGCGATTGGACAGAAATCGCGTCGAATTCAGCCTCAGGCTTGCTGGCTCGTTCGCTCGCGCCTTGGATACAGTATGCCACAGCGGTAACGTGGCTAACCACTCATGCAAATAAAATGCTTAGTCGCGCGGCGACTCACGCTTTTGCCAAACTCATTGTATGCGTCAACTATACATTTGCAAACATGTCACCCCGTTCAGTATTTTTTTTTACTTTTTATAATAACTGCGCGATACAGTAATCTAAGGAGACATAAACGTGGCCACGCCTACCTGTACGATCCCATTAGTGAGGTAGAAAGACATGGCTGTACGGGTGCGGAGCCACGATCTCAACACGGGCAGTCTGAACAGATTGTCGCACTCGCGCGGACTGACGTCCCGACCCTGTCTTCTGGAGCTTCGACTCCATGTAAGTCGAGAAGTAGTTCAGCAGTTTGGTCTTCTTCTCAAGCGATGAGGGGTAGTCTTCCACGGTGTGGTAGTGCTGAGTACCGTCCTCATCCACGTACATCATACTCCTGCAAAACACGGGTGACAGCATTACGGGCGTAATATTGCATAAATGTGCAAAATTTTCCTCAACAAAATGAGCAGTTTGCTTTTTAAGCTTCCAGAAAGTAGGGGTGGGGGATGTTTATTATTCAGTACAAACACGCCGTATTTCTCATAATCAAATTACGCAACCAGCGGTTCCAGGAAACTATAGTACAGTTCTCTGCCGTTGGCAAATACATCACTTTTTCACGAGAGAAATAGGGTGAAGCAGTCTACATCGCAAGATCCGGAAATCTAGCCATTAATATTGCATGTCCAAGGTCCACAACCTTTTACCCTTTTATTGGTCCTCTCAAAAAAGAGGTAAAAAAACATAAAAGAAAGAGAGAGGATGCCTGGACCAGCAATGCTTTGCCAGGCTTAACGCAAATTCAAAATAAATAAAAATAACTAAATGTTCCAAAGAAGAAAAGAAATAAACGAAAAACAGAGCATTAAAAAAAACTCATAAGAAAAGAAAAGACAAGAAAAGTCTCGTCATAATAAGTTAGACGCAGGCAGATAGCCAAAGCACAGAGTGCAGTCCGCGGAATAAATAATAGTAATAAAAAAAGAGAAAAGCCAAGTCACTGCAAAGTCATTGTCACCGTAACAGTCAAAGAAAGCACTGAGCACTGAGTCTTCGAACACCTGAAATGAAGCTTGCCTGCCATAATGCTCAACGAACTTGTTAACACCCATGACTTAGGGCTTTTTGGCAACATTCTTGTGACACTGAAGTTGAACCCCAATGTACGGAGCTCAATCAAGAGTTAATCGGGCGGCAAGGCCTGGTGAATATGAGCCAGAAGACACCCGTCTCAGTCTGGGTGGAGGGACCAACGGCTTGGTGCCACGGGGATGTAATATAACCGAAGGATTTTACTCCGCTACCGTTAAGAAACGCTGAGTTCTGAATGCGTTGTGACACTATTTAGCAGCACTGCATATCCTCAGCCATTTGATGCCTCTTTTTTTCTTGTTTCGAGCACCTAGAGCAAGCATTTTTGCCGTCAGTGTTGAGAACAAGCATTGCAATGGGGACAGGGAAGAATATGAAGCAGCACATTGACAAAATCATTAGCAAACACAGATGAAGGCGCGTATCTACAGCATAGATAGTGCTTTGGAATAAGGAAACAAGCTGATAAATCCAGTACATCCGCGATTACAGGTCTATTAATACCATTACCACTTTAAAAATACGTTAAGATTACAGTTTATCAAGATCACGCCAAGGATATCAAGAATTGAATATAGAAGAACAGTGAGAACAGTGTAGGTCAAATGTTTAGGGGAATCCCCCAAAGTGGAGTAAATTCGTAATAAGTGAGTAATTACTCATTGGCATCCACCCGAGCGCAGCCATACGGCTACAAAGGAAAGCTAGACAGCTTTCCCAGAAAGCTGTTTAGCTTTCCTTCGTGACCGTATGGCTGCGCTCGGGTGGATGTCAATAAGTAATTACTCCCTTATTACGAATAAGGGATGCATACATTTAAATATTTTGTACCCTATAAATGAAATCATTAATTCAACTTGAGCAGTGCATGTAATATGGACACCAGAACGTTTCTGGCTTTCTGGGATAAAAAAGCGCAATAAACGGAAAAGAACACAAAAACGTCAACGGCAGATGGCGAGCTGAAGACAAGGTTAAGAAATTTCTTGGGGCAGTCCAGCCCCGTTGAAAAGAGCATTGTCATTTTTTTCATTCGTTGAAATTTCGTTTCAGACAGTAATTATTAAAAAAGTTAAACATTAAAAGTTAAAAAGCGGAAACCAATACCTCAAACGAAACTGACGATATTATTAAGGTATTAGCTTCAAACCCAACGTGACACAATAGTACAGTTGACAGCAGCGCTGCGCACGCAATAGATGCTTTGGGGCACAATGAGAAAAATAGGCCTAATCCTAAAGCTTAATCAGTTATAGTGTTTGCGAAGCAATTATAGTGTAAAGTATGCATCACATAGGCCCGTTTCTTCACCGGATCAGTATGAAAAGGCCAAAGGGTACAGTACATGCAATCCTCCGATTATATGTTTTCGCGGGAAATAAATTGTCGTCCCATTTTATAATTACCGGAGCAACAGGCTGCTCCATAACTGTGCAGCTAGAGTGGGTCCAGAAATGTTACTTACGTAGCTTCGACTTCACGCTCTGGGCCGGTTTTTCATCCTTTCCCTGACGCTTCTTCAAAGGAGTAATCGTGGCCTCCAGCTCTGCAAAGCAAATGCGCGCAATGGAAGTGATATTTTCGTAAAAGGTTAGCTGGCCAGAAGTACGACTACATTTCTTTTTTTCTTCTGTTGCCCTGCTTCAGCACGCATTTCTAAGTCAATAATGGCTTGTTCTAAAGGGAAATATTCTATTCCAGGAATGCCAAGAATGTGGCTAACAGGAACAGATTGAGAAATTTAGCGAGGAAATGTTCACAAAAGACAAATATCGTAAGGGTATTCTATAACTTTGAGATACAGCTCAAAAACATTCTTAGAAAATTCCTTCACAATATTCTCAATACCCTTTCGCAAATTTGAAACAGGCCCACCAATATTATTTACTGGTCCTGCGACGCCCATGAATCACTTTCTAGAAGATTTGATCCCTGTTTCAGCTTTCGTAAGTCGCAGAACTGACGTATTGAGCCCGTTAGCATAAGTTTTCGTGCTTACAATCACTGACATCAATTAGCGGTGGACACGCCATAGCAAATGGTAGTGACCTACAGCAATTGTGTGCACTCTTATGACTTCGGTTGTGAACGTTTGGGCCGCAGCGAGTACTGTTTCATCAAGACACGCGTGCCCATCCAGTTGACCGGCACACGTTCTAGAGTTTCCGGATGACGAGGCTATTCTCGTTCAGTGATTATTATTTTTGGTCGACTCACCTCGTTAGTCGTTTTTTGCCATAAGAGGCGGACGGTCGGCGATGGTCCTGGCGGTATCAAGAGTGTCAAATCGTGGTGGTATCACCAGGTAGGACGTAGGGAGGCGGGAAGGCAGGGGCCCTGCACATAATAAGAGCACTGCAACGAAGAGCTCCATCTTCCTAGCGCGATGGTCGAAATTTCGATTTTGGTTCAGGATCGCAATTAAGAACAACAAGAAATCAAGAAAACAGTCTATGCCGAAATGACCTTCATGCAGAGATGGCATTGCTATTGGCACAGTCTTGCTACAGAAGAGAACAGCAAGACACCGGTTGTTTTGCTCAAGCGCCGAACACATCCCCGTTTTCCCTGTTACGCGCCTATTATATAATTCTCTTTGGTCTCACTGTTTCCACAGTAATAGCCACAATGGCGCGCCGTTCACTCCTGGTGGCAGGCCCACCCTCAGTATTGCTAGACTCACGGTGCTAAATGTTTGGAATAGGTGTATTTTTTCTAAGTATGTCAGCCTGGCACAAACGTGATAACACGTAGTACCAGCTTGATTGTGAGCTGCTGGTATGTGTATCCCTTTCATCTGAACACACGCAGTTTCATATCAGGATAAATATATTTCAAGCATATGAGGTTACGAATTGATACACGGCATGAAGGTACAGCACTTAACTACCCTCCGATTTCCTCTCAGCAGGTATAGTGACAATCGTTGCGTCGGGGACAAAGTACAACACATTCATCGACGTCCCAAGCTACTCCCACCTGTAGCTCCGAAGAGGCGAAAGAGACTACCTTCCTATTCCGACCACGTGCTTATTATTATTCAACCTTGCCTTTTTCTACTCACTCGTTATAGTTTGCTCTATTTCATTCCTCATACGGTGTTTCATACATTTAATCGCAGTGTTTTATTATATTTCTATGGTTCTCCACATACACCTCCTCCAGTGACATTGCACACAACCTTCAAAAAGTAATTTTTGGTTGAGTTAACTTTAGAAAACGTTAGACAGAAAGCATCTACCACCTATTAAGGACGAAACATTTCCAGAACACCTACAGCCTGAGGTGCCAGAATTAAAGCGCCCTAATATGTAAACGTACATCTACGTTTACGGCAGCAGTGACGCTCACTTCCGCGCAAAATATCCCTGCAATGAGAATGCGCGTTGAAATACGTACCGGAGGTAATGAAACTATCCTCCAGGATGTCCTCAATGGTGGGTCTCCTTTTTGTATCGTGCTGGAGGATGCTTCGGATGAGTGCACGGGTTTTGGAGCTCATCGTCGGAGGCATGCTGTATCTGTTCTCCTTTATCCGGGCGTAAGTTTTCTCCACACTCGAGGTCGCGAACGGAGGGTGCCCCACAAGCATCATATGCCTGCAGAGGACAGTACCTCAGGGACCAATGACGGCCGTGCACTTCATATGAAGTTTGTGTCTCTTGAGCGACCCTAGGCGCGCGGTTATAGTTGCTTTTAAATGGGGCGGTTGCTCTGCTTGTCGCCTGCGCAGAAAAGCTCTTTCGAGACCACTGTTAGTCACCCTACCATCCGGTCTTGCTGTTCCTGCTTCACATTTTCATTGCACCACTCTTGGTGAGATACTGGAGCATTGCTCCGGCGCGAGGTCGCTAGCAGGAAATAATGCCTAAGACGGCACGAATCCGAGTGCAAATCGAATATTTGCTAGAGTCGCAGCTCGAGCAGAGCTCTGCCACTCACCTTTGCAGGGAGCTGACGCTTTAGAATCGGAAGGGTCTGATATTTTTACTGCTGCGCCCGCCGGCATTTTCCGGGAAAACGCGCGTACACCTGGCGACATGCAGTCTGAGTCGTCCAGATACGCTCCGCGTCTTCTCCATCTTCCTTTGTGGTGTCACACGTGATTCAGTCCTTAGGTTGGCCGTGCGACCCGCGAGAACCCATAGTCGTCTTAGCTCCGCCGCAAACGCATGCAGTCATTGCTTTGACCGCTGGGTACAGCTGGTCTGCTGTCGCATAGAGTTGCAGAGCTATATGTTGTACTGAGGTGTGGAGGTTAGTGCAGTGTTTGTAATGCAGCTTTCCGTCTAATAAACACTTGTGCAATCGTTAACCACGCCTTCCTTCTATAGAGCGCGGGTACGCGGCAAGTTCTGGCGATGCCTTCAGCTTCCTTTGGCTTTAGAATACACGTCATGTGAGCAACGCATATTATCACCGGTGATTATCCTTCAAAGACTGCACTAAACTTCTCTACGCAGTAGTTTTCAGTTCTGAGTCACTACAGTTTAGATATTTGTGACATTTTTACAGTCCAAGAAAGACATACTCTTTAGTTACACTCCTTATCCCAATCACATGTCAAACTCAATAAGGTTTTTGTGTACTTAAACTTTTTTTTAATAGTAAAGTGTTTTTTTTTTACTTATATGAACACGCTAAGATGTTCCGAAAGAATATTCGAGAATTTTTTGGCGGAGGGTGAAGCATGATCCAGAAATTTCCTGTGATACTGCCGGTGACAACCCACAACAGTTATTCAAAATTATTTAATGATAACGCTCCAAAAGTCTCTATGCTCGAACAGTCAAACAGTACATGCAGGGACACCTGAACTGCAAATCATCTTGCGCAAACGGACATCTAAAAGTACTTGTTCAGAAGGCGATCTCATTCCAGATTTTTCGTCTGGCTTTCACCGGTGCTGAGCAGTATTTATAAAGCAGTGGGGAGGCCTCTATGGCGACGTAGAAAACTCACAGTATGCATCCGATCGACCAGACGTCCACTTCGAAGCTGTGCCCCTTCTTCAACAGTACCTCCGTGGCGATGTAGTTGGGCGTTCCGCAAAGAGTCCTCTTGCGCTCGCCCTCATAGTTGACGCGGGTGGCAAGACCAAAGTCTGCCGGCTTCAGCTCCATCTCCTCGTTCAGCAGTAGGTTTCCCAACTTTAGGTCCCTGTGGACGACCCGCTGCTCCCTCAGACATTGGCAGGCGAGTAGAAGGTGATGGATGAAGTACCTTGCCTCGCCCTCTGTAAGCTTGCTCCGTCGCCTGTGCATTTCTGCGAGTGACTGGAAAAAGAATGCCGCAAAACAGTTTATCTAGCCCCGCGCAGCGCTCCACTTTAGGCATTCGGTTCTAAATGACTGCCCATTGCAACACCCGAGCTAAAGAGTTATTTAGTGGTACTGAAGTAAGCAGTCGGATTTTTTCACTAGAGTCAAATATTCGCTGCACTGCATTGCATTGACAACACACGCGAGCATGTGTTCTTTTTGACGCAAGAGCGTTATCGAAATCGTTCCGCAGAATATCCCGCGTCGTCAGTGCCGGTGTTGTGAGCTAGAAATCCCGGGAAATAAAACCTCGGTGCGCCACCTAGGCCGTGTGACATGGTAACATCAACACAATCTACCCGCCAGATTGTGAGCAAGCTGACCATCGTGGCAGGTGGCGGTTAAATTAACGACTATAGGTCGCGAACGGTTGCTCGGGAACAGTAACGTAATTTGCAGAATCCCCACACGTGGCAGCACCTGCCGTTGCAGGGCAGTGGCACACCGCTTAACCACTGCACCACTGCGCCAGGAGGGGCAAGAGGACTCCAAGGGATGTAGAATGTTAAGTCTATAACGAGCAGTTCCATATGTATGGGCATTAACCCATTAACGCTATCGCATCCTATCTTTAAGGCGGAGCCTAAGTGTCGCCTCCAATTTTTCTTATGACCTGTTTACTTGCGCCGCTAAATATAAGATTGGAACCAAACTAGACCAAAGGTCTAAAGACTCTATCCGCGAGAAACAAAGGAAGCTGTTCATACCGGCCTGCAGCACAGCTCAAGGACGGTGTACACGTTGTGTTCATCCTCGAAGTAGCTGTGTAACCCAACAATATGCTTGTGATTGAGGTTCTTGTGGATTCGGATTTCCTGGGAGATCTGTGGACAACGAGCATAAGATATGAATCATAAGTGGAGACAGGCTACACAAATGCAGGGCGACGGCAAGACTTGAAGACAGACATTTTAAAATATATTTGTCTAAGAGCGGACCAAAGGTCCAATAACAGTAGCTCGAGGTAGATATTACCATCCCGTTTTGAGGCAGGAGGACTTGTGTCTGAGCTAGTTGGTGTGACATACTGGAAAACAATAGCCAACAGACGGACGCGTCCGTTCTTTGTGTGTTCCTGCCCGAGAAAGAAGGGTCGAAGTGTTTGAGAGCTGCCGGGCTCAGCAAAGTAATAGCATACATGCGAGATCGCGGTAGTTTTTTCGCGAATTCTGTTAGTTTTTTGCTGGCAAAATGAGTGGCGGGGGAAAAATCGTCAGACACGGAAAGTTGTTTGCCACTTAGTTTAGTACGGAGGTCTAACACTTTCATTCTGTCTTTTAAGGAGGAAAATTTCATGATAATAGGGCGACATTTTGAGGGTGAAAAAGTGGCGAGACAATGAGCACGTTCAATGCTTAGCTGTGTGGAATCGTCGTCAAGTACTTCCGACAACACAGGAAGCGTTTTCTTTTCAGTCTCATTCCATGATTCGCTTTCATCAGGAATGCCATGCAGGATGAGATTTTTCCTTCTCGACTGGTCTTCCAGGCTATCTAGACGAGACTGCAGTACCGCTTGGTGCGATGTCAGACGTCTAGTAGTGTCCTGAATTGAAACCAGCTCAGGCTAGATAGTATTAAGAATGTTAGTTATTGATTCAAGAACTTCAAAGCGATTGAATACATCTAGTATTTTGCTTTCCAGTGACGCTTGATTGTCCGAAGCGTGGCCTTGTGGTGGAGCATCCGCCTCGCATTCTGGAGGTGCTGGGTTCGATCCCCAGTGCCGCCGGGTACCCACCGGTTTTCTTTAATGGGTACAATATTTCCCCTGGCCTGGTGCTCGGCTCTTCTAGGGTGAAATGCTTGGGAAAAGGGTCTTAGACCGAACAGTTGCCTTGACGGGTGAGTGATAAGTTCCCCCGCAAAGCAACCATAAGTCCGCCTCGTGCGGCATAAGCCCAATTTGTGGCCCTTTTTTTCTTCTCCATTTCTTGCCCAAGGTTGGTGGCCGCGTGAAGAAACTCAGAGAGAGAGAGAGAGATAACTTCTATTTTTCAGCTCAAGTCCGAGCCTTCTTATCGGCCCGTTTGGTGGGCGTTATTTATCGGCGGTGGCGGAGTGGGGCCACGTGCCCCTTGTATGTGTGGGATGTGGGCGGCGAGGAGCGGCCAGAGGGTGGGCTGCAGAGAGGTTGGTGGAGCAGTCCATCGGGCCCACGTGAGGTGAAAGGAGGGAGGCAAGGTGTGCGAGGAAGGTATGGTGGGAGAGTTAGTGGCGCGGGGTCATAACCAATATGTATGAATGCTTGAGGGATGCTCTCCGCACACGAGACAGGCGGGTTTACCCGGTTTATGAAGGATATAGTGGGAATACAGTTCGCAGGGAAGGGAGTTAGTCTGTGCCTGTCGAATTAGAGTCGCGTCAGCACGGCAAGGAAATGGGAGGGTGACGGAAGGGTTCGTCGCATGTGCCGCAAATTGCGGAGGTGTTCGCGGCGGTCCTGTCTGTGTGTAGCGCGGTCTGCCTTGGGATTATAATGGGCTGGCCAGGCAGTCGGAGGGCCCGGTGGTATTTTTTCACGGGCCAGAGCATGAGCAAGCTCACTCTCCGGTATACCTTGATGACCAGGAATCCATTCAAGGCGGACATGGAGCGTAGGGTGGGCTGTTAGGTATTGCAGCAAAGTGTCTAGGATATGGGGAGGGAGTTTTTGAGATTCGAATGAGCGTATGGCAGCCTGAGAGTCTGCACGTATGGTGATGGTGGAGGAAAGGTGGTCGTGAAGCGTAATCGCCTCTGCTATGGCAAGAGTTTCTGCGTCAGTTGAGGAGGGCACTCCTGTGTGGAGATGTGTGGAGGTGCTTCGAGGGCCGACTACTGCAGTAACTACTTGGTGCTCGAGGATATGGGCATCGGTATAGTAAGTGTCGTGGCCCAGTACGGGTAAATGGTTCGCCAGTGCTTCACGCCGCCCGGGATTTATCGTTGCAGACATGTGGCGTGGAATGGGTTTTACAGTAAGACGCGGGAGGCTTATCCACGGGGGAGCAGATGGTTGAAGCGGGGGTAGTTGGGAAATGGTGTGTCCGAAAAGGCTGAGGAGGTCTCTGCCTTGCTCGGAGGAAGCGAGACGGTGTATCTGGGCTCGGTGGTTTGCTGCTGCGCGTTCTTCGAGGGAGTTGAAAATGGCGCCGTCTGCGATCAGAGCATTTGCGGCGTAGATGGGAACTCCCATGGCTAATCGAATGAAGCGACGCAGAGAGGCTTCCAGTTCGCTTACTTCAGATGATGTGAGGCGTTGATAGGGGTAGGCGTACATGACCCTCGAATAAACGAGTGCTTCTATAACTCGACGGAGTTCGTGTTCTCTGAGTCCATGCTTTTGACGCGATATACGGGACAGCATGTGGCGAATTTGGTTCAGTTGTTGCAGGAGTTGGGTAAGCCACACGTTGCACTTGCCATCTTGTTGAAAAGTGAAACCAGGGATCTTGATATGACTCCGTCGGGGATGAGGGGTTTGCGCGAGAAAGAGTTGAATGAGTTCGCGGTAGGAAGAAGCGGTTTTTTGAGGAGCGTTAGAAACCACGATGTATTCCGAATTTCGGTGTATGCTCCTTGCTGCAAAGTGGATTCTAGTTCCCCGGCATTTCCTGTGGTAGACCAGACAGAGATATCATCCGCATATATAGCTTGGCGTAGGCCAGGAATTTCAGCGAGTTTTCGGGGCAGTTCTTTCATTGCCAAGTTGAAAAGCATAGGTGAAAAAATGGATCGCTGTGGTGTACCTGCGGTGAGGGGAAAGGGGGCGGAAGGTGTGCCGTCGGGGCCAATGATTCGGAGGGTCCTGTCTGGAAGAAAGTCTTTGATGTAGTTTAACATGCAGACCCCAGGGCGAGTGTCTGCCAGGTTGGTGAGAATTGCGGAGTGGGCGACATTATCAAAAGCCTTTTTGATATCCACGCCGGTCAAAACTCGAAGCTGTGCGCTGCTTGGGAAGGCGTACAAATCCTCATAGATTTGCCGTCCAATGTCTTGTGTGCATACGTGGGCGCGGAATGCGACCATAGTGGGAGCAAGACAGCGATTCGTAAGCAGGTGCCATTCTAGGCGGGTAAGGGCCATCTTCTCCATCAGCTTCCCTAGGCAAGAAGTCATGGATGTAGGTCGGAGCTTAGTGATGAGCGCAGAGGATTTTCCTGGTTTCGGAATCATAATTACGTGTGCCTCTTTCCATGCAGCGGGAATTTTCCCGGAGCGCCAAATAGTATGAATGATCTGAATAAGTTCGTCTAATTTTGAATCGGGGAGGTTACGGAGTATACCATAGGTAATTTTATCTGGGCCGGGTGCTGTGTTTCGCTTACGGGAGCGTAGAGCAGCCTGAAGTTCAGCGAATGTGAAGTCGGAATTCATTCCTTGCTCGTCTGCTTCTTCTTCGGTGTAAGGGTATGACGGGGAGCTGGCAGGAGAACTAGAGGATGGGTAAAATTGATTTCGGATTTGCTCAGCCAGCTCTTCTTGTGGGACGGAGAGGGCCAACTGTAGCTTTTGAAGTGTGTTACGAGGTTTACCCTGTCCAAGTAGGGTGCGCATAATGTGCCAGACTTTTGGAGAGTGGAGTCTCTCGACCATGTTATCGCAGAGCTGAAACCAGTTGTTCGTGGCTAGTTGGTCAGCGTATTCTTGGGCTGCTTGCGTTAATTCAGCAACTTTTCTTTTCAGTGCGTGGCTAGATCTACAGTTGCGCCAAGCTTATATGGCCCGGCGACGTTGTTTCCATAGCACAAGTAGGTGTGTGTCAATGTATGGATAGTCGGGAGATCGGTGGATATGTTTGGTGTGTTGGGAGACGGTCTCCATAATGGCGCTACACCATTTTCGGGGTCCTTGAGTGAGACTGATAAGGAGTCGAGGGCCGGCCGAGCCTTTGGCCAGTCTACGAGCACAGTGGGCGGTAGATGTGTTCCGGGTGATGTGAAGGGTCGCTGGGACGTGAGCGTTATCTGAAGAATGCAGTGATCACTCCCCATCGTGTCACCCGTATTACTCCAAGAAGCGCGGAGATCGCTGCGAATCCATGCAATGTCGGGGTTTGTGTCGGATTGTGCTCCACATCCTAGACGTGTAGGCATGAACGTGTCATTCAGGAGGGTGAGGTGATGAATACTAGCGAAGCGGTCGAGTTTTCGTCCGGAGGCTGAAGTACGGTCGTATCCCCATGCAGAGTGTGGGCAGTTGAAGTCACCAAGAAGGACGAAAGTAGTAGGGACATTAGAGGCAGGGAGGGCCGTATGCAAAGGTGGTATGCTGGTTTTAGAGTCGGAGGGAGTCGAGCAGCAGTTTAAAATCGTGATACGGTGACCCTGATAGGTGGAGTGTGTCAGGACATGCTCTTTCGTCCTGGAGTTGAGGTGGGATGTATCTTCCTGAAAGGTGGGCATCGTGCGCCGTATGTATGTAACCGTCAAAATCGGCGGAGGAGGGGGCGTTTGATGTCCTTTTCTCTTCACGACTATACTTGGCTGAGTAAAATGGTCGTAACCTGGAAGAGAAAAGACACCGTGCGTTTCTTGCAGTGCGGTGACGTCTGGGTTAACGCCAGTAATCCGCATGTGTTGCAAGAGGGCATTTTTCTTGCGACGAAAACCGCGGCAGTTCCACTGCCAAATAATTAGAGGGTTTTGGGGTGGGGATGTGTGTCGCATGATATCCCTCATCATGCCGATCTTCCTCCTTTGTGTCGAGGTTAGGCACTAGAGGGGCGCTTGCGCGCTTTCGAGGGGGAGCATTGGAGTCTGCGTCGGGAGAGGGTGGGGCAGAGGACGCGAGGGAGAGGAGATGGTGCTCTAGTTGCTCGACGCGAGCCGTCAGTTGTTGTTAGGACGGGAGTTGTTGGTAGGACGTGAGCAAGGGATTGCTGTATGAGAGCAATAGCATTGTCGGTAGGGAGGGGTGAAAGTAGAGTATTTGTGGAGGGACGAGAGTAAAACCGGTTTTGGAAGGACGGGGGAGGGGTGCGATGGATGTGGGAGATGGACCGCTCACCTGGTGACTTGGTGGAGTATGTGACTGCATCACGGAAGCTTGCGGTTTAGTAGAGGAGGTGGAGGTGCTGGTTGCCGCACCAGAAATGGTGGACGGTGGCCGCTTTTCAGAGGGCTTGGTTCGAGGTTGACTTCTTTGCGCGGTCTCGTGCCCCGGGCTGTTGCTGCTGCTGCAGGAGAGCTAAAGGGCCTCGTAGCGGTTCGAGGTAGGCAGGGGCGGCCAGACGGTCGCGTCGGCTTTAGGGGGTGGAGGGGCGGCGCGGGCGCGATGGCGTCGTCGGGCGCGGTGCCACTTTAGGACTGCAGCGTCGGCGTCTTTCCTTGCGGGGCACTCAGGATGAGACGGTGTGTGGTCGCCCTTGCAGTTCCAGCAGTGTGGTTCACATTCATGTGGGGTAGGTGTTGGGTCTTGGTTAGGAGGAAACGGTTGGCTGCAAATCGAGCATCGAACAAGGCTAGGCTTGTTAGGACAGACGTCGGCACGGTGTCCCATGGCGTGACAATGCGTGCATTGTTTTGCTGTGGGGCTTTTGCGGGTAGACGCGGTTCACTCCGCTGTAGAAGACAGCATAGCGTGGTAGACGGGGCCCTTCGACGGTGAGCAGAAGTGTGTTGGTACGTCCGAGACGGCGGGCGCTTAGGAGTCGGGTGCCGTCAACACGAAGGTTAGCGGCAAAGTCGTCTTCGGTAAAGTCCATGGTGATGCCGTGTATAACACCACGGGCGTTAAGGGGGTCGTTAGCTACGTACGAGGTGACTTCGTACGGGGTGTTGTTCAGGGAAACTTGCTTGAGTTGGCGCAGCTTGTCAGCAGCGGCTGGGCTGTAGGTATCGATGGCCAGGATGTTTTTCGAGGTGCGGAGTTTGATGTAGGTATTGTCACGTTGAGTATTGGTAAGACGGGCGGAATCCATGACGGACCGACAGAGCACAGGGAATAAAGTGTTGCCGAGGTTGAGGTGGTTCGCAAATTTCATGACGATCGTGGCTGCGGTGGCTTGCCGGGGCGCCGCAGGAGCACAGTGCTTGTGATTCAGCGCCTGGGCTGCTGACTGGCTAGGCGAGCTCCCCGCCGTTCCGGCTGCGAGCATGCTGGCGAGCGCGGGGGGCGTTGCCCCGGCGGTGTAGATGTAGGCTTGGCTTAGCGTGCCCGGCGTGGGCGGCCAGCCAGATGCTGATGTGCCAGAAAACGGCGCAGAACGCTTGGGATTTTGATTACCAGGCGTACAGGCGATGAAGTAGCACTCCTATAGACCGGTTGGTGGCGATCCGAGGTCAGGAACCTGGACGTAGACGTGACATTATTGCTGGAGCTCGGTGTGCCAAGAAACTCAGAATTCATCCACTTTCATAACATGCTTTCTATCCACCGGTTTACAAGTTCGTAAAAAATGAGCAGAAACAAAACTCATTCACTTCCATTACATACTTCCTATCCTCTCCGGTACAAGTTTACAAAAAATCGAGCCGAAACAAAGGTCATTCACTTTATCATAACATACTTTCTATCCTCCCCTTTACAAGTTTATAAAAAATCGAGCAGGAACAAAGCGCGTTGTCACATTCAGCCTTGGCATAACAGTTACTGCTTTCGAACTGGCGTGAATGAGTGACACCAGGTACGACTGGTGTGCCAAGTAATCGACAAATGACTTCTACTCAATCCTGAATTGCATGTGTCAGAGTTGGTCGCACACTCCTGATGTGCGCACAAACAGGTGGCGTGACGAAAATGGACTGCCCTTGCTTTGGGAAATGGTCCGACTGCTTGTTACCGAGGCTTAAAACAGTTATGTACCTTCACGCAGAAACTGAAGCAGCCTGCAGCTCATGGCTATCAGCAGAGCACAAAACTCAAAGATCTAAAACTAAAAGGACAGAAACAATATGATTACTGTTACCTAAAAGTTTCTGTATCAAATGTGTGACGCGTACAAGTAAAAACATATATATATATGACAAGCTACTAGACCTGGGACAGGCCGCTCACTGCTTGGGACAAGCCACACAGACCTGGGACTTGCCAGTGAATTAATACATATGTACAAATAACACTAGACACTAAAAACCTGAAATTTCAGACTTAAGCATTTCTTAAAGCATTTTGCAATCACAGCACACGGCAAAATAAGTAGACCACTTACTCTTTTTCTGAGACAAGTTCGATACGGCTTCAGAACATCGCCAACTCTAAGGTATTTGGCTATCTGACAGCAGCAAGCATCATTAAAGGCATCTATCTGTGTGTGTGGTGTTGGAGAGCACTCGACTTCTCTCCTAACAACATTTGTTTGGAGAGACGATAATGATCCAGGACTTTTCAGGACACAAGTGTCCTGTTCCAACCACCAGTCTATCTTGATCCACCTGCAATTTTCCTTGCCATAAGCATGGCCACAAACTAAAAGGTCACAGCACCAGTTACACAGAAAAATAAGTCAACCATTGACTCTTTTTCTGAGACAATCTCAATACAGCCTCAGAACACTGCTAACTCTAAGGTACTTCGCTATCTGATAGCAACAAGCATCATTCAAGGCGCCTATCTGTGTGTGTGGTGCTGGAGAGCTCTCGACTTCTCTCCTAACAACATTTGTCACAACAAGGTAGTTGCAGCACAAGTTCTATTCTGCAGACACCAGTTTACATGGGTCTGCTTGGGTGCCTTCAGTGGCCTCAGTTGCAAATGGGAGGGAGACTTTGAATAGAATCATTTACTAAGCCTCCGCAGAATCCCTCGTAAAGTACGACCCCAAAACAAACTGCACAGCCCAGGTCAACATCTGCATGTTCCACCGAAGTGCTTCACAAATACAGACGGATCCACTACCATGTGGCGGGTCTGCGCAGATCGTAATGTCCAAGATAACATGGTTCTCTTCTGTTGCAGTAGCTAGTGGCTCTAGGGCAAATGAACTTATGACAGCATAAAAGATACATTCAAGAAAGTGCAGAAACCAAACTATACCTTAAGTAAGGCAGCCCGGGACACACTCACTCTGGTTGTTGACCAATGTCGATAAGAAGGAAACACACTAACTGTACAAAGCACAGGGAGCAAATATTTACTGACTGAGTGAAAGCTCAACAGTGGGAGGATGATATTAGGGCACAGTTCCATGCCATCTTGCTCAAATCAGTGTCACTTGAGATGCATCCACACCGCACTCCTCAGCTACCTTCTCCACGATATCACACGAAGGTGCTTCCGGTGATGTGGAGAAGTTCAGCAAAGTGGCCTCGCATTTCACAATGATCACCAATTTTTCCCTTGTCACTGGTGAGACCACTTCGACAAAACATGAGGCGCTGTTGCATGACTCATACCATAGGTCAATGCAGCTAACCTTCTCTGCCTTCTGCAATATCTGCAGCGTCTCCTTCGTGTGTTGAACCTCATTATAGGAATGAACATGGCTGCAGCAGATTTCGCTGACCTTTGTGACATTTTCAAGGGACTTTCTGGACGTGTGCTTCCAGTGCTACCTTGCGGCAACACAACACAGTCCTTGTCTGAATCACACTCAATGGCAACAACTTTGTGCTTGCGAGTTTTTTTCCTTTTTCTTGGATAATGGGTGACAGACCCACTGCACTGCTGGGCATTGTCATGAGATTGCTGCAACCACTTTGTCAATCGGGAAAGCAACTCCTCCGAAAAAATGCTTGCGCTGAACAGGCCCTTGCATAAATCCATGTGAGTTCAGCACCTGATTTTCTTAATTTCTTCCAAAACCCGTCCAAATCTCTGTGTTCTGCTTTTTAGCTTTAGCCGTCTTGAGAATTCCGGACCACAGCAAAACAATTGAATGTGGAACATAGAATACATATACATATATGAAAAAGACTGACTGTCTTTGCTTTATAACTTTATAAATATGTAGACTGATTTATACCAAGTTGCAGGCATTTTAAAAACTATTATTTCTGTAGCACAGAGCCAAATTACCTGCGCTTCCAGTGAAGCTGCTGGAAGAACAGAAAATTACTGTTTTCGTGAACAGCCTTCTGTTAAGGATGTTTAAGACATTCTTTCTATAACAACCGAAATTTTGTGTAAAAAGAACTTTAGTGTTACACACATTTCTTACAATCAGGAGCAGAATCGCAGACAGCGCCCATGCGAGTGGTGCCATGTCAAGGTTGAAACTAGGTTCACTGCTCCGTTCTCTGCTCCAGAAGTGCATAACATACTTCCTATCCTCTCCGGTACAAGTTTACAAAAAATCGTGCAGAAACAAAGCTCATTCACTTTCATAACATACATTCTATCCTTCCCTTTAAAAGTTTGTAAAAGCTCCAGCCGAAACAAAGGTCATTCACTTTATCATAACATACTTTCTATCCTCCCCTTTACAAGTTTATAAAAAATCGAGCAGGAACAAAGCGCATTGTCACATTCAGCTTTGGCATAACAGTTACTGCTTTCGAACTGGCGTGAATGAGTGACACAGCATCCACACAAGACAGCATTGGTTGAAGACACGAAACAATGATGTCTGTGCACGTTAAAGGACCCCAGGACTTTTGTACCGCCCGATCAGCAGTCAGAGTCCCAGGTTGCCAGACGGAATCAACCACTGCGTCCAGAAGTGGCGGAGCATACAGAATAGGTGAAGCAGGCAAAAAACATGTTTTAGGTCGCAGTCTGTTGACGTACACGCGCCGAGCTGGGAGCTTATATCGTTGAGCCATTCCGTCTTGTGCATCGTCCATGGCCGGCCTAGGAAAATTAGCAGCAGGACCTGTAGAAACATCAGTGGTGAGCGTGGGATCGCAGTGGCGGTGTCGTGCCCCCCCCCCCCCCTTTTTTGTTTTCATCGGAATAAATGCTTTTTTTTATTGTACAAAATAAAGCTGACCAACACAGACACTGCCATGTGGTAGTATGAAGCGTGACTGCACTTTTAAAGGCACACAGAAAGCAAATAGAAATATACATAGAGTATCATGTTCTTATCACAAAAAGACCACTGAACATAGCCAGAGAATCAATCTCTATTGATAACTGGATAGAGTTGTCCTTTAATAAACAACACTATGTCAAAAAGCTTCAAGAAGAATTGTCCTTTATATAAAACCAGGCAACGAAATAGGCATGAAACAATGGTATATACACAATGCCTTTTTTTTTAAGTTTGATATACAACTTTGCAACTCGTAGGAAGCTCCAGCACGTTTAGGAAGGCCGTTTTGTTCTGATCGTACGGACATGTAGGAGATCTGCTCCCACCCCTTGCCGCCGCCGTTCTTAGAAAAAGGGGTAGCCCTTGTTTTCCACTTGCGCCGTCCGGCCGGCGTAGTCGTGGTGTCTACCGCCCTCTGTGCAAAGGGAGGGTCAGCGAGCCGTCCTTCCGCCACTGAAGGAGACACAGGGTTACTGTGGCCGCCGCCGCCGTGTGTATGTGGGCGGGTGATTTTGGAGGACGTAAACGTCTCTTTGTGGACACATATGCTGTCTGCTCACGGGTGAAACCGCATAAATATACACTAAGTTCACAGGTCTCCCTTCATTCCACTGGGAAGTGTTCGAAGTCAAATTCCACTCACATCCGCACAGACGCTCTATTGCTCACAGATAACATTCACATGTTTGAGTGATGTGTTAGAACGTAAGCACAATAACAAAGTACAAATTACGGGGAGCCCTGATAAGCTCTTTGTGCGAAAACTCAGCGGTGGAAGGAGGATATGAGGGTACAGTCACATACCGTCTTTCTCGAACACTGCTACCACTTGAGGGTCTTCCTCAAAGCTCTCTTTGAGATCCTCTTGGAGCAGTGTTCACTGAAGCTAACAATACGAGCACGGCTTACATGTGGCCAAAATACAAGTGTTCTCGTGTCGCACACTCTGTCCCGTGTCGCTACGGGCTATTACAAATGCATGAGTCCCATATGCTCGCAGTGACGCGTAGAAGAGGTCAGGAGAGTTAAAATTTCTTGGCAATGCAGCAGCTGCGAAGCAAGCTCAGGTTTTACTCTCGCTTCGCTCCAGCTTATGTGTGGACGATGACGGAATAAAGGGACGTTGCACGCCCTGGTTATCACGTCTCCGAAAAGTCCATAAATATATTAAGGTTTAAATTTTGGCAAAAATTTTATAAAAAGTAGTACAAGGTGTCTTTGTAGAAGTGGTACACTGAGACATGCAGCACTGAACGGAGAAAGATATACATGGTGTATAACGCACCAATAAATACAAATGTCAAAAGATAGGCTTTTTAGGTAGAAGTGCACATTTTCGGCATAGTATTAATCGCGGTTTACTATATCACAATGCAGCTAAAACGTGCTCACTAGTGGTCTGGTTAACTACTTCTGAATAGTTAACTGTTGAACTATTACCCTTAGTCTCCTTAGTTCTTGAGGAGACTAGCCCACTGTAATATTCATTTAAGTTGTTAGAAATTCGAAAACGCTGTTACCTGCGGTTGTCTGGCCTACCAAATTTTGACTATTTCGACGAGTTACGCGCACTGGAGATGTAGTTTTTCCTGCAAGCTTCGCGAAAGCCCATGGATTTTCATGCCATGTAGCCAAACTTTGTTGGGTCACAACGCCAAGATTAACCGCGTTTTTTAAATTCTAAAAACTGATATGGATGTTATCTACGGTGGGCAACAGGCCCCTAAATAGTTAAAGAGCCTGATAGTAATAGTTAAAGGGTTAGCTGTTTCATATTATTTATCCGTCATGCTAATTAGTACGTTTTAGCTATTATCTTATGTACTACAACGCCTACCATGCTATTCCGAAGAAAGCGGCCTTCTAACTCAAACAGCCTATTTTTAAAAAATGTATAAAATCTTATGTGAGACACCTTGTATACATAAACCAAACATCACGGCCAACTGTTGCAGTTCAAATCTGAGACGGCTCTGGTAAATTAAACAAAATATAGTTTTAAACAACATGGCAAATAAATAAAACTGGGAATTCTAGAGAACAGTACACATGTACCGAGCTTCAAGTCCACACAAAGTAGGGTTTTTCATTCCATGTGTGAATGACAGTATACGTTCAGTTTGGAAGAAATCGTCGGATTTCATTGTTTATAATGCCCTCCAGCGTATGTTTTGATCCTGATACCAAATTTTGTGATATATAGATGCTAAGCATACAAAAAGGAAAAGATGACTGGCGCTGGAAAGCGTTGAAGGCCTTAAACTGGTTGCACCATTTTCAAGATAAAAGTGTTTCGAGAGAAGCGTTCACAATACTTACTGGGCGTCACCTATGTCAAAAGTCGATAAGAAGAAAAAAAAGTGAATATTTAATAAAGATGTTATAAAACGGAGTTCACCGTCTTTTGGTGTAAGCAGCAGACTGAAATGAGCAGCACTGAACACCCGAAGTGTACGCAGCCAAATATCAGGGCAGTTAAGCTTGTCCCTTTGTTTAACTGCTTCGTGATCTTGGAAATATGCCACTACTGGTCTCGGCTACCTTGCCGGCCAAGACGATGAATACGAACAACCAAGTTCAGTGGGGGTTCATCTATGTTTGTTCGCCCCCTTAAATCTTAAAGGTGAACGAATATCTTTTTCTGCCATGCCAACATGTCTTGCATGGAAATGGTCGAGTCAACAAGAAAAACAGCCTGGGGTAAATTTACGTTAACGTCTTTCAAAGGTTCATCCAAAGAACGCGGAATTGAATGAAAATAGCGTAAAGGTTCCACAGATCCACTTAGACCTTTTTCATTTCTAGTTACCCAATAGGGATTTCAGCCTGTCCCTCCAAACACTGCGGCACATACTGGAATTGGCAATTCGTCTCAGCAGTAAGTGTGGAGTGTCACGTGATCCGAGCATAAGGAAACATCCTCTTTAGAATTTGCGGAAGAAGTCGGCCTGCTCATGTTGGCGTGGGTCAGATGGGCGGCCTTCATTCGATAGGCCAGTTTGTTTCCACTGTGCCGACGGAAGAGAGATAGGCCTTAGGTTACCTTTGTGTCGAGGTCTATTACATGCTTTGGAGGCGTTACTACGACGTGTTTTCCCTCAGCAGATATTTTTTACAGAGAGGTGAAGCTCATCTTTCTGGATCAGCCAGAGGTTACAGAGCATTGTTCACGCCATGCACTACCTCCTTCCTTCGAGCACTGAAACATGGACCTGCACCGACGCGTTGACTAGCTGGGTAAAGCTGAAACTGTTCTCGAAAGCGAGTGTGGAGTCGAGGGGGCTAATATTCTTAAATGATGAAGCCTGGCTATTCTACCGGTTTTAGAAAGAAAGCGTTCACATCTTTGCTCTCGAACGCTTATGCATGGTGCCTGGGTTCAGAAGGACAATTTGTACCGTGATAGCGGGTGGGAGGTTCTCCATCGCGTCCAGGATCCTGTGTTTCTTGAAAATGATGCACACTGTTCTTACCACGACTGTCGGTGAGGAGCTAGCAGTGGCGTCTTTTCGGCGCCTTTCTGCGGACACGAAAGAGGTTGGTGTGCGTGCAGCCTGGGTTGGTGTACAGGGCATGGAGGTGACCGCGAGTAATCTACAGAATAATGAGGTGGCGGTATGGAAGCATGGGCGTCCGCCTCCAATTCTGCCTCCCACGAAAGGTCTCTGACCGCTACACCAATTCGCTCAGGCGGGGTGGGTGAGCCTTTCTGCGGACATGAAATAAGTTCGTGTGCGTGCAGCCTGTGTTGGTGTAAAGAGCATGGAGCTGCCCGCGAGTAATCTACAAGATAAATTTCTGCAAATTTCTGCTCTAAATCGTGCACTCGCTTTGTAAGTTTTTCCAAGTCAATTTTTAAGTTTGCGTGAATCTGGAGCACTTTGTTGACAGATTCTTGAAGGACTGCATTGCTAGCTTCAAGGCGTCAGATAGAACCAGCCACAAGGTCCAGCTTTTCCTATACACTGTAGCGCAGCAAAAGACGAGGACACAAGAGACGAGAGACGAACACCACGAGCGTCTCTTGTGTCCTCGTCTTTTGCTGCGCTACAGTGTATTGGAATTATGTACCAACAAGCCCAAAAAGCCACGCTACAGCTTTTCCTCTTGAGCCTTAGTCATGGATCCCGGGTTTTGGTCGACATCGCCTTCCAAAACTAGCAGACACCATAAATAGGATACACAACCGCGGAAACTTTTCAAAACGTGGGGTGGCCACGACACCGCTAAAAGACAGACGTCAACTTCGCGGTAAGAATAGGCGTCATAGTAACCAACGTGTAGAAACATCATTGGTGAGCGTGGCGGTGCCATGGCCCAGAGGGGCGTCGAAAGGCGCGCACTTTTGTACCGCCCGATCAGCAGTCACAATCCCACGTTGCCAGACGGAATCAACCACTGCGTCCAGAAGTGGCGGAGCATCCAGATTAGGTGAAGCAGGAAAAAAACATGTTGATAGGTCGGAGTCTGTTGACGTACACGCGCCGAGCTGGGATTTTGGATTGTAAAACGTTTATTGCCAACCGTCTGAAGGGCATATAGGCCCCCCGCCTAAACGACGGCCAGAAGGTCTTGGCTCCTGGCGGCGTCTTCGGCCAGTTGGACGACTTTTGTTTGAGTCTCCGGATCGGAGCTTAGTAGGAGAGCCTCCCATTGTTCAAGTGACTTTATTTTTTGTCCCTCCAGGGGGGCAAAAGGGCATTTCCAGAGAATATGGTTGAGATCCGCTTTGGCCTTACATTGCTTACACTCGTTTGAATATTGTCCCGGATAATAACGACTACACATAACCGGGTTCGGAAACGTATAAGTTTGGAGACGGCGCCAAGAGGTGGCCTGACTCTTTGTCAATGATTTATCAGCAGCGGGGTACTTTGTTCGATTGAGCCTATAATGTTGTGTGATTTCTCTGTAACCTACAAGACGATCCCTGTCTGCGAAGCCCTCGGTATGGCCACTGGCTCGGAAAGCAAGACCTCGAGCCAGTTCGTGAGCTGCTTCATTTCCAGCCAGGGATCCGTGTGCAGGTGTCCAGACTATGCGAATTTTGCGGTCGTCCCTTGCAGTCCGCAGGATTCCGTTCGTCAGAGGGGAGACCCTCCCCTTGGCAAAGTTCATCACTGCTACCTTTGAGTCACTGACTATCATTGACGCATCCGTGCCCACTATTGCAAGTGCGATGGCGGCTTCTTCTGCAATTTCGGGACTGTCCGTCGTGATCGAAGCGCCGGCTCGGAGATATGTCTCGGCGCTAGCTACCGCTATCACCATTCTCCCCCTCCCGCAATTAGCTGCGTCCACGTAGGCCACGTCTTCTATCGGATAGTTTTTGAAACATTTGCCGAGGGCTTCAGCCCGTTTCTCTCTGCGATCCTTGTGGTGGACGGGATGCATGTTTTTCGGTAGTGGTGGGATCATCAGCCTATCGCGCACGCTCTTAAGCATGTCCACTTTCGGACCTCGCTGACTCTCGTAATTTATTCCTAGTTTCGCGAGGATTTGCCTGCCTGTAACGCTTCCCGACAGCCTTTCGTACTGCGAGACTGTCACGCCTTCCACAATTTCATCCAATGTGTTGTGAAGACCTAGTTCTAAAAGTTTTGCGGGGGGGGGGTCCGAAATGGTAAACCCAGCGCCTGCTTGACACTTCTGCGAATGATCCCTTCCAGCTTGGACTTCTCCGCTGCCTTGAGATTAAGGAAAGGAGCTACGTAAGCAATCTTACTTATTACAAAGGCTTGAACTAATCTGATTAGATTCGTTTCTTTCATGCCATAGCGCCTATTTGCGATTCTGCGGATGAGCCGCATAGTCTGTTGCGCGCATATCTCCAACTTCTTTATTGCTTCTCCATTGAAACGGTTGTTTTGAATGTACAGCCCTAAGACTCTAATCCTGTCCACCGTCGGGATATCGAGTCCCTGAGCCTTAAGAGATATCCGCGGGGGATCCGACCGTGATTTCCTCTTTGGTTGGTAAAAAAGCATTTCCGGTTTTTGCGGGGAGCACCTAAGCCCCCTATCATTTACATACTTTTCAACTTCTCCTATGGCCATTTGGAGAGTCTCCTCTATTTGACCGTCAGTTCCTTTGCCAATCCACATAGTAATGTCATCCGCATACATGCAATGACTGAGACCTTCAATCGCTGCTAGTTTGCTAGGAAGCCCGATCATGGCCACGTTGAAAAGAAGCGGGGACAGTACAGATCCCTGCGGGGTCCCGTTGCTACCTAGCTCTATGTAGTCTGATTTACTTTCCCCGAAGTTAATTTGGGCCACTCTGTCGGAAAGGAAATTTTTAACATAGTTGTAGGTTTTCGGGCCTACTCCCAGGAGGCTGAGATTATCCAGGATCGCCTTGTGCGTGACGTTATCGAAAGCCTTCGCCAGGTCAAGACTCAGAATGACCTTCGCGTCCCGCGTTTGTTAGTCCAGAATTTCATGTTTTAGTTGCAGCATCACGTCCTGCGTTGAGAGATGAGACCTGAATCCCACCATGGAGATAGGATAAAGATGGTGGTCTTCCATGTAGTTGTTGAGACGTGTCTGCACTACATGCTCCATCAATTTCCCTGCACAGGAGGTTAGGGATATAGGCCTTAGATTCTCGATCGACAAAGGTTTCCCCGGTTTAGGAATAAGTACCACCTTAGCCGACTTCCACTGCTTAGGAATCTCACCCGCCTCCCAACATTTCTAAATGTAGGTAGTGAGTGCTGTTATAGAGTTGTCGTCGAGATTTATGAGCAATTTGTTGCTTACCCCATCCGGTCCGGGCGCTGAATTAGTATTTAATCTAGCAAGCTCTGCTCGCACTTCGGATTCAGTAATGGGTTCGTCCAAGCGATCGTTGGGTATCCCACAGTAACCATGCAGAGGTACCTTCTCGGTGTCCCCTATGTACTTAGATCGAATCTCATCGAGCAGCTCTTGCTCTGTACCCTCATGTTTATGCTGGATCTTTTGGAGGTTTTGCCTCTGGGCCGTTTTACATCCGTCAGGGTCTAGGAGGTATCTGAGTAAACTCCATGTGCGAGCCAGACTTATATTCCCGTCCATTTTGTCGCATAGCGATTCCCAGTTTTGCCTAGAAAGTTTGAGCGCATATTCCTCTATCTCTTTGTTGTGCCTTGCTATCCTTCTGCGAAGGTTACGATTCCACTTTTGACTTTTAAGTCGCTTTTCCATACTGGTTTTGGCTTGCCACATATGGAGGAGGCGGGTGTCCATTGTTTCTAGGCCTGAGTCTTCCGCCACAGTCTGGGTCGCTTTACGAGCGTCCAATAGGAGCTGCCTTATCCACTCCTCAATGTCATCAATTTCTGTGGTGTTAGCGCTCTGTTCCCGGATTTTTCGGAAGGCGTCCCACTCAACAAGTGAGTGACCTCGGCCTGGGCGTTTATAGGGCCCAGCAGTAATTACCGTTTCCAAAATAAAGTGATCACTGCCTAAATTTTCTTGAGTGTTAACCCAGTTTGCGCTGCCGACGTTCTTAACGAGGGTGAGGTCCGGAGATGTGTCCGTACTGACGCTATTTCCCGTTCTAGTGGGAGACTGAGGGTCCGTAAGTAGGGTGAAGGCCCCTTGTTGCATATCGAGCCAGAGCTCTCTACCCTTGACACATTCTCTCTGGTACCCCCAAGCAGCGTGATGGGCGTTGAAGTCCCCCATTACCACCACCGCTTGTTTGCTAGCAATGCGTAGAGTTTTTTGAAGAAGCGAGCTGGGAGCTTGTATCGTTGAGCCATTCCGTCTTGTGGATCGTCCATGGCCGGCCCAGGAAAATTAGCAGCAGGACCTGTAGAAACATCATTGATGAGCGCGGGATCACAGTGGCGGTGCCGTGCCCCCCCCCCCTTTTTCATCGGAATAAATGCTTTTTTTATTGTACAAAATAAAGCTGACCAACACAGACACTGCCATGTGGTAGTTTAAGGCATGACTGCACTTTTAAAGGCACGCAGAAAGCAAATAGAAATATACATAGGGTATCATGTTCTTATCACAAAAAGACCACTGAACATAGCCAGAGAGTCAATCTCTATTGATAACTGGATAGATTTGTCCTTTATTAAACAACACAATCTCAAAAAGCTTCAAGAACATGAAAAGAATTGTCCTTTATATAAAACAAGGCAACTAAATAGATGTGAAACAATGGTATATACACAATGACTTTTTTTTAAGTTTGATATACAACTTTGCAACTCGTAGGAAGCACCAGCACGTTTTGGGAGGCCGTTGTGTTCTGATCGTACGGACATGTAGGAGATCTGCTCCCACCCCTTGCCGCCGCCGCTCTTAGAAAAAGGGGTAGCCCTTGTTTTCCACTTGCGCCGTCCGGCCGGCGTAGTCGTGGTGTCTACCGCCCTCTGTGCAAAGGGAGCGTCAGCGAGCCGTCCATCCGCCACTGAAGGAGACACAGGGTTACTGTGGCCGCCGCCGCCGCGTGTATGTGGGCGGGTGATTTTGGAGGACGTAAACGTCTCTTTGTGGACACATATGCTGTCTGCTCACGGGTGAAACCGCATAAATAAACACTAAGTTCGCAGGTCTCCCTTCATTCCACTAGAAAGTGTTCGAAATCAAATTCCACTCACATCCGCATAGACGCTCTATTGCTCACAGATAACATTCATATGTTTGAGTGATGTGTTAAAACGCAAGCCCAATAACAAAGTACAAAGCACGGGGAGCCCAAATAAGTTCTTTGTGCGAAAACTCAGCTGTGGGAGGAGGATATGAGGGTGCAGTCACATACGGTCTTGGTCGAACACTGCTCCCATTTGAGGGTCTTCCTCAAAGCTACGTTGCCCATTACAGGGCAATAAGTTGATAGACACTGCCGCACAAAGGTGTCGTGCAACCCGCGGCCCATTATGTGCAACCTTTTGATGTCGCCGAATAGTCAATCTTGCAAGCAGTCTCTGTCGGAATACAAGCTCAGAACACAGCGTTCAGTTCAAAAGAAGCAAAAAACACCTCTGGAAGAGCTTGTTCGATATTGTGGTGATGTGCGAAAAATAAAGGCAGCGATGGTAGAATGGGGCTACGCGGTTTACGATGCATGCATGTGCACTGCGAAATAATGATAGCGGCGCAGCTTACTGTGAGCCGATAAACGAGTCACGTGTCAATGAAAACAAGTATGAAAATAAGAAACATGGGGTAAAAATGCATCCTTAGAGTAAATCTTTATAACACGTGAAACCACGGTCGGCCCATTCTATCCCACCAGTCTAGTAAAGCAGCGGCCCTGCCCAACTAGCATGACGGAGTGGCCATTTTGTCCTGGATAGTGCGAGTGTACTGAAGGAGCGAGAGCAGCTTCGGCGGGCAGCCACGCTGAAGTGTTTTGAGCCTGTATGTGTGAAATGTGCCGGTGGGTTTGACATGCGTCACCGCGGCCATGCGAGGACACAGAATGGACTTCGAATGGTCCTGAATAAAGTTGACCTGCAAATATGACACACTATTTGAAACGGATGTTGTGCTTTAGGCGATGAAAACCACCTTTGACAGAAATATTTGTCACGCATAAAGTAGCCTTGAAAATTCGCAGGTGGTATAATATAAGACACAATAATAAAAAATACACCTTGCTCTCAGCACGACCGATTTAGCGGAAACGAGCTGTGACGTGCCATGGATTGCCCTTTCGCATCTTCTTATTCAATCTACCTTTGATGCTTGCACTCTCCTGACACATTTTCACGAGAATGGACGCAGAAATAAATCCACGAGAATACAAGTGAAATTTTCGCATGAAAGTTTACACAAAACATCGTGCACGTGAAGAGGCTGATCTTCTATATATTGCGTATTTGGAGTCTTAAGCGCCTTTCACTGCGTCGAAAACCTAAAAAAATACGTACGATCGAAAAGGTAAATGTTACTACGCAAATTTACATGAAAATGCGATTGGACAGAATTCCCGTCGAATTCAGCCTCAGGCTTGCTGGCTCGTTCGCTCGCGCCTTGGATACAGTATGCCAAAGCGGTAACGTGGCTAACCACTCATGCCAATTAAATTCTTAGTCGCGCGGCGACTCACGCTTTTGCCAAACTCATTGTATGCATCAACTATACATTTGCAAACATGTCACCCCGTTCAGTATGTTTTTTTACTTTTTATAATAGCTGCGCGATACGGTAATCTAAGCAGACTACCGTTACGACGCCTAGCTTAAAACAGAGCAATCCTCTCGAAAAAAAAACTTTGAGTTGAATACTTTCGACATTTAAAGAATAAACGTGGCCACGCCTACCTCAGTACCGTCCTCATCCACGTACGTCATACTCCTGCAAAACACGAGTGACAGCATTACGGGCGTAATATTGCATAAATGTGCAAATGTGCAAGAAACTCTGAGTTCTGAATGCGTTGTGAGACTGTTTAGCAGCACTGCATATCTTTAGCCATTTGATGGCTCTTTTTGTCTTGTTTCCAGCACCTAGAGCAAGCATTTTTGCCGTCAGTGTTGAGAACAAACATTGCAATGGGGCACGGAAGAATATGAAGCAGCACATTGACAAAATCATTAGCAAACACAGATGAAGGCGCGTATCTACAGCATAGATAGTGTTTTGGAATAAGGAAACAAACTGATAAATGCAGTACATCCGCGATTAGAGGTCTATTAATACGTTAGCATTACAAAGACCTGCGCAAACGGAAATGGCGAACGCCGCCACGCGTGGCGCGTCAAGTGGTACGCCACCTACGATATAACGAACTTAAGTGTGTTAAGCTCCGATATTACTAACTGTCGTGTTACATCGCATATAACGAACCTGAGTATGCACCCTTGGATATATGAACTTTCATTTGTTGACCTCTGATGCATAGAAATTCTATGTGTTGACGTCGGATATAGGGAAACCAAGTGTACGACCAGGGATACTACGAACTTAATATGCCAACCTCGGATGATAAGGAACGTTAGACTGCTAACGCATTCAACGATCAACCGATGATCACCTAAGAGTTTTTGCCAAATATAATTACACGCATGGAAAGCAGCAGAACTGACCCTGTGCGGACTCCGCAATGCTTAGAACATAATCTGGCCGGAAAGGAAAATTCCGGGTACCATTACCACTTCAAAATACGTTGAGATTGCAGTTTATCAGGATCACGCCAAGGATATCAAGAATTGAATATAGAAGATTATAATGCGTTTAACGCCCTAAAACTGCACATGGAATATCAGAGACACCGCGGTGGAGTACACCGAAATTATTTCGACTACCTGGATTTTTCTCCATTTTACCTTAATGCGTTTTACTGCAAAGAAGTACTACCCTGCAGAACCATAGAAAAAATTGGTGCGTGTCATGGTTATAAAGAACGGTCACGGAAATCTGTGATCAACTCTTCACATGGGTCGACGTCAACGCCGCAGAAAAAAAACAACAGCTTCAAAAATAGCAACTCTGAACCGTTTTCCTTCACCAATAAATTCTTCCAGACGTGCGCTCACCCGTACGCTTTCCACGATAGAAAAAATATCAAAAAACGCGCACTTGTTTCAAACCACCCCACTTTATACTAACTTGAATCGAGCTTATTGCGGCTGAAGTTCTAGATTTATTTGGACTCCTTTATTCCTTGTGACTCCACGTTAAGAATGCCTTGTAATGTTGCATCCTATCCCTTTTTTACTCCTTAACCGAAACCTTAAGATCAGGCAGAGGTGATTACACGTTGTTGTTGAGCAGGACGATACGTGTGTTGTCAATGAAGACCAGTCCAATGCTGCCGTCGCATAGCTGGTAGCCCATGGCATACTTGTCGGTGTAGTCCGCCCATTTGGTGATCCAGAAAATTGGCGCGGAGGCAGGGTCCTCCGCCTCGTCGGGCCGATCGAAGCAGCGCTCGGGGGCCGCGCACTCAAGAGCTGCTGCAAGAGACGCTGCTGCGTCATCACGTGCTCTGCACAGTGACTTTCTCGTTGCTGCCCAGGGCTCAGCATTTCAGCTGCTGGAGGTGGCGCTTGAGCTTCCTTCGGCATTGCAGCTACAAAGTGCGGCGAGTGAAGCACGCAATAAGTGATGGTCAAATGTTTAGGGGAAGTACGGTCGTATCCCCATGCAGGGTGTGGGGAGTTGAAGTCACCAAGAAGGACGAAAGTAGCAGGGACATTAGAGGCAGGGAGGGCCGTATGCAAAGGTGGGATGCTGGTTTTAGAGTCGGAGGGAGTCGAGCAGCAGTTTAAAATCGTGATACGGTGACCCTGATAGGTGGAGTGTGTCAGGACATGCTATTTCGTCCCGGAGTTGAGGTGGGATGTATCTTCCTGAATGGTGGGCATCGTGCGCCGTATGTATGTAACCGTGAAAATCGGCGGAGAAGGGGGCGTTTGATGTCCTTTTCTCTTCACGACGATACTTGGCTGAGTAAAATAGTCGTAACCTGGAAGAGAAAAGGGACCGTGCGTTTCTTGCAGTGCGATGGCGTCTGGGTTAACGCCAGTAATCTGCATGCTTTGCAAGAGGGCATTTTTCTTGCGACGAAAACCGCGGCAGTTCCACTGCCAAATAATTAGAGGGTTTTGGGGTGGGGATGTGTGTCGCATGATATCACTCATCATGCCGGTCTTCCTCCTTTGTGTCGAGGTTAGGCACTAGAGGGGCGCTTGCGCGCTTTCGAGGGGGAGCATTGGAGTCTGCGTCGGGAGAGGGTGGGGCAGAGGACGCGAGGGAGAGGAGATGGTGCTCTAGTTGCTCGACGTGAGCCGTCAGTTGTAAGGCCAATAGGACGGGAGCAAGGGATTGCTGTATGAGAGCTATAGCATTGTCGGTAGGGAGGGGTGAAAGTGGAGTATGTGTGGAGGGACGTGAGTAAAACCGGTTTTGGAAGGACAGGGGAGGGGATGCGATGGATGTGGGAGATGGACCGCTCACCTGGTGACTTGGTGGAGTATGTGACTGCATCACGGATGCTTGAGGTTTAGTAGACGAGGTGGAGGTGCTGGTTGCCGCACCAGAAGTGGTGGATGGTGGGCGCTTTTCAGAGGGCTTGGTTCGAGATTGACTTCTTTGCGCGGTCTCGTGCCCCGGGCTGTTGCTTCTGCTGCAGGAGAGCTGAAGGGCCTCGTAGCGGTTCGAGGTAGGCAGGGGCGGCCAGATGGTCGCGTCGGCTTTAGGGTGTGGATGGGCGGCGCGGGCACGATGGCGTCGTCGGGCGCGGTGCCACTTTAGGACTGCAGCGTCGGCGTCTTTCCTTGGGGGGCACTCAGGATGAGACGGTGTGTGGTCGGCCTTGCAGTTCCAGCAGTGTGGTTCACATTCATGTGGGGTAGTCGTTGGGTCTTGGTCAGGAGGAAACGGTTGGCTGCAAATCGAGCACCGAACAAGGCTAGGCTGGCTTGCTAGGACAGACGTCGGCACGGTGTCCTATGGCGTGACAATGCGTGCATTGTTTTGCTGTGGGGCTTTTGCGGGTAGACGCGGTTCACTCCGCTGTAGAAGACAGCATAGCGTGGTAGACGGGGCCCTTCGACGGTGAGCAGAAGTGTGTTGGTACGTCCGAGACGGCGGGCGCTTAGAAGTCGGGTGCTGTCAACACAAAGGTTAGCGGCAAAGTAGTCTTCGGTATAGTCCATGGTGATGCCGTATATAACACCACGGGCGTTAAGGGGGTCGTTAGCTATGCACGAGGTGATTTCGTACGGGGTGATGTTCAGGGAAACTTGCTTGAGTTGGAGCAGCTTGTCAGCAGCGGCTGGGCGGTAGGTATCGATGGCCAGGATGTTTTGCGAGGTGCGGAGTTTGATGTTGGTATTGTCCCGTTCAGTATTGGTAAGGCGGGTGGAATCCATGACGAACCGACAGAGCACAGGGAATAAAGTGTTGCCGAGGTTGAGGTGGTTCGCAAATTTCATGACGATCGTGGCTGCGGTGGCTTGCCGGGGCGCCGCGGGAGCACAGTGCTTGTGATTCAGCGCCTGGGTTGATGACTGGCTAGGCGAGCTCCCCGCCGTTCCGGCTGCGAGCATGCTGGCGAGCGCGGGGGGCGTTGCCCCGGCGGTGCGGATGTAGGCTTGGCTTAGCGTGCCCGGCGTGGGCGGCCAGCCAGATGCTGATGTGCCAAAAAACGGCGCAGAACGCTTGGGATATTGATTACCAGGTGTACAGGCGATGAAGTAG